>NC_090726.1:88251553-88346553 GCF_036898095.1 Palaemon carinicauda | reverse complement strand
AAAAAAAGAAGTTTTAAATCTAATGTGTAAGAAAAGACAAAACAGTACAAGAAGATAAATATTAGAGGCGCCGTATAATAATAAACGGATTTTGAGCGAAGCGAAAAATCTATTTTTGGGTGAGATAGCCATGACGTCCTGATGGAAGGTTCCTTCAGTAGCTTCCTAGGGTATATTTAACTACAGTGGATATTCCCAGAGAATTAAACTAAAGGTTATCACAGAATTCTAACTTCTGGTGCGAGTACCCTAAAGGTTTCCCTCTAGGATATCGTATATCAACAGGGGACGCATGTATTAACACGCCACATAGCTATCTGCACCCCATATAGAGTTAACACTTCGATATGGAAAGGTGGAGAATAACTGGGGAGCCGTTCCACAGTTACACTCATCCGTGGCTGCTTCTGGTACTCGAGACGTAAACAAACGGGCGCCATTGCTAAATGACGTCATGTCCGTCCTCATCCTGAGCCCAGCTTCTTGCTAATCTCCATGATACAGCAGGACAGGGTGGGGCCTGAAAGGCTGGACTAGAATAGACGGGAGGGTCCATCAGGACGTCATGGCTGTCTCACCCAAAAATAGATTTTTTGCTTCGCTCAAAATCCGTTTTTTGGGCTCAAGCCATGACGTCCTGATGGATGTGTACCAGAGAATTAATGTATCGGGGAAATTTTCCCCCTTTTTATGCAAGTGCCAAGGGCTTCGAATAGAGGTATGTAACATGTCCTTACTAGAGATTCCGTGAAGAACTAGCTTCCTGCCCCCTGGCAGAGAAGTCCTGGTGGACCATACCAATATCTCGAAGCGATCATTGAAGAGCTACTCACCCTGCGGAGAGTTCGTGCAGGACTCGGAGACAAGACATAAGGTTAATATTCGGGTAGGAATATTATCAAGCATAGGTAAGTGATTAACATTTACTACACTCCCTGGAGGAGAGATCAATCTGGTCTTGGAGGCAGGACAAAGTTAATATTCAGGTAGGAATATTATCAAAGCATGAGTGAGTATATAATACAATTATATATATTATTCTTCTCCTTTAGAAAGAAAGGGGTAAATGAAACTATAACAATCGTATATTTCTTAATAAAGAATAGGAGCGGAGAGAGACGCACATGTAATAAAATAGACATTATATTTCAAAGATTGCAGATTATTGTGATAAAAATTACAATAATAAATGTAAAGTTTATTTACAATAATAAAGAATAATGTTCATAGAATATAAAGACTTCAATCTTGAATCTGAAAAGAATTTTTACTTTTAGAAACACAAGTTCCAGAGGAACGTCAATCTTTTTCAAAGAAAACACATCATGCCCTAGACTCCGAGCCTAGAGCATGTGGCACTCATGTAAAGTCTATGACATTTCACCTTGGTAGGAACAGTCTATTAGAAACACTAAGTGTCCATGAAATCACTATGTATCACCACAGGGTCAACACAGGCACCTGGAGAGTTACAGTCCTAAGTAACTCGCTGTTCTATACAGAGTTAAACAGCAGGTTTCATAACACTACCTGCGGCTACCACGAAATGTTTAACTTCGTGCACTTGCTTTGCATAGTGCTTGAAGAAAACACGCGATGATTTCCAGCCTGTGAAGCTCTTGAGGCTTTCGAAATCCATACTCTAGAAGAAGATCAGAGAAGACGCGACTTTTCTAGGATCATGACCCGCGGGTGTACTGTCAGGATCCGCTCTGCGAATGAAGTAGGTGATTTTCGCTCTTAGTTGTTTCAGTGACAAGTCGCGACCCGATGTTTCTCCTTTGAAGAGTTGTCCTCCACCGAAGTCTGAAGTTCTTCGAAGATAGACCTTAAGACTCTCCACTGGGCATAGAGAGACATCTTCCTTCAGGGGGCAGATTCTCCAAGGGCCCCATCTCTTGGTGGGTAGTTCATTCTTAGCGAGAAACTTCGGATCAGGGAAGAGGGTAAGTTCTCCTGTATTTGCGAATAGGATATGACCCTCTTCTCTTGATAATGCCACTATTTCACTGACTCGGGCTCCCGAGGCGAGAGCAAAAAGGAAGATAACTTTTTGAGTCAAGTCTTTTAGAGGGCACGAATCGTTGTCCAGGTTAGAGGCAAAATGGAGCACCTTGTCCAGGGACCAGGAGGTAAGGTTTGGCGGAGGTGCTGGGCGTAGTCTAGCGCATGCCTTTGGCAATTTATTGAAGATATCACTGGACAAATCAATCTGGAGGGCGTACAGGAGTGGTCTAGTCAAAGCCGATTTGCAGGTGGAAATCGTGTTGGCTGCTAAGCCTTGTCCATGAAGGTGAATGAAGAAGGACATACAAAAATCAATGGTGATTTCCGTAGGATTTTTTGCCTTGACGAAAGAGACCCACTTTCTCCAGGAAGATTCGTATTGCCGTCTTGTATTCCTCAAGGAAGTCTAAACTTTTCTTCGAGATTCCAAACCTTTTCTTTGCGGCTAAGGAGAGAAAATCATGAGATGAAGGTCCCTGACTTTCAGTGATGAAGCGAAGACAGTCGACTTCTGTACTTGTTGAGAGAGAACTGGGCCCGGTAGGGGGATCAGCGTGGGCTGCAGCTCCAGGACCAGAGGGTACCAATTGCTCCGGGGCCACTTGGGAGCCACTAGGGCTGCTGTCCCTCTGAAGGTTCTCAGTTTGGAGAGGACTTTCAGCAGAAGGTTGGGGGGGAGGGAACAGGTATATCCTGGACCATCTGTTCCAATCCAGTGACATGGCATCCACTGCTTCTGCCTTGGGGTCCTCGTACGGGGCCACTTATCGAGGAAGTTGATTGTTGTCACTCGTCGCGAAGAGATCGATCTGAAGTTCCGGGACTTGGTGAGAGATGAAGGAGAATGACCTTGCGTCTAGAGACCATTCCGACTCTATTGGGCTTGTCCTTGATAGAGCGTCCGCCGTCACGTTGCGGAATCCTTGTAGGTGAACTGCAGACAGGTGCCATTTCTTCTTTTCTGCCAAACGAAAGATCGGAAGAAGTACCTGATTTATCTGGGGCGATCTCGAGCCCTGACGATTGAGACATCTGACTACCACCGAGTTGTCCAGAGTCAGACGAATGTGGATCGAGGTAGGCGGGGAGAGTTTCTTCAGGGTGAGAAGAACCGCCATGGCCTCCAAGATGTTGATGTGAAACGTCTTGAATAGGGAAGACTATGTTCCTTGAACCTGTCGTTGGTGGGAGTGACCTCCCCAACCCTCCAGTGAAGCGTCGGTGTGGATGTTGATCGATGGAGGCGGGTGTTGAAGAGGAATGGACCTTTTCAGGGCCTTTGCTTCCGACCACGGCTTTAAAAGTGAGCGAAGTCTGTTTGGAAGCCGTCTCTTGAGGTCTCTTCGAGCGATGGATGCGAAACGTCACCAGACTCCCGCGGCATCCTTTAGCTGTGCACGAAACACTGGGTTTGTCACAGAGGCGAACTGTAGAGAGCCGAGAACTTGTTCCTGCTGTCGTCTTGAGATCCGTTTGGATTTTAGAAGTCTTCTGACAGACCCTGCTATTTCTTTCCTTTTCTTCTGTGGGATGGAAAGGCGGTGTGACTGAAGATCCCAATGGATTCCCAACCATTTGAACTTCTGAGCTGGAGAGAGGCGAGATTTCTCGGTGTTTATCTTGAATCCCAGATGCTCTAGGAACTGGGTGACTTTGTTGCAGGCTCTTACATAATCTTCGGGCGATGTCGCCCAGACTAACCAGTCGTCTAGGTAGGCCATCACTTGGACGCCCTGAAGATGGAGCTGTTGGACGATGGCGTCTGCCAGCTTGGTGAAGATCCGTGGAGCCACGTTGAGCCAGAAGGGCATGGCCCTGAAGGCATAACTTTTCCTTTGGAGTCAAAATCCTAGGTAGGAGGAAGCGTAATGATTCATTGGAATGTGCCAGTAGGCATCCACCAGGTCTATGGAGACCGTGTTTGCCCTTTGAGGCAGAAGGGTCCTTATTTGTTGCAGAGTCAGCATCTTGAATTTGTTGTTCGCAATGAACTTGTTGAGGGGGGATAAGTCTAGAATGATTCTGAGTTTGTCGGAGTCTTTCTTGGGAACGCAAAATAGTCTCCCTTGGAACCTGGTTGACTTTACCCTCCTGATCACCTTCTTGTTCAAGAGTTCTAGGACATATTCTTCCAGGAGGGGGGTTGACTGTTGGAAGAATTGCTGGAAGGCTGGGGGTTGAGTCCAGCTCCAGCCTAGTCCCTTCTTGACGATGCTGTGTGCCCAGGGATCGAAGGTCCAACGATCCTGGAATTGGCGGAGTCTTCCTCCCACGGAAGCACTTCATTGCTTCTGGTGTCCCGAGGGTTTGCCACCTCGGCCGCTAGCTCCCCTTCCTCCTCTACCTCTGGAGGGACGGCGAGAAAAATCTCTGCCGGAGCCTCTGCTTGAGCTCCTACCTCTGGGACGAAAGGTAGTAGAGTGTTGCTCATATGCAGGGGTGAAGACCGGTGACTGCGACACCACCGGTTGGGGGACCAACTGAAAGGTCTGTTGTGGCTGTGTGGCCACTTGGGGAGTAGCGGTACCCGGAAACTGTCGTCTCTGTTGACGTTGCTGGGGTTTTGGCTTTTGGGTTTTCCTCTTAGGCTGAGGGCCGTCGTCCTGAGAGTATTTCCTTTTCTTTGACATGCCCCACTTATGGAGAAGGTTCCTATTCTCCGTGGCGGCTTTGTCTACAATCTCTTTCACCAGAGAAGATGGGAAGAGATACTTACCCCAGATATTGGAGGAAATCAGCCTCCGGGGTTCGTGTTTCACCATCCCGTTGGCGAACACGAATTCACGACAGGCTCTGCGAGCCCTAGTGAAGCTATATAGGTCCTTTGTCACCGTTGCCAAGTGCGATTTGGCTAGGACCATATAAAAGTCCAGGACTCTAGTATCCCCGGCCATAAGTTCCTGCTGTACCTGGTGGGACAGCGAGGCGGCAAGCCTCTCCTTCGTATCCTGTTCCCTACGAAGGAGGTGATCATTTAGCCTTGGGAGGTCCTCATTAAATTGACGACCAGCTACGTCAGGCTCTAGATTCCCTACTGTGAAGGTTGACTGGATGTCTTTCCAGTGCCTATCATCGAGAGGAACAGTAATGGAGAAGGGTCTGCACTCCTCCAGTGCAGGGCAAGGTTTCCCTTCCTCCACTGCCTTTAAGACCGCTGTGAAGGCCTTTTTGATGAAGGGGAAGGTCGCAGCATTTGGCGCAACGAAGGTTGGATGCTTCTTGCTAAGCGCCGGCATCGTGGAGTTGGTGAAACCCCTACTCTTCACCGCCTGGGCTAACATAGCTTGGGCCTTCGCAAGATCGAACACGATAACCTTCTTCGGTTCGGTCTCTTCCTTTGAGGCTGGTTCGGACCTGAGCCGGACGTAACAGTCCGGATAAGCCTCGAAATTCGGGAAGAATTCCACTTCTTCCAGCAAGATAGAGCCAACCCTTTCACTGATGTAGATTTTGCCATGGGTTAGCTTCCGAGCAAGTGGGGAGGTCCTTAACCGAAATCCTTTTCGGTTGTTAAGACTAACGATAGTCGTCCGGAATTGCTCCTAAGTTTCTCGTAGCTTTCTTTCCACGAGGGCTTCAAGCATCTTGAAGACCTCCTGAGTGGCCGATGGAAGAGGGTCCGGGGTGGCAGAAGTCGAAGGAACAGGTTCCTCGGACGGTGCAGGAGTTGCTGCGGGAGTAGGAGCAGGAGCGACCTCGGTCTCCGAATCAGGGTATTCCACCTGATCTTCCTCGTAGTCGAGTTCCTCGCCCATGAGGTTCTTCTCCGTTTCTTCCGACACTTCCGACATACGTTCCACGTTATCGGAATCTAGGTGGCACTCATGCATGGACTGGGCCATGACAACATCAGGTTACACCACGATCTGGACAGTGGGGATCTGATCACGGGGGACCACAGAGTCTTTGGATGCCTTTGGGAAAAGCAAGGCCCTCAAGTCTTCGTTGGGAAGATACGGTCCGGTGGCGTTCTTCTGGAAGCCACGCACCCATTTGCGTAGCTTCTCTCTAGCGTTGTCGTTTGCCTCCGCAGAAGGAGGATCGTCGAACGCCTCGACCAAACGACTCTTGCAGAAGATGGGAGGAAGTAAAATACTTTAGGACAGATGAAAATAGTTTAAGAGAATATACAACAAGAGTAGAGGAAATTGTAAGAAATAGACAAATAGACAGAATAGAAGGAATGGATCTGATAATAAAAGAGGCTGCAGAAGAAAAATTGGCAAGAGTATATAAAAGGAAAGTTCTCAATGAAGAAAAGGTACATGAGCAACCCTGGATGAACGATGAAATAAGAAAAGGTATAAAGGAAAGGAAGGATTTAAACAGAAAGAAAAGAAATGAATCCAATATCGAAGTAAAAAAGGTATTAGAAGAGAGATATGATCAAAAGAAGAGGGAAGTGCAAGAAATGATAAAAAAAGAAATTACTATATTTGAAAAAGAGATAACAGAAGAAATAAAAATAGATAAAAATAAAAAACTCTGGGAGCATATTGACAGAATAAGGAACAGACAGAAAGCCCATGGCAAAGTTATACAACTTTATGGAGAACAAGGAAATAAGCTAAATAAAGAAGAAACAAAAGAGGAATTAATCAAGTACTGGAAAACTATATATTGTAAGCATGAAAATAAAATACTCAGTTTGGAATGAGGAAAACAGATAGAATATGAAAATGAAATAGTGCATCGGGAAGACACCACAAGAATTGATGAATATAATATCCCGGACGTACTTAGGGAACACTATGACCTTGTAATGGTAACAAAAGGGAAAATAAAACCAATGAAAAATCCAAAAAATCACAACAGAAAAAGTAAAGAATTGCCTGGGAAAATTAAAGGCAAAAAAAGCGACAGGACCAGATGGCCTAAAACCTGAGCTATATAAGGCACTAGGAAAAAGCAAAATATGTCTTGAAACCTTGCAGAAATGTTATCAAAATGAGTTGGACGAAAAAGAAAAACCAAATATGTGGAAGAAGTCAAGAACAAAGATGGTTGAAAAGAAAAGAAGGCCAATGGCAAAAGACCTAAGACCCATAGCTCTATTAAATATTTCTTATAAAATATTCATGATGATGGTGAAAGAGGAAATAGAAGATCACATAAGAATGAATGAAGAAGACAATTAATGTCAAGTAGGATTTACAGGTGGAGGCAGGATAGAGGACAATATCTTTATATTACAGTATTGTGTGGAAGAGAGCTATAGTAACAAAAAAACCCTAATAGTAACTGCGATAGACTTTAGTAAAGCATTTGACTCTGTAAAAAGGGAGGTATTAATAGAAGTTTTAAAAGAATATAAAATTAACACCAAAATCATAAGTGCAATTGCAAATATTTATCAAGGAGATACTACGGGCATTGACTTAGGAGAAGGTATAGAACAAGAAATGGAGGTTACACGTGGAATTGAACAAGGTTGCACAGGATCAACTTCACTTTTTAAACTGATTACGTATATTGTTATGAAGAAAATAGAAGAGGAAGGAAACGGTTTCAGAAATCAATTAATAAAGATAGAATCATTATTTTTTGCAGATGATGCCTTAATAATTGCACAGGATATACATAATGCAAAACGTAACATCCAGATATTAGTAGAAACTAGTAAGAAATGTGGGTTAGAAATTAATAAAGAAAAGAGGAATATTATGATTTACAATATGAAAGAAAAGCCAGATAACATAGAGGGAATCAAAGTAGTAGAAAGTTTGACATACTTGGGAATAAAGCAAGACAATAGTAGGAATATGTTTAAAACTCAGAAAAGGGTAATGATAGAAAAGGCACAAAAATTAGCTAATTTAACATATTCGGTTATAGAGAAAAGTTGCAATAAAGTAATGATAGGAAAAACGTTCTGGAAAAGTATTGCCTTACTATCTATTTTGTATGGAACAAGTGTTATAAATCTAACAGAAACTGAAATAGAGAAACTACAAAGAATAGAGAATGGGGTATACAGGAAGATTTTAGGTACCACAAAAAGCACAGCTAATACTACTCTAAAAGGGGAGATAGATGCATCTTCTATGAAATCAAGGGTGATAGATGGGAAGCTGCAGTACTTAAATCGTACCCTGAATGGAAAGAAGGAAATACTGAAAATAATTATCCAGGATATTCGAGAAAAAGGAGGAAGATGGTGGAAACAACCTGCAAAGTATTTGGAAGAATTAAGTTTAGGCATAAGACAAATAAGAAGAATGAACAAGGCAGAAATAAAATCGAAAACCAGAAAGTGGGATACTGAAAAGTGGAAAGAAGAAATAGAAAGTAAAGTGAGCTTAGAAATATATAGAACGTGGAAGAAAGCAATTAAAGAAGAGTTAATTTATGACAATACATTTGCTTCAGTGATATTTTTTAGGGCAAGAACTAATACGTTAAAACTAAATATTGTAAATAGACACAATAGAGGGAATATAAACTCTAATTTTTGTCAAAATGAGGAGGAATATTAGATATATTTTTTGTTATTTTGCCAGGCATATAGAAAAGAAAGGAATGAAGTAATTGAGCTACAACAACCATACGACGAAGACCTAAAGAAAATAGTAGGATTATTTTTATTTAGTGAAACAAATATAAAAAAAAGAAGTTTTAAATCTAATGTGTAAGAAAAGACAAAACAGTACAAGAAGATAAATATTAGAGGCGCCGTATAATAATAAACGGATTTTGAGCGAAGCGAAAAATCTATTTTTGGGTGAGATAGCCATGACGTCCTGATGGAAGGTTCCTTCAGTAGCTTCCTAGGGTATATTTAACTACAGTGGATATTCCCAGAGAATTAAACTAAAGGTTATCACAGAATTCTAACTTCTGGTGCGAGTACCCTAAAGGTTTCCCTCTAGGATATCGTATATCAACAGGGGACGCATGTATTAACACGCCACATAGCTATCTGCACCCCATATAGAGTTAACACTTCGATATGGAAAGGTGGAGAATAACTGGGGAGCCGTTCCACAGTTACACTCATCCGTGGCTGCTTCTGGTACTCGAGACGTAAACAAACGGGCGCCATTGCTAAATGACGTCATGTCCGTCCTCATCCTGAGCCCAGCTTCTTGCTAATCTCCATGATACAGCAGGACAGGGTGGGGCCTGAAAGGCTGGACTAGAATAGACGGGAGGGTCCATCAGGACGTCATGGCTGTCTCACCCAAAAATAGATTTTTTGCTTCGCTCAAAATCCGTTTTTTGGGCTCAAGCCATGACGTCCTGATGGATGTGTACCAGAGAATTAATGTATCGGGGAAATTTTCCCCCTTTTTATGCAAGTGCCAAGGGCTTCGAATAGAGGTATGTAACATGTCCTTACTAGAGATTCCGTGAAGAACTAGCTTCCTGCCCCCTGGCAGAGAAGTCCTGGTGGACCATACCAATATCTCGAAGCGATCATTGAAGAGCTACTCACCCTGCGGAGAGTTCGTGCAGGACTCGGAGACAAGACATAAGGTTAATATTCGGGTAGGAATATTATCAAGCATAGGTAAGTGATTAACATTTACTACACTCCCTGGAGGAGAGATCAATCTGGTCTTGGAGGCAGGACAAAGTTAATATTCAGGTAGGAATATTATCAAAGCATGAGTGAGTATATAATACAATTATATATATTATTCTTCTCCTTTAGAAAGAAAGGGGTAAATGAAACTATAACAATCGTATATTTCTTAATAAAGAATAGGAGCGGAGAGAGACGCACATGTAATAAAATAGACATTATATTTCAAAGATTGCAGATTATTGTGATAAAAATTACAATAATAAATGTAAAGTTTATTTACAATAATAAAGAATAATGTTCATAGAATATAAAGACTTCAATCTTGAATCTGAAAAGAATTTTTACTTTTAGAAACACAAGTTCCAGAGGAACGTCAATCTTTTTCAAAGAAAACACATCATGCCCTAGACTCGCAGGGGTTCTCAACCTGGGGTTCGCGAACCCCCAGGGGTTCAAAACCAGATTTCAAGGGGTACTTAGATGGCTGACGAAAAAATTTTTTTTAGATAGTTACATCTGCTCAGAGAGAGAGAGAGAGAGAGAGAGAGAGAGAGAGAGAGAGAGAGAGAGAGAGAGAGAGAGAGTGTGTGTGTGTGTGTGTGTGTGACGGAGGGGCGCGCCATATCGTGTCGGTTTAATTTCAAACAGCAACGTGAGTGAGGGTGGGGGACGGTTACGTGGACACTGGACAGTCAGCTCACTCAGCTAGCCAACAGACACTGATGCACATCGTAGTTGTTGCTCCTGTCTCCAACGCCTTTTGTTTGCTTAAATGAGGTTAGTTCGTGTTTTTTTTTATTCTGTATTGAATATTCTTTTATCATTGGCAATATTATACATGCATTACACAGTATACTCGTACGTGTATATAGCTTTAGTTATAAAAAAGTTCCTCTTCTACAATTCCAGATATCGTTATGGCCTCATCAGCGAAGAAACGGCAGTATGATGAAAGCTACATTCAGTATGGATTCACTGCTATCAACAAAAGTGGGATTGAATTTCCACAGTGTGTATTATGCCACAAAGTTTTGTCCCTGGAGTGCATGAAGCCTAGCTTTCTCAAACGCCATCTAAACAGCTGTCATCCAAGTTTTATAAGCAAGAATGCTGCTTTCTTCAAGCAAAAGGAAGAGGGATTGAAGCGAGCACGCTTCGATCGTTCGGGACATTTCAGGCAACAAAATGAAGCTGGTTTGCGTGCATCCTACATGGTATCACTGAGAATTGCACAAGAAAAGAAACCTCACAACATTGCAGAAAAGTTGATAGTTCCTTGCTGCAAAGATATAATACGTTGTGTTATTGGTTGTGATGCTGAGCAGAAGGTCACATCAGTACCTCTCTCAAATGATACTGTTCATTGACGAATAGTAGATATGTCTGAGGATGTCAAACAACAAGTAATTGCTGAATTAAAGGAAGCCTCTTTAGGAAAATTTGCAATCCAGCTTGACGAGTCGACTGACGTGGCTGCTTGTGCACAACTCCTAGTGTTTGTGCGATACGTCACTGGTCAAGATTTCAAGGAAGAGTTTTTGTTCTGTCATACCTTGAATACGACTACTAGAGGTGAAGACATTTTCAATGAAGTCTCATTGTTTTTTGAGAAAGAAGGACTGTCTTGGAATAATGTATGTGCATGCACAACTGACGGAGCACCAGCAATGCTTGGTCGTCGATCAGGATTTCGAGGAAGAGTGAATCAGGTGAATCCTGAAACCAAGCATCTTCATTGCATGCTTCATAGATATGCCCTGGCATCCAAAACTCTCCCACCTGATTTAAAATTAGTCCTGGATGATGTTGTGCACATGGTAAATGCCATCAAGTCAAGCGCCCTAAATACAAGACTGTTTTCCCTTCTGTGCCAAGAGTTTGGAAGTGATGAAGAAGTGTTGCTCCTTCACACTGAGGTTCGCTGGCTGTCGAGGGGGAATGTGGTATCAAGAGTAGAATCACTAAAGGAGGAGCTCACTGAATTCTTCAAATGTGACAACAAGGCAAAGTCACTTGAGTTCACCAAGAAATTGTCAGACAGCCAGTGGCTTCAGAAGCTGGCCTACCTGAGTGACATATTCTTACGCCTCAACTCATTTAACTTATCCCTCCAAGGCCGTTTTGCCACAGTGAGTGATTTCATGGACAAACTTAGGTCACTGACCATGAAGCTGGAGCTTTGGGAAGGGAAGGTCAAAGATGGAAATCTTAGCATGTTTGAACACCTTGGTGAGGCACTTGATAAAAGTCAAAACACTGGGAAACAAGATGTGATGCAACTTGTGCAATCACATCTAGCTTCTCTGCGGATGGAGCTGTAGTCTTACTTCCCTGAATTGAGTGAATTGGAATCAAAATTGATTAGAAACCCTTTCATTGTGAATGTGCACCTTCTCCCAGATAACATGCAAGAGGAGTTCTTAGAGTTGGTGAACGACTCTGTTGCAAAAGATGCATTTGAAACACTTTCCCTAACCAAGTTCTGGGCTAAAATGAGTGAGATTTACCCTGTTGTATCTAAAGTAGTTCTGAACTCTTTGTTGATGTTCCCTAGTACTTATCTGTGTGAGCAAGGATTTTCAACGCTGTTGAACATGAAAACCAAACATCGATCACGGCTTAATGTGGAATATGACCTACGATTGTGCCTGTCTAATACTGCTCCTCGAATTGAGAAACTTGTTTGTAACAGACAGGCACAGCCTTCACACTGAAGTTCAGTAATGGTTGATAAAGGAAATATTGTTTCATTTCTGCATGTGTAGTATCACTGTAAAATACTTGGAATATTCATGTTTCATCTCAATAAAGTAATAAAAATTTGAATAATTTCATAATATCCTATGTTGTACCATTGTACATTGAGTTAGTTACTAAATTACCATTTTGTTCGATGTCAGATTACCGGGGGGTACTGGTAAATGGTCTTATATCTCATGGGGTACTTGACGGGAAAAAGGTTGAGAACCCCTGGGCCGCCTAGAGCATGTGGCACTCATGTAAAGTCTATGACATTTCACCTTGGTAGGAACAGTCTATTAGAAACACTAAGTGTCCATGAAATCACTATGTATCACCACAGGGTCAACACAGGCACCTGGAGAGTTACAGTCCTAAGTAACTCGCTGTTCTATACAGAGTTAAACAGCAGGTTTCATAACACTACCTGCGGCTACCACGAAATGTTTAACTTCGTGCACTTGCTTTGCATAGTGCTTGAAGAAAACACGCGATGATTTCCAGCCTGTGAAGCTCTTGAGGCTTTCGAAATCCATACTCTAGAAGAAGATCAGAGAAGACGCGACTTTTCTAGGATCATGACCCGCGGGTGTACTGTCAGGATCCGCTCTGCGAATGAAGTAGGTGATTTTCGCTCTTAGTTGTTTCAGTGACAAGTCGCGACCCGATGTTTCTCCTTTGAAGAGTTGTCCTCCACCGAAGTCTGAAGTTCTTCGAAGATAGACCTTAAGACTCTCCACTGGGCATAGAGAGACATCTTCCTTCAGGGGGCAGATTCTCCAAGGGCCCCATCTCTTGGTGGGTAGTTCATTCTTAGCGAGAAACTTCGGATCAGGGAAGAGGGTAAGTTCTCCTGTATTTGCGAATAGGATATGACCCTCTTCTCTTGATAATGCCACTATTTCACTGACTCGGGCTCCCGAGGCGAGAGCAAAAAGGAAGATAACTTTTTGAGTCAAGTCTTTTAGAGGGCACGAATCGTTGTCCAGGTTAGAGGCAAAATGGAGCACCTTGTCCAGGGACCAGGAGGTAAGGTTTGGCGGAGGTGCTGGGCGTAGTCTAGCGCATGCCTTTGGCAATTTATTGAAGATATCACTGGACAAATCAATCTGGAGGGCGTACAGGAGTGGTCTAGTCAAAGCCGATTTGCAGGTGGAAATCGTGTTGGCTGCTAAGCCTTGTCCATGAAGGTGAATGAAGAAGGACATACAAAAATCAATGGTGATTTCCGTAGGATTTTTTGCCTTGACGAAAGAGACCCACTTTCTCCAGGAAGATTCGTATTGCCGTCTTGTATTCCTCAAGGAAGTCTAAACTTTTCTTCGAGATTCCAAACCTTTTCTTTGCGGCTAAGGAGAGAAAATCATGAGATGAAGGTCCCTGACTTTCAGTGATGAAGCGAAGACAGTCGACTTCTGTACTTGTTGAGAGAGAACTGGGCCCGGTAGGGGGATCAGCGTGGGCTGCAGCTCCAGGACCAGAGGGTACCAATTGCTCCGGGGCCACTTGGGAGCCACTAGGGCTGCTGTCCCTCTGAAGGTTCTCAGTTTGGAGAGGACTTTCAGCAGAAGGTTGGGGGGGAGGGAACAGGTATATCCTGGACCATCTGTTCCAATCCAGTGACATGGCATCCACTGCTTCTGCCTTGGGGTCCTCGTACGGGGCCACTTATCGAGGAAGTTGATTGTTGTCACTCGTCGCGAAGAGATCGATCTGAAGTTCCGGGACTTGGTGAGAGATGAAGGAGAATGACCTTGCGTCTAGAGACCATTCCGACTCTATTGGGCTTGTCCTTGATAGAGCGTCCGCCGTCACGTTGCGGAATCCTTGTAGGTGAACTGCAGACAGGTGCCATTTCTTCTTTTCTGCCAAACGAAAGATCGGAAGAAGTACCTGATTTATCTGGGGCGATCTCGAGCCCTGACGATTGAGACATCTGACTACCACCGAGTTGTCCAGAGTCAGACGAATGTGGATCGAGGTAGGCGGGGAGAGTTTCTTCAGGGTGAGAAGAACCGCCATGGCCTCCAAGATGTTGATGTGAAACGTCTTGAATAGGGAAGACTATGTTCCTTGAACCTGTCGTTGGTGGGAGTGACCTCCCCAACCCTCCAGTGAAGCGTCGGTGTGGATGTTGATCGATGGAGGCGGGTGTTGAAGAGGAATGGACCTTTTCAGGGCCTTTGCTTCCGACCACGGCTTTAAAAGTGAGCGAAGTCTGTTTGGAAGCCGTCTCTTGAGGTCTCTTCGAGCGATGGATGCGAAACGTCACCAGACTCCCGCGGCATCCTTTAGCTGTGCACGAAACACTGGGTTTGTCACAGAGGCGAACTGTAGAGAGCCGAGAACTTGTTCCTGCTGTCGTCTTGAGATCCGTTTGGATTTTAGAAGTCTTCTGACAGACCCTGCTATTTCTTTCCTTTTCTTCTGTGGGATGGAAAGGCGGTGTGACTGAAGATCCCAATGGATTCCCAACCATTTGAACTTCTGAGCTGGAGAGAGGCGAGATTTCTCGGTGTTTATCTTGAATCCCAGATGCTCTAGGAACTGGGTGACTTTGTTGCAGGCTCTTACATAATCTTCGGGCGATGTCGCCCAGACTAACCAGTCGTCTAGGTAGGCCATCACTTGGACGCCCTGAAGATGGAGCTGTTGGACGATGGCGTCTGCCAGCTTGGTGAAGATCCGTGGAGCCACGTTGAGCCAGAAGGGCATGGCCCTGAAGGCATAACTTTTCCTTTGGAGTCAAAATCCTAGGTAGGAGGAAGCGTAATGATTCATTGGAATGTGCCAGTAGGCATCCACCAGGTCTATGGAGACCGTGTTTGCCCTTTGAGGCAGAAGGGTCCTTATTTGTTGCAGAGTCAGCATCTTGAATTTGTTGTTCGCAATGAACTTGTTGAGGGGGGATAAGTCTAGAATGATTCTGAGTTTGTCGGAGTCTTTCTTGGGAACGCAAAATAGTCTCCCTTGGAACCTGGTTGACTTTACCCTCCTGATCACCTTCTTGTTCAAGAGTTCTAGGACATATTCTTCCAGGAGGGGGGTTGACTGTTGGAAGAATTGCTGGAAGGCTGGGGGTTGAGTCCAGCTCCAGCCTAGTCCCTTCTTGACGATGCTGTGTGCCCAGGGATCGAAGGTCCAACGATCCTGGAATTGGCGGAGTCTTCCTCCCACGGAAGCACTTCATTGCTTCTGGTGTCCCGAGGGTTTGCCACCTCGGCCGCTAGCTCCCCTTCCTCCTCTACCTCTGGAGGGACGGCGAGAAAAATCTCTGCCGGAGCCTCTGCTTGAGCTCCTACCTCTGGGACGAAAGGTAGTAGAGTGTTGCTCATATGCAGGGGTGAAGACCGGTGACTGCGACACCACCGGTTGGGGGACCAACTGAAAGGTCTGTTGTGGCTGTGTGGCCACTTGGGGAGTAGCGGTACCCGGAAACTGTCGTCTCTGTTGACGTTGCTGGGGTTTTGGCTTTTGGGTTTTCCTCTTAGGCTGAGGGCCGTCGTCCTGAGAGTATTTCCTTTTCTTTGACATGCCCCACTTATGGAGAAGGTTCCTATTCTCCGTGGCGGCTTTGTCTACAATCTCTTTCACCAGAGAAGATGGGAAGAGATACTTACCCCAGATATTGGAGGAAATCAGCCTCCGGGGTTCGTGTTTCACCATCCCGTTGGCGAACACGAATTCACGACAGGCTCTGCGAGCCCTAGTGAAGCTATATAGGTCCTTTGTCACCGTTGCCAAGTGCGATTTGGCTAGGACCATATAAAAGTCCAGGACTCTAGTATCCCCGGCCATAAGTTCCTGCTGTACCTGGTGGGACAGCGAGGCGGCAAGCCTCTCCTTCGTATCCTGTTCCCTACGAAGGAGGTGATCATTTAGCCTTGGGAGGTCCTCATTAAATTGACGACCAGCTACGTCAGGCTCTAGATTCCCTACTGTGAAGGTTGACTGGATGTCTTTCCAGTGCCTATCATCGAGAGGAACAGTAATGGAGAAGGGTCTGCACTCCTCCAGTGCAGGGCAAGGTTTCCCTTCCTCCACTGCCTTTAAGACCGCTGTGAAGGCCTTTTTGATGAAGGGGAAGGTCGCAGCATTTGGCGCAACGAAGGTTGGATGCTTCTTGCTAAGCGCCGGCATCGTGGAGTTGGTGAAACCCCTACTCTTCACCGCCTGGGCTAACATAGCTTGGGCCTTCGCAAGATCGAACACGATAACCTTCTTCGGTTCGGTCTCTTCCTTTGAGGCTGGTTCGGACCTGAGCCGGACGTAACAGTCCGGATAAGCCTCGAAATTCGGGAAGAATTCCACTTCTTCCAGCAAGATAGAGCCAACCCTTTCACTGATGTAGATTTTGCCATGGGTTAGCTTCCGAGCAAGTGGGGAGGTCCTTAACCGAAATCCTTTTCGGTTGTTAAGACTAACGATAGTCGTCCGGAATTGCTCCTAAGTTTCTCGTAGCTTTCTTTCCACGAGGGCTTCAAGCATCTTGAAGACCTCCTGAGTGGCCGATGGAAGAGGGTCCGGGGTGGCAGAAGTCGAAGGAACAGGTTCCTCGGACGGTGCAGGAGTTGCTGCGGGAGTAGGAGCAGGAGCGACCTCGGTCTCCGAATCAGGGTATTCCACCTGATCTTCCTCGTAGTCGAGTTCCTCGCCCATGAGGTTCTTCTCCGTTTCTTCCGACACTTCCGACATACGTTCCACGTTATCGGAATCTAGGTGGCACTCATGCATGGACTGGGCCATGACAACATCAGGTTACACCACGATCTGGACAGTGGGGATCTGATCACGGGGGACCACAGAGTCTTTGGATGCCTTTGGGAAAAGCAAGGCCCTCAAGTCTTCGTTGGGAAGATACGGTCCGGTGGCGTTCTTCTGGAAGCCACGCACCCATTTGCGTAGCTTCTCTCTAGCGTTGTCGTTTGCCTCCGCAGAAGGAGGATCGTCGAACGCCTCGACCAAACGACTCTTGCAGAAGATGGGAGGAAGTAAAATACTTTAGGACAGATGAAAATAGTTTAAGAGAATATACAACAAGAGTAGAGGAAATTGTAAGAAATAGACAAATAGACAGAATAGAAGGAATGGATCTGATAATAAAAGAGGCTGCAGAAGAAAAATTGGCAAGAGTATATAAAAGGAAAGTTCTCAATGAAGAAAAGGTACATGAGCAACCCTGGATGAACGATGAAATAAGAAAAGGTATAAAGGAAAGGAAGGATTTAAACAGAAAGAAAAGAAATGAATCCAATATCGAAGTAAAAAAGGTATTAGAAGAGAGATATGATCAAAAGAAGAGGGAAGTGCAAGAAATGATAAAAAAAGAAATTACTATATTTGAAAAAGAGATAACAGAAGAAATAAAAATAGATAAAAATAAAAAACTCTGGGAGCATATTGACAGAATAAGGAACAGACAGAAAGCCCATGGCAAAGTTATACAACTTTATGGAGAACAAGGAAATAAGCTAAATAAAGAAGAAACAAAAGAGGAATTAATCAAGTACTGGAAAACTATATATTGTAAGCATGAAAATAAAATACTCAGTTTGGAATGAGGAAAACAGATAGAATATGAAAATGAAATAGTGCATCGGGAAGACACCACAAGAATTGATGAATATAATATCCCGGACGTACTTAGGGAACACTATGACCTTGTAATGGTAACAAAAGGGAAAATAAAACCAATGAAAAATCCAAAAAATCACAACAGAAAAAGTAAAGAATTGCCTGGGAAAATTAAAGGCAAAAAAAGCGACAGGACCAGATGGCCTAAAACCTGAGCTATATAAGGCACTAGGAAAAAGCAAAATATGTCTTGAAACCTTGCAGAAATGTTATCAAAATGAGTTGGACGAAAAAGAAAAACCAAATATGTGGAAGAAGTCAAGAACAAAGATGGTTGAAAAGAAAAGAAGGCCAATGGCAAAAGACCTAAGACCCATAGCTCTATTAAATATTTCTTATAAAATATTCATGATGATGGTGAAAGAGGAAATAGAAGATCACATAAGAATGAATGAAGAAGACAATTAATGTCAAGTAGGATTTACAGGTGGAGGCAGGATAGAGGACAATATCTTTATATTACAGTATTGTGTGGAAGAGAGCTATAGTAACAAAAAAACCCTAATAGTAACTGCGATAGACTTTAGTAAAGCATTTGACTCTGTAAAAAGGGAGGTATTAATAGAAGTTTTAAAAGAATATAAAATTAACACCAAAATCATAAGTGCAATTGCAAATATTTATCAAGGAGATACTACGGGCATTGACTTAGGAGAAGGTATAGAACAAGAAATGGAGGTTACACGTGGAATTGAACAAGGTTGCACAGGATCAACTTCACTTTTTAAACTGATTACGTATATTGTTATGAAGAAAATAGAAGAGGAAGGAAACGGTTTCAGAAATCAATTAATAAAGATAGAATCATTATTTTTTGCAGATGATGCCTTAATAATTGCACAGGATATACATAATGCAAAACGTAACATCCAGATATTAGTAGAAACTAGTAAGAAATGTGGGTTAGAAATTAATAAAGAAAAGAGGAATAATATGATTTACAATATGAAAGAAAAGCCAGATAACATAGAGGGAATCAAAGTAGTAGAAAGTTTGACATACTTGGGAATAAAGCAAGACAATAGTAGGAATATGTTTAAAACTCAGAAAAGGGTAATGATAGAAAAGGCACAAAAATTAGCTAATTTAACATATTCGGTTATAGAGAAAAGTTGCAATAAAGTAATGATAGGAAAAACGTTCTGGAAAAGTATTGCCTTACTATCTATTTTGTATGGAACAAGTGTTATAAATCTAACAGAAACTGAAATAGAGAAACTACAAAGAATAGAGAATGGGGTATACAGGAAGATTTTAGGTACCACAAAAAGCACAGCTAATACTACTCTAAAAGGGGAGATAGATGCATCTTCTATGAAATCAAGGGTGATAGATGGGAAGCTGCAGTACTTAAATCGTACCCTGAATGGAAAGAAGGAAATACTGAAAATAATTATCCAGGATATTCGAGAAAAAGGAGGAAGATGGTGGAAACAACCTGCAAAGTATTTGGAAGAATTAAGTTTAGGCATAAGACAAATAAGAAGAATGAACAAGGCAGAAATAAAATCGAAAACCAGAAAGTGGGATACTGAAAAGTGGAAAGAAGAAATAGAAAGTAAAGTGAGCTTAGAAATATATAGAACGTGGAAGAAAGCAATTAAAGAAGAGTTAATTTATGACAATACATTTGCTTCAGTGATATTTTTTAGGGCAAGAACTAATACGTTAAAACTAAATATTGTAAATAGACACAATAGAGGGAATATAAACTCTAATTTTTGTCAAAATGAGGAGGAATATTAGATATATTTTTTGTTATTTTGCCAGGCATATAGAAAAGAAAGGAATGAAGTAATTGAGCTACAACAACCATACGACGAAGACCTAAAGAAAATAGTAGGATTATTTTTATTTAGTGAAACAAATATAAAAAAAAGAAGTTTTAAATCTAATGTGTAAGAAAAGACAAAACAGTACAAGAAGATAAATATTAGAGGCGCCGTATAATAATAAACGGATTTTGAGCGAAGCGAAAAATCTATTTTTGGGTGAGATAGCCATGACGTCCTGATGGAAGGTTCCTTCAGTAGCTTCCTAGGGTATATTTAACTACAGTGGATATTCCCAGAGAATTAAACTAAAGGTTATCACAGAATTCTAACTTCTGGTGCGAGTACCCTAAAGGTTTCCCTCTAGGATATCGTATATCAACAGGGGACGCATGTATTAACACGCCACATAGCTATCTGCACCCCATATAGAGTTAACACTTCGATATGGAAAGGTGGAGAATAACTGGGGAGCCGTTCCACAGTTACACTCATCCGTGGCTGCTTCTGGTACTCGAGACGTAAACAAACGGGCGCCATTGCTAAATGACGTCATGTCCGTCCTCATCCTGAGCCCAGCTTCTTGCTAATCTCCATGATACAGCAGGACAGGGTGGGGCCTGAAAGGCTGGACTAGAATAGACGGGAGGGTCCATCAGGACGTCATGGCTGTCTCACCCAAAAATAGATTTTTCGCTTCGCTCAAAATCCGTTTTTTGGGCTCAAGCCATGACGTCCTGATGGATGTGTACCAGAGAATTAATGTATCGGGGAAATTTTCCCCCTTTTTATGCAAGTGCCAAGGGCTTCGAATAGAGGTATGTAACATGTCCTTACTAGAGATTCCGTGAAGAACTAGCTTCCTGCCCCCTGGCAGAGAAGTCCTGGTGGACCATACCAATATCTCGAAGCGATCATTGAAGAGCTACTCACCCTGCGGAGAGTTCGTGCAGGACTCGGAGACAAGACATAAGGTTAATATTCGGGTAGGAATATTATCAAGCATAGGTAAGTGATTAACATTTACTACACTCCCTGGAGGAGAGATCAATCTGGTCTTGGAGGCAGGACAAAGTTAATATTCAGGTAGGAATATTATCAAAGCATGAGTGAGTATATAATACAATTATATATATTATTCTTCTCCTTTAGAAAGAAAGGGGTAAATGAAACTATAACAATCGTATATTTCTTAATAAAGAATAGGAGCGGAGAGAGACGCACATGTAATAAAATAGACATTATATTTCAAAGATTGCAGATTATTGTGATAAAAATTACAATAATAAATGTAAAGTTTATTTACAATAATAAAGAATAATGTTCATAGAATATAAAGACTTCAATCTTGAATCTGAAAAGAATTTTTACTTTTAGAAACACAAGTTCCAGAGGAACGTCAATCTTTTTCAAAGAAAACACATCATGCCCTAGAGGCTAGAGCATGTGGCACTCATGTAAAGTCTATGACATTTCACCTTGTAGGAACAGTCTATTAGAAACACTAAGTGTCCATGAAATCACTATGTATCACCACAGGGTCAACACAGGCACCTGGAGAGTTACAGTCCTAAGTAACTCGCTGTTCTATACAGAGTTAAACAGCAGGTTTCATAACACTACCTGCGGCTACCACGAAATGTTTAACTTCGTGCACTTGCTTTGCATAGTGCTTGAAGAAAACACGCGATGATTTCCAGCCTGTGAAGCTCTTGAGGCTTTCGAAATCCATACTCTAGAAGAAGATCAGAGAAGACGCGACTTTTCTAGGATCATGACCCGCGGGTGTACTGTCAGGATCCGCTCTGCGAATGAAGTAGGTGATTTTCGCTCTTAGTTGTTTCAGTGACAAGTCGCGACCCGATGTTTCTCCTTTGAAGAGTTGTCCTCCACCGAAGTCTGAAGTTCTTCGAAGATAGACCTTAAGACTCTCCACTGGGCATAGAGAGACATCTTCCTTCAGGGGGCAGATTCTCCAAGGGCCCCATCTCTTGGTGGGTAGTTCATTCTTAGCGAGAAACTTCGGATCAGGGAAGAGGGTAAGTTCTCCTGTATTTGCGAATAGGATATGACCCTCTTCTCTTGATAATGCCACTATTTCACTGACTCGGGCTCCCGAGGCGAGAGCAAAAAGGAAGATAACTTTTTGAGTCAAGTCTTTTAGAGGGCACGAATCGTTGTCCAGGTTAGAGGCAAAATGGAGCACCTTGTCCAGGGACCAGGAGGTAAGGTTTGGCGGAGGTGCTGGGCGTAGTCTAGCGCATGCCTTTGGCAATTTATTGAAGATATCACTGGACAAATCAATCTGGAGGGCGTACAGGAGTGGTCTAGTCAAAGCCGATTTGCAGGTGGAAATCGTGTTGGCTGCTAAGCCTTGTCCATGAAGGTGAATGAAGAAGGACATACAAAAATCAATGGTGATTTCCGTAGGATTTTTTGCCTTGACGAAAGAGACCCACTTTCTCCAGGAAGATTCGTATTGCCGTCTTGTATTCCTCAAGGAAGTCTAAACTTTTCTTCGAGATTCCAAACCTTTTCTTTGCGGCTAAGGAGAGAAAATCATGAGATGAAGGTCCCTGACTTTCAGTGATGAAGCGAAGACAGTCGACTTCTGTACTTGTTGAGAGAGAACTGGGCCCGGTAGGGGGATCAGCGTGGGCTGCAGCTCCAGGACCAGAGGGTACCAATTGCTCCGGGGCCACTTGGGAGCCACTAGGGCTGCTGTCCCTCTGAAGGTTCTCAGTTTGGAGAGGACTTTCAGCAGAAGGTTGGGGGGGAGGGAACAGGTATATCCTGGACCATCTGTTCCAATCCAGTGACATGGCATCCACTGCTTCTGCCTTGGGGTCCTCGTACGGGGCCACTTATCGAGGAAGTTGATTGTTGTCACTCGTCGCGAAGAGATCGATCTGAAGTTCCGGGACTTGGTGAGAGATGAAGGAGAATGACCTTGCGTCTAGAGACCATTCCGACTCTATTGGGCTTGTCCTTGATAGAGCGTCCGCCGTCACGTTGCGGAATCCTTGTAGGTGAACTGCAGACAGGTGCCATTTCTTCTTTTCTGCCAAACGAAAGATCGGAAGAAGTACCTGATTTATCTGGGGCGATCTCGAGCCCTGACGATTGAGACATCTGACTACCACCGAGTTGTCCAGAGTCAGACGAATGTGGATCGAGGTAGGCGGGGAGAGTTTCTTCAGGGTGAGAAGAACCGCCATGGCCTCCAAGATGTTGATGTGAAACGTCTTGAATAGGGAAGACTATGTTCCTTGAACCTGTCGTTGGTGGGAGTGACCTCCCCAACCCTCCAGTGAAGCGTCGGTGTGGATGTTGATCGATGGAGGCGGGTGTTGAAGAGGAATGGACCTTTTCAGGGCCTTTGCTTCCGACCACGGCTTTAAAAGTGAGCGAAGTCTGTTTGGAAGCCGTCTCTTGAGGTCTCTTCGAGCGATGGATGCGAAACGTCACCAGACTCCCGCGGCATCCTTTAGCTGTGCACGAAACACTGGGTTTGTCACAGAGGCGAACTGTAGAGAGCCGAGAACTTGTTCCTGCTGTCGTCTTGAGATCCGTTTGGATTTTAGAAGTCTTCTGACAGACCCTGCTATTTCTTTCCTTTTCTTCTGTGGGATGGAAAGGCGGTGTGACTGAAGATCCCAATGGATTCCCAACCATTTGAACTTCTGAGCTGGAGAGAGGCGAGATTTCTCGGTGTTTATCTTGAATCCCAGATGCTCTAGGAACTGGGTGACTTTGTTGCAGGCTCTTACATAATCTTCGGGCGATGTCGCCCAGACTAACCAGTCGTCTAGGTAGGCCATCACTTGGACGCCCTGAAGATGGAGCTGTTGGACGATGGCGTCTGCCAGCTTGGTGAAGATCCGTGGAGCCACGTTGAGCCAGAAGGGCATGGCCCTGAAGGCATAACTTTTCCTTTGGAGTCAAAATCCTAGGTAGGAGGAAGCGTAATGATTCATTGGAATGTGCCAGTAGGCATCCACCAGGTCTATGGAGACCGTGTTTGCCCTTTGAGGCAGAAGGGTCCTTATTTGTTGCAGAGTCAGCATCTTGAATTTGTTGTTCGCAATGAACTTGTTGAGGGGGGATAAGTCTAGAATGATTCTGAGTTTGTCGGAGTCTTTCTTGGGAACGCAAAATAGTCTCCCTTGGAACCTGGTTGACTTTACCCTCCTGATCACCTTCTTGTTCAAGAGTTCTAGGACATATTCTTCCAGGAGGGGGGTTGACTGTTGGAAGAATTGCTGGAAGGCTGGGGGTTGAGTCCAGCTCCAGCCTAGTCCCTTCTTGACGATGCTGTGTGCCCAGGGATCGAAGGTCCAACGATCCTGGAATTGGCGGAGTCTTCCTCCCACGGAAGCACTTCATTGCTTCTGGTGTCCCGAGGGTTTGCCACCTCGGCCGCTAGCTCCCCTTCCTCCTCTACCTCTGGAGGGACGGCGAGAAAAATCTCTGCCGGAGCCTCTGCTTGAGCTCCTACCTCTGGGACGAAAGGTAGTAGAGTGTTGCTCATATGCAGGGGTGAAGACCGGTGACTGCGACACCACCGGTTGGGGGACCAACTGAAAGGTCTGTTGTGGCTGTGTGGCCACTTGGGGAGTAGCGGTACCCGGAAACTGTCGTCTCTGTTGACGTTGCTGGGGTTTTGGCTTTTGGGTTTTCCTCTTAGGCTGAGGGCCGTCGTCCTGAGAGTATTTCCTTTTCTTTGACATGCCCCACTTATGGAGAAGGTTCCTATTCTCCGTGGCGGCTTTGTCTACAATCTCTTTCACCAGAGAAGATGGGAAGAGATACTTACCCCAGATATTGGAGGAAATCAGCCTCCGGGGTTCGTGTTTCACCATCCCGTTGGCGAACACGAATTCACGACAGGCTCTGCGAGCCCTAGTGAAGCTATATAGGTCCTTTGTCACCGTTGCCAAGTGCGATTTGGCTAGGACCATATAAAAGTCCAGGACTCTAGTATCCCCGGCCATAAGTTCCTGCTGTACCTGGTGGGACAGCGAGGCGGCAAGCCTCTCCTTCGTATCCTGTTCCCTACGAAGGAGGTGATCATTTAGCCTTGGGAGGTCCTCATTAAATTGACGACCAGCTACGTCAGGCTCTAGATTCCCTACTGTGAAGGTTGACTGGATGTCTTTCCAGTGCCTATCATCGAGAGGAACAGTAATGGAGAAGGGTCTGCACTCCTCCAGTGCAGGGCAAGGTTTCCCTTCCTCCACTGCCTTTAAGACCGCTGTGAAGGCCTTTTTGATGAAGGGGAAGGTCGCAGCATTTGGCGCAACGAAGGTTGGATGCTTCTTGCTAAGCGCCGGCATCGTGGAGTTGGTGAAACCCCTACTCTTCACCGCCTGGGCTAACATAGCTTGGGCCTTCGCAAGATCGAACACGATAACCTTCTTCGGTTCGGTCTCTTCCTTTGAGGCTGGTTCGGACCTGAGCCGGACGTAACAGTCCGGATAAGCCTCGAAATTCGGGAAGAATTCCACTTCTTCCAGCAAGATAGAGCCAACCCTTTCACTGATGTAGATTTTGCCATGGGTTAGCTTCCGAGCAAGTGGGGAGGTCCTTAACCGAAATCCTTTTCGGTTGTTAAGACTAACGATAGTCGTCCGGAATTGCTCCTAAGTTTCTCGTAGCTTTCTTTCCACGAGGGCTTCAAGCATCTTGAAGACCTCCTGAGTGGCCGATGGAAGAGGGTCCGGGGTGGCAGAAGTCGAAGGAACAGGTTCCTCGGACGGTGCAGGAGTTGCTGCGGGAGTAGGAGCAGGAGCGACCTCGGTCTCCGAATCAGGGTATTCCACCTGATCTTCCTCGTAGTCGAGTTCCTCGCCCATGAGGTTCTTCTCCGTTTCTTCCGACACTTCCGACATACGTTCCACGTTATCGGAATCTAGGTGGCACTCATGCATGGACTGGGCCATGACAACATCAGGTTACACCACGATCTGGACAGTGGGGATCTGATCACGGGGGACCACAGAGTCTTTGGATGCCTTTGGGAAAAGCAAGGCCCTCAAGTCTTCGTTGGGAAGATACGGTCCGGTGGCGTTCTTCTGGAAGCCACGCACCCATTTGCGTAGCTTCTCTCTAGCGTTGTCGTTTGCCTCCGCAGAAGGAGGATCGTCGAACGCCTCGACCAAACGACTCTTGCAGACTGTGCAGTTCTGCGGATCCCAATACTTCAGGTCGCCTTTCTTGGCGGCGCAGGGGGCGTGGGTCCGGCACGCCTTGTGCACGTAGAAGTCCGGGCGCTTCACTCCGCAGAAGTTGCTCTCACACTTCATATACTCCTCCTGTAAAAGAAAGAGATCATGAGTACATGGAAGGCATAAGAATGACTTACATTACTCTAAAATTAAGATATCTTAATCTAAATTTTTAACATTAAATTAATTACAAGGCATTTTAATGCTTGAGAATAATGAGCGGTTACCATAACCTTATCTGTAGGCAATTTCTTTTGTGGCCGAAGGTCACAATGAGGGAATCCATATGGATAAGCCGAGCTAAGCTTCTAACAGAAATTGCCTGCAGAGTGTAGCAGGGTCTGAGACCACTCAGATCCCTGGAGGAGAAGTGGTATAGGAGAAACCCCTTATAAAATGTAGGTTCCGGCAATCGACTGCACTAAGATACACAGAGTATGCTGGAATATTGTAATGTGCAATCAAACAGCATAGCCACAATCTTGGATGGTAAGACAATACCTATATATAGAAGTGGCCAAGCCATCTGGCTGCAGCATTTTGACTGTCGGCATGTTGCCGGCAGGCATGGAAGGGGTGCATGTCCTTTAACGTGTCAGGAGGGTTCCGGCAGACCGACGGCACGCCGGAGGCCGGTCCTGCAGGGTGGAAGGCATCAAGACAGACACACTGAGTATCTAAAGTATAATACCATCGTGGCGACCGCCGGCACAGCGGCGGCTCCGGCAGCCGAAGGCTGACGGCATGGTGAGCTTTGGATCAATTCATAAGATAGATATTAATATGGTTGTATACCTAGACTGCCGGCAATCAATGCCCGCATGCCGGTGGCCGGCTCCGAAAGTCGGCCGGCTGTTACTAGGTAAGATGAGGGGTGGGACATCGGCTGTATGTCGACGGAAGGCGGCAGCCTCCGGCACACAGAAGGCCGACGTCTTAGAGGGGGGAGGCATCTTATGAAAGAATGTCACCTGAGGTAGTGACGGCTATCGCCGGCAGTAGAGGCGGCAAGGGACCGGCACCAGGATAGAAAGAGAGAAAGGTAAGGAGGGATGGAAGGGATAAGATCCCATACCCCTCCGGCATCCCTCCAGAGAGAGTACACTCACGATAGGAGTGGATACTCCTAGCTTCCGGCGGCAGGGAGCCAGCAGTCGGCCGGGTGCCTCGGGTAACCCAAGGGAGGGTTAGAGGGCATTCAAGAGGGGGCATCCCCCGCCGGCCGGACCGCCGCCGGCAACCACCCCCATAGAACGCTATGAAGGGTATGTGTACCAGAGCGGCCAGCTCAGCAGGAGAACAATGTTAGCCCTACCACTCCACCCAAGGGAGGAGTTGTAGGACTAAGGACAGATGTGTGTAGGCAAGCTTACATCAAAGGGATAGGTGGGGAGGGGGAAGAAAAGGTCTTTCTATAGAGGAGAGACTGTATGAGAACGGCCACCAAGGTAAGGGAGAACGCTCCCTAACCTAGGTTAGGTAGCCCAGAATGAGAACGGTACAGGAGTACCGTCTCAAACTATAATAGGGCATAGTCAACCCCCAGAGCTTAACCTAGAGAAGGAGGGCTAACTCCTAGGCTAGGAAACCTTGAAAGACACATCGCAAGTTGCAGGGAGGAGTAACCCAACCAGGTGCAACTGAGGAAGGGCAGAGCCCTTCCTTATTTCTCGGTCACGACCCTAAGGAAGGGTCATTCCCTTAGGGTAAACGGAGAAGCGATAAATACTCTGTTTGTAGACAAAATTCCCCTATATAGAAGGGGAAGCAAGACTACACAGAGGGAATGCCCGCAGGCAGGGGGATAGGGAGCATATAGGGGTTCCTACATTAGGTTAGGATAGAATGATACACAATCAACACAATCCCCTGTATGGTCCCCGAAGGCGAAAACACTTACATCACAGTTAATAGTATGTTTAATAATGCCACAATCTTCATAACTTAACCTAGGAACACTGGTATATATCATGCATGAAAACAAGCACTAGGCTGTCCAGCCTAGGGGCTAAGCTAGTGATCTAGTATGGGGTCGAACGGCGACCGAGTCTAATGAGCGCTAAAACACGATATAAGTTTTTCCTAGCTATGAAGACTAAATAACTAATAATACTAATTAGTTAAATGACCGGAGAGGGCTGTTCTGGCTAACTAAATAAAGCATGCAACATGAACAGCGACGCCATAAAATGGCACGTCTGGTATCGGCACAGCTCTGCCACAAAACACAATATTTTACGAAAAGTAGAAGTTACTTTACGGCTAGAGCTTATCTAAACAATACTGGGACCTGGTACTCAAGTTTCCAGAAGAAGGCGAGGCTAAAGGTAGCGACATAACGGCGATGTAAGCTGATGAAAAAAGCACTTAGGGAAAATCCGACTTAAGCAAGGAGCTACAGGCAAAAGGATGATGACGGACGTGACGTCATTTAGCAATGGCGCCCGTCTGTTTACGTTTCGAGTACCAGAAGCAGCCACGGATGAGTGTAACTGTGGAACGGCTCCCCAGTTATTCTCCACCTTTCCATATCGAAGTGTTAACTCTATATGGGATGCAGATAGCTATGTGGCGTGTTAATACATGCGTCCCCTGTTGATATACGATATCCTAGAGGGAAACCTTTAGGGTACTCACACCAGAAGTTAGAATTCTGTGATAACCTTTAGCTTAATTCTCTGGGAATATCCACTGTAGTTAAATATACCCTAGGAAGCTACTGAAGGAACCTTCCATCAGGACGTCATGGCTAGAGCCCAAAAATGAAATATATTCAACAGCTTCTCCTCTCTCAGTGCTATACCTTGAAGTCTTTTTGCAGACATATTAGGCCAATAAGACTTAATGTTTAAATTAACAAGAACAAGGATTGCTAAAGAAATTTAAAAGAATGAAAGAATTAAAAACAACTAAACTGAGACTCACTAATAGGAAGAGTAAAAATACAGACAACATCTGAACTACAAAAGAAAATGTTTTCTATATAGTTTTGTTGCAAAGATGAAAAACAGCATATATTGGAATAGAATATTTTGTTTTAATTATTTATTCTTTCGTAATTTATTTATTACCTTGCTTCCTTTCCTCACAGGGCTATTTTTCCTGTTGGAGCCTTTGAGCTTATAGTATTCTGCTTTTCTAACAAGGATTGTAGCTCAGCTTGTAATAATAATAATAATAATAATAATAATAATAATAATAATAAACAATTAGAGTGAAAGGAATAGGCCTATGACTAAATGAAAGTGTAAAGGTAGACCTACATTTTAAAGCTAACAGAACTTGTAAATGTAGGCTATATTGTCATAGTAAATTTTAGCTATTAATGATGAACTGTTCTCAGTTAAAGTATGACTATGATGTTTCAATTACAGATCAATAAATATCAAGTAATAGACCTAAGATTAATGTTACCAATGGGCATAGTGGTGTCAATGAATTTATCTTATTGCTTCATGGATAGTGTCTTCTACAGTAAAATAAAATATATATATATATATATATATATATATATATATATATATATATATATATATATATATATATATATATATATATATATAAATATAGTTCTGTATAGGAAAACAGGAAATTTTATTGTCTTGTATTTATAAAAATATCCCGTTTTATTATCTTACAAAGTATTAAATATTGTAGTGTGAATTGGTAACTGTGACTGCTGGTGTTTGTATGCTTGCTTGGCAACATTGAGTCTCTAACACTGTAACGGCTTGGCCAACACCTTGCCACAACTTTAAGCTGAATAAAGCCAACGTTCCAGCAACTGTGTTTGGTATTCCACAATTTATTCAGCTTAATATTCAACATGGACAAGTTTCTAAGGCCCAGCCCAATTGATGTGGACCCAGAATCAGCCGATGCAGAGGACAAATGGATTATGTGGCATGATAACTTTGAGGCGTTCTGTGCGGCCATCAACCCGGACTTAAATCCAGATAAGTTGGCCTTGCTTCGTGCTCACGTATCTTGTAAACTGTTTAAGATAATCAAAAGTGCCACCACATATGCCACTGCCATAAGCCTGTTGAAGGCTAGATTTGTGAAACAGAAAAGTGAAGTGTTTGCCAGATACAAATTAGCCACCTGCAAGCAACAGAGTGGTTAGACTCTAGACGCTTTTTTGGATAACCTCAAAGGTCTGGCCTCGGAATGTAGCTTTACTGATTGTACAGCCGCTCAGGCTGAAGAACTGGCCATCAGAGATTCATACATCACGGGTATGGCATCTAATGCAATCCGACAGAGACTGTTAGAGAACTTATCCTTGGACTTATCCACAGCTGTGAAACAAGCCCGTGCACTGGAAATGGCTCAACTGCACTCAGCGTCTTATGCAAGTGAAACCAATACCACAGTGGCAGCATTGATAGATGATCAGGCAAAAACCGAAATGGATCCCCACAGTTTTCCGATCGAAATGAGTGACTCCCTGAATCCAAGTGAGTGTGCTGCCGCCGTCAGCGGTCAGAGGTGCTTCTTTTGTGGAGGATCCCTACATCCCAGAGCCCACTGCCCAGCCAAGAAAGCCTCGTGTTCCAACTGTCAGAAGGTAGGTCATTATGCTCGTGTCTGCAAGTCGCAAAGAAAACGATGGAACAATAATGGTAAATCAACTAACTCTAATCTTGTAGCTGGAGTTGTCCCAGACAATCTCCCACAGTCCATCCCTGCTTCCTTAACAGGGGCCGCTGTGACTGCAGCTTCCCCTGCACTACGAAGTGTTTACAAAACTGTCCTACCTGTAGAACTGAATGGAGGGGAGGCCCTGGACGGGCTGGTCGACACTGGAGCATTTAAAAGCTTTATAGATGCCAAAGTAGCTAGGGCTATGAACTCAGTGACTCGTTCTTCAGCCTGCAGCATAACCATGGCTAATGCCAAACAGACAATGAAACTTAACAAGTGTTGCAATTACGATTTAACTGTAAGTGGAAGAGTATACCCTGAGTTCTGTCTGCACTTGATGGACGATTGCGTGGCTCCAGTTGTTTTGGGACACGACTTCCTACAGTTACACAAGCAAGTCAGCGTAGACTTTGGTGGGACGCTACCACCTTTGGAGCTAAGCATCCAGTCACCTTGTGCTCTGATAGCAGCTCAAATTGAAACGCCAGCCATCTTCGACAATCTGACAGTCGACTGTCACCCGATACAGGTGAAATCCAGAAGGTATTCCAAAGAGGACTCCGAGTTCATCAAGAAAGAAGTAAAAAGGCTGCTAGAGGAGGGCATCATCACACCGAGTCGCAGCTCGTGGAGAGCTCAAGTGGTAGTCGTCGATCAGTGTGATAAGAAAAGATTAGTCATAGATTAATCTCAAACCATAAACAGATTCACCAACCTAATTGCTTATCCTGTTCCAGGGATCACCGAGATGATTGAGAAAATTTCTTCTTACCGCTACTTCAGCTCCATAGACTTGAAGGCAGCATATCATCAAATACCATTGAACATGGCTGATCGGAAATTCACGGCGTTCGAAGCGGATGGAAGGCTGTTCGAATTCACGCGTTTGCCTTTTGGAGTAACCAATGGGGCTACCTGCTTTCAGCAAGTTCTCGACGAGATTATTGGTAAGGAACAACTAGAGGGTACGTTCGCCTACATAGATGACATCACGGTCTGCGGTCACACACGTGAAGAACACGACAGAAATCTGAAACGCTTTCAAGAAACTGCATTGAAGTATGGACTTACCATAAATGACAAGAAAAGTGTTTATGCTCAAACATCAATCTCTATTTTGGGCCATGTAGTGAATGATCACCAAGTCCTACCTGACCCGGAAAGAATGCGTCCATTGCTGGAGATGAACCCTCCGGACAGTACCCCTAGTCTCAAAAGAACGTTAGGACTCTTATCCCACTATGCGAAGTGGGTACCGAACTTCTCCCAGAAAATTCGACCTTTAGTCGGAGTGAAAACTTTCCCGATGGCCAAATCCGCAGAACAAGCACTCGAAGAACTAAAGAATGAAATATCTCGAGCTTCACTTGCTGCTATAGATGACGAAGCAGTCTTTGTAGTCGAAACAGACGCCTCTGCTGACGCCGTTGCAGCCTCATTGACACAAGAAGGAAAACCAGTGGCCTTCTTTTCTCGCTCGCTCTCAGAATCGGAGAAACGACAATCGGCAGTGGAACGCGAAGCATGTGCTATCGTAGAAGCCATCAAGAAATGGCGACACTTTCTGCTAGGACGTAAATTTAGACTCATAACTGATCAGCAATCGGTGCGTTTCATGTTTGACGCCAAGAACCATGGCAAAATCAAGAATGAAAAAATAATGCGGTGGAGGCTGGAACTGAGTTGTTTCAACTTCGACATCACATACAGACCTGGATCAAAGAACCAAGTAGCAGACGCTCTCTCTCGTGCCTCGGGATGTGTGGCTTCACTTACCTGTACTCAAGGAGACGAGCTGACTCAGCTTCACGAGCACCTGTGCCATCCAGGAATCAGAAGGATGACCCACATCATAATCAGAGAAACTTACCCTTTACCATTGAAGAAGCTCGGACTGTCATACGTAAATGTCAAACCTGTGCTAAGATCAAACCTAAGTTCTCCAAAGAAACAGGAACATTGATAAAAGCTACCAGGCCATTCGAGCGTCTGGCTATCGACTTCAAAGGTCCGATGCCGTCCACCACAAAGAACAAATATATTCTCAACATAATTGACGAGTACAGCAGATTTCCGTTCGCCTTTGCAACAGAAGACACCTCAGCGAGTACCACCATTAAATGTTTGTCTACTCTCTTTTCAGTTTGGGGCCTGCCCGAGTACATTCATTCAGACAGGGGACCTGCTTTCGTGTCGTCAGAGTACCAAAAGTTCCTTCATGACCGTGGAGTGGCTACAAGCTACTCGTCTGCGTATAACCCCCGTGGCAATGGCCAGATCGAGAGAGCCAATGGAACTTTGTGGCGCACCGTAAGGTTAGCTCTCGCTTCTCTCTCCCTCCCTATAGAAATGTGGGAGGCTGTCCTGGATCAAGCATTACACAGCATGAGGTCCCTTCTGTGCGTCGCTACGAACCAAACACCGCATGAGCGCATGTTCCTGCACCCCAGGAAAGCAACATACGGGCAGGCGGCTCCATCATGGATGACAGAAAATGAACAAGCTCTTCTAAAGAAAACGGTTAGGAAATCCAAGTACGAACCTGAGGTCGAGGAAGTTAGACTCCTGCATGTCAACCCACAATGGGTTCGTGTTGCACACCAAGACGGCAAGGAATCCACTGTGTCGACTCGTCACCTGGCTCCTGCAGCTAAATTATTCAGTCCAAACACCTGTCACGATAAAGGAAGCCGTCATATCTTCAACATGCGAGAGAATGGTAAGACTCCCATTAATCAAGGACCCACCCTCCCACCTGGAGACCCCAGCCAGAGAATGGAAAGAAGTCAAGTGGATACAAAACAAGACCAGGGGAGGGAGCCCGTAACCGAACCGCAACAAACCACAGAACCGCCCACCCCGGGAAAGGTACCGTCGAAAGGAACACCCACAGAAACGCCAACCTCAGAGGCGCCTCAACACTCAAGTCGCACTAGGCGCCCTCCAGGCTATCTCTCAGATTTTGTCCTAGATGAGTGGGAGTAGTATGGGTGGTAAGTGTCCTTATGTCAATGTGTTCATTATGAATTAGTAGTTATAGGGCCCATTGTTACCAATGTGTTTTTTATGGTAAGTGTCCTTATGTCAATGTGTTTATTATGAATTAGTAGTTATAGGGCCCATTGTTACCAATGTGTTTTTTTTATGTGAGATGAGCCCAGTTATCATATAAAATAAGTACTCATGAGTTTTGTAATATGAGATGAAATTTGTAGTGCCAATAAGGTGAGCCTTGTCATGCAAATGCGATGTAAGAATAATTACAGTTGGTGTGAAATCAGTGAATTCATGTTTTGTTATGATGCAGATGTGTACTGTACTGTATGTTCTTCTTCTCAGTGGGGGTGAATGTAGTGTGAATTGGTAACTGTGACTGCTGGTGTTTGTATGCTTGCTTGGCAACATTGAGTCTCTAACACTGTACCGGCTTGGCCAACACCTTGCCACAACTTTAAGCTGAATAAAGCCAACGTTCCAGCAACTGTGTTTGGTATTCCACAAATATCTGTTCAGCAAGTAATAGGCCTAAAATTGATGTAACAAATGGGCATAGTGATGCTAATGAATTTATGGTATTTCTCCATGGATAGCGTCCTCTATAGTAAAATAAAAAATATTATAGTCCTGTACTGGAAAACAAGAAATTTAATTGTCTTGTGGGTATAAGACTATTATGTTTTATTATTTTAAGAAGTATTAAATGTCTCTTTAGGTTGATGCGATCAAGCCAATAATGACCAACTCCATCATTCACTTCAGTAACTTCATTGTTTACGTTAAAGTAACATGGCCAATGTGTAATTAAATCTGTGAAGTTAAATCCAAGATTTTTATATACATATTCATATTAAGTTCCCGTCTCTCTGCCATTTCAGAGAGCCTTTGTAGGGTGACGGCCAGATCCGTTTTCATTCATAGAAAATGGGAATATTATAAAGTGGGGTGGACTGTGGCCGTCATTCTAAAATCGAGTTCGTAGAAAACTGGAATATTCTGAACTGTGGCTGTCGTTCTAAAATCGATTTTGGCGGGAGAAGCTAACTTAAAAAACCCACCTAACCTATGCTAAAAGCCGTATCCTTACCCAGGGGGCTTCCCCCCCCCCTTACCTACTACGGGAGCGAGAAGATTCGTGGCCGGAGTAAGAACTCAAGCCATATAAATTTTCAGGTAATTTAGGGTTTTCGGCAAAAAACATAAAAGTGTGCGTTTAAGCACATATTTAAGATCCGTAGACCATTTAAAAACGTTTTTATTCTATACAAGATAACAGTCGGAGCGATAATAAGCAAATTAGGACGCTTGGCCGTAGCGCTACAAACTACCCCATTTCAGTTCATCAAGGGTAAAGTACAGTATTTAATTCTCTTATAATTATCGTGATTTAACTAATACCTTAAGTGTAATTTAATTCTATAATTGACATGATTTAACTAATACCTTAAATGTAATTTTACCAGGACGACTTTCGAGAATGAACAAAAAACTTGAATTTGATTTAGGTATTATTGACCCAACCCAATTTAACCTAACCCAACCTAACCTAACCTAAGGTCAAATTCGGTTAAATCACGTTATTTACTACAGGAAAACATATATTTTCTAATCGAAATGATACCCTGTAATACAGTAAAACACTACTGTGATTTATTTTAAGCTTAGATTTTTTCGTAGGTATACGATTAAATATGAGACTGATGTCAGTATTAGCTTCATATAACGTACATTTACTTTTACTTGCTAATTATTATTCCATTTATGTTTTAAGTATATATCCTTGACATTAGATTAGCCATGCATACACCATAGTCCTACGACTTTGAATCTATTTGATAATTTTCCTCACAATGGCTCCTCACTTATCCTTCCCCTTAGTGGATTAGACTGGGTAAAGTCTATTGGGGGTGCAGATATCTACGGTTATCTTAGGATACGTCCCTGCTTATAAGTGATATCTTCGGATAGTCATTCCTGGGGTTGAAACCCCGTGATTCCTGACGGTAATTCTCTTGTAATATCATTCGCAGAAATATCATACTGTAGGAAGCAACCGAAGTGAACTTCCATCTGGACAACATGGCTATCTTACGCAAATATAGATTTTTGGGCTCAAGCCATGGCGTCCTGATGGAAGGTTCCTTTAGGTAGCTTCCTTGGGTATATTGACTACAAGGATATTCCCAGAGAATTAAACCACAGGTTATCACAGAATTCTTACTTCTGGTGCGAGTATCCTAAAGGTTTCCCTTTAAGACATCGTATATCAACAGGGGACGCATGTATTAACACGCCACATAGCTATCTGCACCCCATATAGAGTTAACACTTCGATATGGAGAGGTGGAGAATAACTGGGGAGCCGTTCCACAGTTACACTCGTCCGTGGCTACTTTTGGTACTCGAAACGTAAACAAACAGGCGCCATTGCTAAATGACGTCACGTCCGTCCCCATCCTTCTGCTTGTAGCTGCCCTGCATAGACGGATTTCCCCTTGTGCGATTTTTATGGGCTTGCATCTTCATTATGTCGCTACCTTCGGCGTAGCCTTCTTCTGGAAAGTTGAGTACTAGGTCCCAGTATTGTTTAAATAAGCTCTGGCCGTAAAGTAACTTATACTTTTCGTGATATTTCGTGTTTTCTGGCGGAGCTGTGCTGCTACCGGACGCGCCATTTTATGGCGTCGCTGTTCTCTTGCATGCCTTATTTAGCTAGTCAGAACAGCTTATTCCGGCCTCTTTACTAATCGATATTATTAGTTATTTAGTCTTCATAGCTAGGAACTTCATATATCGTGATTTAATGCTCTATTATCCGGTCATCGACTGACCCCATACTAGATTGCTAGCTTAGCCCCAAGGCCAGATTGCCTAGCACCAGTGTTCATGCATGATATATTCCAGTGATCCTAGGTTAAGTTATGAAGATAGTGGCATTATTTATCATACTGTTTACTGTGATTCAAGTGTGTTTCGCCTTCAGGGACTATATAGGGGAAAGGTTTGATTGTGTTCCTTTCTAACCTAACCTAAATGTAGGAACCCCTATATGCTCCCTTCATCCCCTGCCTACGGGCGTTCCCTCTGTGTGGCCATGCTCCCCCTTCTATATAGGGGAATCGTGTCCATAATCAGAGTATTTATCGCTTCTCTGTCCTCCCTAAGGGAATGATCCCCCCTTAGGGTTGCGACCGAGAAAGAGGAACGGCCTGTCCTTCCTCAGTTGCTTCGGTTAGGTTACTTAACCTTCATGCAACTTGCGATGTGTCTTTCAGCCTACCTAGCTTGGGATTTAACACTCCTTATCTAGGTTAGGCCTTGAGGGGGGGGGGGGGGGGGGGGCGGCTAGTTCTGTACTGTTATAGTTTGAGACGGTACTCGTGCACCGTTCTCATTCAGGTTACCTACCCTAGGCTAGGGAGCGTCCTCCCTCCTTGGTGGCCGTTCTTGTACAGAGCCTCCCCTATGGAAGACCCCCTCTTCTTCTCCCTCCCCACCTATCCCTTGGCATAGACTAGCCTATACATAGGCTAGCCTATACATATCTGTCCCTAGTCCTACAACTCCTCCTTCGGGTGGGGCGATAGGGCTATCTTGATCTTCTGTTGAGCAGGCCGCTCTGGTACATATACCCTTCATAGCGTCCTATGGGGTTGGCCACTGAAAGCGATTTGTCCAACAGGAGTTCCCCCTCTTGGGTGTACCCTAACCCTCCCTTGGGTTACCCTGGCACCCGGCCGACTGCCGGCCCCCTGCCATTGGATGATAGGACCCGCTCCTATCATGGGTACACTCACTCAGGTGGGATGCCAGAGGGGTATGTGATCTTACCCCTCCAATCCCTCCTTATCTGTCTCTCTACCTATCCTGGTGCCGGTCCCTTGCCGCCTCTACTGCCGGCGATACCGCCCTTCCCTTGGTGACACATTCTTGAGATACCCTCCCTCCCCTAAGTCGCCAGCCTTCCGTGTGCCGGAGGGTTGCCGCCTTCCGTCGGCATACAGCCGATGGCCCACCCCTCTATTACCTAGTTTCGGTTGTCCGACCTTCGGGCCGGCCTCCGGCGTGCCGGCATCGATTGCCGGCGGTCTGGGTATACTAGCCAATTCTGCTTTATCTTATGAACTGGTCACCAAGCCGTCAGCCTTCGACTGCTGTAGCCCCCGCCTCCCGCCAGCGTGCCGCTGCCGCCAAGTTGGTATTATGCTTAAATCCTCAGTGTGTCTACCTTAATGCCATACACCCTGCTGGAGCGGCCTCCGGCGTGCCCCCGGTCTGCCGGCGCCCCCCGAAAGCACCAAGGGACTTGCACCCCTTCTACTAGCTGTCGACTACATGCCGATAGCCCTAAACTGCAGCCAGATAGCTTGGCTACTCCGATAGATAGCTATTGTCTTACCGTTCTACTAGAGGCGGTGCTGTCTTCTTGCATATTACAAATTTCCAGCATACTATGTGTGTCTTAGCACGGTTGGTTGCCGGAACCTAGATCTATATGGGGTCTCCTGCTACCCCTTTACCCCAAGGGTCTGAGTGGTCTCAGTCCCTGATACACCTCGCAGGCAATCTCTGCTAGAATTTAACTTCTACCCACTACGGTGATCCATGAAGATTTCCGTTTTGTGTCCTCGGTCACAAATGAAATTGCCTATTGATAAGGTTACGGTAACCTACTGGGCGGGATTCACAAGTATGTGTCTATCTACTTCCTTTTCCCGCTCCTCTCATCAACATTACAATATTCTTGAATTATTTAATGTTAAGTGAAAGTTTAACTACTTAATATTTAACTTTAGAGTAATGTAAGTCATTCTTATGCCTTCCGTATACTCATGATCTCTTTCTTTTACAGGAGGAGTACATCAAGTGTGACCACAACTTCTGTGGAGTGAAGCGCCCGGACTTCTACGGGCACACGGCGTGTCGGACCCACACCCCCTGCGCCATCAAGAAAGGCGACCTGAAATATTGGGACCCGCAGCACTGTACAGTCTGCAAGAGTCGTCTGGTCGAAGCGTTCGACGATCCTCCTTCAGGGGAGGTAAGGGACAACGCTCGAGAGAAGCTACGCAAGTGGGTGCGTGGCTTCCAGAAGAACGCCACCGGACCGTATTTCGCTACCGAAGATTTGAGGGCCTTGCTATTTCCGAAGGCATCAAAAGACTCAGTGGTCCCTAGTGATCAGATTCCCACCGTCCAGATAGTGGTGGAACCTGATGTGGTCATGGCTCAGTCCATGCATGAGTGCCGTTTAGATTCCGACAACGTGGAACGTATGTCGGAAGTGTCGGAGACCATGGAGAGGAACCTCATGGGCGAGGAGCTCGACTATGAGGAAGATCAGGTGGAATACCCTGATTCGGAGCATGAGGTCGCTCCAGCTTCTACCCCTGCACCAACTCCTACACCGACTGAGGAATCACTTCCTTCTACATCCGCTACCCCGGACCCCACCCCATCTAGCACTCAGGAGATCTTCAAGATGCTTGAAGCTCTCATGGATAAGAAACTTCGCAAGACTCATGAATTTTTCAAGTCTAACCTCGGAAGTTCTAAGCAACCGAAAAGGATTTCGGTTAAGGACCTCCCTGCATGCTCGGATACTAACCCATGGAGGTATGCCGAGCACATGCCGATCACCACAGGCAAGATCTTCATCAGTGAGAAGGTCGGCTCAATCGCGTTGGAAGAAGTGGAGTTCTTCCCGAACTTTGAGGCTTACCCGGACTGTTACGTCCAACTCAGGTCCGAACCCGCCTCTAAAGAAGAGACCGAACCGAAGGAGGTTATTGTGTTCGATCTCTCGAAGGCCCAGGCTATGCTAGCCAACGCGGTGAAAAGTAGGGGCTTCACCAATTCAAAAATGCCGGCGCTTAGTAAGAAGCACCCGACCTTCGTCGCACCAGACAATGCGACCTTCCCCTTTCTTGAAAAGGCCTTTACTGCGGTACAGAAAGCAGTGGAAGAAGGGAAACCTTGCCCTGTACTGTAGGAGTGCAGGCCCTTCTCCCTGACCACTCCCCCTGATGATAGGCACTGGAAAGACGTCCAGTCGACCTTCATAGTGGGGAAGCTAGAGCCTGACGTTGCTGGTCGTCAGTTTAACGAGGACCTCCCAAAACTCAACGATCACCTCCTTCGTAGGGAACATGATATGAAGGAAAGGCTTGCTGCATCTATGTCCCTCCAGGTACAGCTTGAAGTCATGGCCGGTGACACTAGGGTCCAAGACTTCTACATGGTCCTTGCCAAAACACATCTGGCAACGGTCATGAAGGATCTGTACAGCTTCACGAAGACTCGTAGAGCCTGTCGTGAATTCGTGTTCGCAAATGCTACAGTGCGACACGAACCCCGGAGGCTGATTTCCTCCAACATCTGGGGTAAACACCTCTTTCCCTCCTCCCTAGTGAAAGAGATCACTGACAAAGCCACCACGGAGAACAGGAACCTTCTTCACAAATGGGGCATGTCAAAGAAAAGGAAATCCTCTCAGGACGACGGCCCTCAACCTAAGAGGAGACCCACGAAACCAAAACCCCAGCAACGTCAACAGAGACGGCAGTTTCCGGGATCCGCTACTCCCCAAGTGGCAGCTCAGCCACAACAGACCTTTCAGTTGGTCACCCAACCGGTCTTGTCACAGTCATCGGTCTTCACCCCTGCATTTGAGCAGCAATCCACTACCTTTCGTCCCAAAGGTAGAGGCTCAAACAGAGGCTCAGGCAGAGATGCATCTCGCCGTCCCTCCAGAGGTAGAGGAGGAAGGGGAGCTAGCGGCCGAGGTAGCAAACCCTCGGGAAGCCAGAAGCAATGAAGTGCTTCCGGTGGGAGGAAGACTCCGCCAATTCCAGGATCGTTGGACCTTCGATCCCTGGGCACACAGCATCGTCAAGAAGGGACTAGGCTGGAGCTGGACTCAACCACCAACAACCTTCCAGCAATTCTTCCAACAGTCAACCCCCCTCCTGGAAGAATATGTCCTAGAACTCTTGAACAAGAAGGTGATAAGGAGGGTAAAGTCAACCAGGTTCCAAGGGAGACTATTTTGCGTCCCCAAGAAGGACTCCGACAAACTCAGAGTCATTCTAGACTTATCCCCCCTCAACAAGTTCATAGCGAACAACAAGTTCAAGATGCTGACTCTTCAACAGATTCGGACCCTTCTGCCTCAAGGGTCCTACACGGTCTCGATAGACCTGGCGGATGCCTACTGGCACGTTCCAATGAACCACCACGCTTCCTCCTACCTAGGATTTTGACTCCAAAGGAAAAGCTACGCTTTCAGGGCCATGCCCTTCGGGCTCAACGTGGCCCCACGGATCTTCACCAAGCTGGCAGACGCCATCGTTCAACAGCTCCGCCTCCGCGGCGTCCAGGTGATGGTCTACCTAGACGATTGGCTGGTCTGGGCGACATCGCCCGAAGATTGTGTAAGATCCTGCAACAAAGTCACCCAGTTCCTAGAACACCTGGGATTCAAGATAAACACCAAGAAATCTCGCGTCTCTCCAACTCAAAAGTTCCAATGGTTAGGAATCCAGTGGGATCTTCAGTCACACCGCCTTTCCATTCCACAGAAGAAAAGGAAAGAAATAGCAGGGTCTGTCAAAAAACTGCTGAAATCCAAAAGGATCTCAAGACGTCAGCAGGAACAAGTTCTAGGCTCTCTACAGTTTGCCTCGGTGACAAACCCAGTGCTTCATGCACAGCTAAAGGATGCCGCGGGAGTCTGGAGACGTTCTGCATCCATCGCTCGAAGAGACCTCAAGAGACGGCTCCCAAACAGACTTCGGTTACTCTTAAAGCCGTGGTCGGAAGCAAAGGCCCTGAAAAGGTCCATTCCTCTTCAACATCCACCTCCATCACTCAACATCCACACGGACGCTTCACTGGAGGGTTGGGGAGGTCACTCCCACCAACAACAGGCTCAAGGGACATGGTCTTCCCTATTCAAGACGTTTCACATCAACATCTTGGAGGCCATGGCGGTCCTTCTCACTCTGAAGAAACTCTCTCCGCCTCCCTCGATCCACATTCGTCTGACTCTGGACAACTCGGTGGTAGTCAGATGTCTCAATCGTCAGGGCTCGAGATCGCCCCAGATAAATCAGGTGCTTCTCCCAATCTTCCGCCTGGCAGAAAAGAAGAAATGGCACCTGTTTGCAGTTCACCTACAAGGATTCCACAACGTGACAGCGGACGCTCTATCTCGGACAAGCCCGATAGAGTCGGAATGGTCTCGAGACGCAAGATCGTTCTCCATCTCTCGCCAAGTCCCAGAACTTCAGATCGATCTCTTCACGAGTGACAACAATCAACTTCCTCGTTATGTGGCCCCCGTACGAGGACCCCAAGGCAGAAGCAGTGGACGCCATGTCACTGGATTGGAACAGATGGTCCAGGATATACCTGTTCCCTCCCACTAACCTTCTGCTGAAAGTCCTCTCCAAACTGAGAACCTTCAAAGGGACAGCAGCCCTAGTGGCTCCCAAGTGGCCCCGGAGCAATTGGTACAGGGGGTACCAATTGCTCCGGGCCCACTTGGAGCTGCAGCCCAAGCTGATCCCCCTCCCGGGCCCAGTTCTCTCTCAGCAAGTACAGAAGTCGACTGTCTTTGCTTCATCATTGAAAGTCAGGGACCTTCATCTCATGATTTTCTCTCCTTAGCCGCAAAGAAAAGGTTTGGGATCTCGAAGAAAAGTCTAGACTTTCTCGAGGAATACAAGACCGAATCCACACGACGGCAATACGAATCATCTTGGAGAAAGTGGGTCTCATTCGTCAAAGCAAAAAACCCTACGGAAATCACCATTGATTTTTGCATGTCCTTCTTCATTCACCTTCATGGACAAGGCTTAGCAGCTACAGTAACACGATTTCTACCTGCAAATCGGCTTTGACTAGACCACTACTGTATGCCTTCCAGATTGATCTGTCCAACGATATCTTTAATAAACTACCAAAGGCATGCGCTCGTCTACGCCCAGCACCTCCGCCAAAACCTATCTCCTGGTCCCTGGACAAGGTGCTCCATTTTGCCTCCAACTTGGACAACGATTCGTGCCCTCTCAAGGATCTGACTCAAAAAGTTATATTCCTTTTTGCTCTCGCCTCAGGAGCCCGAGTCAGCGAAATAGTGGCATTATCAAGAGACGAGGGTCATATCCTGTTTACAGACTCAGGAGAACTTACCCTCTTCCCTGATCCGACGTTTCTTGCAAAAAACGAACTACCCACCAAGAGATGGGGCCCCTGGAGAATCTGCCCCCTGAAAGAAGATGTGTCTCTATGTCCGGTAGAGAGCCTCAAGGTCTATCTTCAGAGAACTTCAGACTTTGGTGGAGGCAAACTCTTCAAAGGAGAAACATCGGGTAGCGACCTGTCACTGAAACAACTAAGAGCGAAAATCACCTACTTCATTCGCAGAGCGGATCCGGACAGTACACCCGCAGGTCACGATCCTAGAAAAGTCGCATCATCTCTGAATTTCTTCCAGAGTATGGATTTCGAAAGCCTCAAGAGCTTCACAGGATGGAAATCGCGCGTTTTCTTCAAGCACTACGCGAAGCAAGTGCATGAAGTCAAACATTTCGTGGTAGCCGCAGGTAGTGTTATGAAACCTGCAGTTTAACTCTGCATAGAACAGTGAATTACTTGGGACTTTAACTCTACGGGTGCCTGTGTTGACCCTTTTGTGATACATGGTGATTTCATGGACACTTAGTGTTTCTAATAGACTGTTCTTACCAAGGTGAAATGTCATAGACTTTACATGAGTGCCACATGCCCTAGGGCATGATGTGTTTTCTTTGAATTTTAAAAGACTGGCGTTCCTCTGGAACTTGTGTTTCTAAAAAGAAAATTTTTCTTTTCAGAATCAAGATTACCGTCTTTCTTTTCTATGTACATTATTCTTTATTATTGTAAATAAACTCTATATTCATTATTGTAATTACTGCCATAATGATCTGCAATCCTAAAAATAAAATGTCTATTTTATTTCCATGTGCGTCTCTCTTCGCTCCTATTCCTTATCAAGAAATATACGATTGTTATAGTTTCATTTACCCTTTCCTGAAGATCAAGAAAAATAATATAAGTAACTACGTTATATGCTCACTCATGCCTTGATTATATTCCTATTCGAATATTAACCTTTGTCCTGTCTCCGAGACCAGAATGATTTCTCCTCCAGGGGGAGTAGTAAATGTTATTTACTTACCTATGCTTGATAATATTCCTACCCGAATATTAACCTTTGTCTTGTGTCCAAGTCCAGCGTGAACTCTCCACTGGGTGAGTAGCTCTTCAATGATCGCTTCGAGATGTTCTTATTGTCCACCAGGACTTCCCTGCCAGGGGGGCAGGAAGCTAGTTCATCATAGAATCTCTGGTAAGGACATGTTCTATAATACTGTTCGAAGCCCTTGGCACTTGGATTAAAGGGGAAAAAATCCACGATACATTAATTCTCTGGTACAGTTCCATCAGGACGTCATGGCTTGAGCCCAAAAAACGGATTTTGAGCGAAGCAAAAAATCTATTTTTGGGTGAGATAGCCATGACGTCCTGATGGACCCTCCCGTCTATTCTAGTTCAGCCTTTCAGGCCCCTCCCTGACCTACTGTATCGTGGAGATTGGTAGAAGCTGAACTCAGGATGAGGACGGACGTGACGTCATTTAGCAATGGCGCCCGTTTGTTTACGTCTCGAGTACCAAAAGTAGCCACGGCTGAGAGTAACCTTGGAACGGCTCCTCAGTTACTCAGCCACCTTTCCATATCGAAGTGTTAACTCTATATGGGGTGCAGATAGCTATGTGGCGTGTTTATACATTCGTCCCCTGTTGATATACGATATCCTAGAGGGAAACCTTTAGGGTACTCGCACCAGAAGTTAGAATTCTGTGATAACCTTTAGTTTAATTCTCTGGGAATATCCACTGTAGTTAAATATACCCTAGGAAGCTACTGAAGGAACCTTCCATCAGGACGTCATGGCTATCTCACCCAAAAATAGATTTTTCGCTTCGTTCAAAATCCGTTGATTAGTCATGGCTGGAAACGAACAACTGAATGCATACCCTTTCAGGAACTGACGAAAAATGGGTGAAGACGCTCGAAACCGTGGCGGTTTTATGAAACATGAAACATAGTCTGGCGGCAACTACAGTGGTTGGAGGCTTCTCACGTCTCCTATGTGGCCACCCGCATACAATACCTTACATTTCAATTTTGCACGGGAACCTCTTCCCTCTAACCGCGCTGCTAGGACGCACGAAGTTAGAGCTATAGCTAGGACGCACGAAGTTAGAGCTATAGCAACTTCCGTGGCCTTCAAGCAAAATAAATCTCTGCAAAGTATTATGGACGCGACTTTTTGGAGAAGCAAGTCAGTGTTCGCGTCATTTTACTTAAAAGATGTCCAGACTCTTTACGAGGACTGCTACACACTGGGTCCATTCGTTGCAGCGAGTGCAGTAGTGGGTGAGGGTTCTACCACTACATTACCCTAATTCCAATATCCTTTTTAATCTGTCTCTTGAAATGTTTTTTAATATTGTTTTTTGGGCTGTACTGAAGGCTAAGAAGCCTTTCGCATCCTTGTTGATTTGGCGGGTGGTCAAAGTCATTTCTTGAGAGCGCCCAGATTAGGGGTTTGATGAGGTCCTGTTAGTATGGGTTGCAACCCTTTATACTTCAGCTCCTGGGAGTCTTTCAGCATCCTAAGAGGATCGCTGGGCTTCGTGAGGAAGACAGACTTACAAGGCAGAGTAATCGTCTAAGTCAACTTCCTTACCAGGTACCTATATATTTTGGTTTTGTTATATTGATAACTGTCAAAAACTCTTAGCTTATACGCTGTAAACTTAATTAACTCTGGTCTCTACCCACCGCCTTGGGTGTGAATCAGCTATTATATATTCACCGGCTAAGTTAAGTATTTAAAAATGATATTTTAATTATAAAATAAATTTTTGAATATACTTACCCGGTGAATATATAAATTAAAGGCCTTCCCTTCCTCTCCAATAGAGACGCAGCGGGACGAGAAGAATTGAAGGGTTTGTTTACATGCAAGAGTGGTATCTGGCCGATAGTTGGCGCTGGTGGGCACACCCGCAACCTTCATAGCGATCGCTCGCGAGTTTTTTGAGTGTGTTTTCTGTCGAGCCGCTGAGTAGCAGCTATTATATATTCACCGGGTAAGTATATTCAAAAATTTATTTTATAATTAAAATATCATTTTTCAGTGGTTGCTGCTATGTAATAGTAGTTAAAACAGTCAAATGTTTGTAGGCAGGGAAACATGGAATTATATAATGGGATATTTACCTCAGAACATGTTAGGTAAGGGAATTTTTGTGATTCTTGCTGTTCTATTCATGTTTAAATATTCTATATGCTTTTAAGAGATGTTAAAATGAAAAGATTTAGTTCAAGATAATTAGCCAACAAACCATTGATAGCTGTGTATTATTAATGTTCAAATTCAAATAACAAGCCGTTTCAATGCTGTGTAATTAAAAAAAGCTGGTATCTATATCAAACTCCTAAATGGTGTAAAATTACAATTATCAGTGTTTACCCTTTGATTGCTATACTTGTCGCTATATAAAAAAAAAAGTTTACAATCATTGCTAACTTCAAGCCTTTTACCTTGAGCAAAACAGAAGGCAGTATCATAATGCAGGGATAGTTAGCGAGATTGAATTATCTCGAGTCTATTTCAGTGTCTCTACTCATTCATAAAATGAAGGTATTACATGACAGACTTCTGCATCAATGTTGTGTTGTCACTTTTATTTTACTGCAATATTTGCTCTTGTTATTCAGTCTCTTTTTCAAGGGACACTGCCATCATTGCACCTCATGCAGTGCACTAAAGGTATGAATTAAGGATTTTCACAGTTGCCTCTTTTTATTCTTCCACCTTACCTTCCTTCCAACAGCCTTTCTTATAACCTTCTGTCCAACCTTTATCAACTTGTACTTAATGTATCGGAAGGAATTTCCACTTGTTTCATTTCCGGGCTGAATGGCGTCCTTGATCCTAGCAATGTGCCATATGATCAATATCAATAAATCATACTGCTACAGTACTCACTTTATGTACCTGTCGGAAGATATCATTGGAAAAACTGTCAAATTAGATATTCAGTAAAAAGATTTGTACCCCTTGTCTACCAACTCACATTTTGGGCTGTGCCATGAATGGATTATTTGACAGCACATCAATAGCAAGAAATAATCAAGGTCTGAGAGTAACTGAGAAGACCAATTCATCTGTAATTGGCTTGATATAATCCTTCAGAAAATTAAAACTCATGGGCATTGAATCTAAGTACTGTACTAAAATACCAAGTTCGTGGAAACCTTTCCTATGATTAAAGTACTCTATTTGAAAATATTTTAATGTCCTCCATCTATTATACCAGAAAATTATATTTAGACATAATTATCTTTTCATCTATAGTATAGGATTGCTATATTTTAATGTTATTGACTTCTTTTATACAGTACTTCATATGTAATACTGTATTACCAATGCAATGACGTTACTGATAACCTTATCAAGAACAGTATTGAGAAAACCATTGTTTAAAGAGTAGGGTTGATGTGAAAGCAGCAATTACATATTATACATGGCTGTTACTATATTTTCGGATAATTATCCAAGATGAACTTTGTCTTATTGTTGTTTTTTTCCACGGACTCTGGTTATTGGTGCTTTTCTTCCTTCATATGATTTTGTTAAGATCATGAAAGCATGGTCAAGGTTAAGGTTCAAAAGTGTCTCTTATCTTCATCTCAAGATGAAGGTAAATATGCCTTTTATTCTAATGGATAATCCCAAAAAGTTACTCTTATGTATGAAATTAATTATCAGGAGTCAAGGTGAAGAAAATTTGGAGTAAAGATATTTTACTTTTCTTTCAGATGTATTTATTTACCTTCACATGTGAAATCCAAAAGCTGAAGCCAGTAAACAAAAAACTATCTAATGGATAACCAGATTAGCCTAATAATATGTGAAGGAGATGGAAACTAAAGGAATGCCGATGGCACAATAGGCATAGGAGATGATTATGATGAAATCAAAGCTGATAACAGGGATGGCGGCTGTAAAATATAAATGAGTCCAGTTTAAAGATAAGTTAAAATTCTCATCATTAAATTTTTATTTCAGAAGTTTACACCTAGGTTACTGAATAGGTAATAAATATCTATGAAAGGTAGTTTATATACAGTATACAATATAGTGTTGATCATATACCACAAAAAAAAAGTGCAGTATTGCAGGAATTCTCTTGAAAGTGAAATTGATCTCAAATTATTCTTTTGGTGAGATGGTCATAGATTTTGTCATTACTATTCATTATTAGTTTGAAGTCTATGTAATATCTGGTCATTCTAGATATATGAATATTTCTCAAAAGGTAAATTCCCATTATTATTATTATTATTATTATTATTATTATTATTATTATTATTATTATTATTATTATTTAAGCTACAACCCAAGTTGGAAAAGCAGAATGCTATAAGCCCAGATACTCCAACAGGGAAAATAGCCCAGTGAGGAAAGGAAAAAAGGAAAATAGAATATTTTAAGAAGAGTAACAACATTAAAATAAATATCTTCTATATAAACTATGAAAACTTCAACAAAACATATAGAAGAGAAATAAGATAGAATAGTGTGCTTGAGTGTACCCTCAAGCAAGAGAACTCTAACCCAAGACAGTGGAAGACCATGGTACAGAGGCTATGGCACTACCCAAGCCTAGAGAACAATGTTTTGATTTTGGAGTGTCCATGATGTCCTATCAGTGAAGCAGTAGCTAATGGAAGTGGGATTGTTTACTTTCATGGGTCAGATTTTAAACACTGCCTTAGGGCCATAGTGTGCCATATTTCTTAAACCTATAGTATGATACTTGCCGAGTACTGTAATTAATAATTATAATATTCCCAATATTCCTTTGAAATTCATTACTTTTTCACAAAAAGAATAATATAGATTATTTGTAAGTCTAGTATTTCACTTCCCATACTCCCAAAAGTTATTTATAAAGTAATTTGACTTGGGACTTCTTGGTTTGATGTTTGAGCTGTATCCAGCTGCTTGATTACTATAACAATATGTTTTATCGATATTACACTTTTCCTTCCAGCACTGAAGTATAACTTCTGTCAAAAGCCCTAAACTTCCAGGTTTAATGGAAAATAAGAGAAGCCAATTGATTTACCAAATTATTTTTTAGTGACTTATTACATAAACATTATCATTTTTAAATATTTAACTTAGCCGGTGAATATATAATAGCTGCTACTCAGCGGCTCGACAGAAAACACACTCAAAAAACTCGCGAGCGATCGCTATGAAGGTTGCGGGTGTGCCCACCAGCGCCAACTATCGGTCAGATACCACTCTTGCATGTAAACAAACCCTTCAATTCTTCTCTGTCGACCTTGACGACAAGACGTATCAATACTCGCTGTAGAACCTGGAGTTTTCTCAACATATTTGGTGAAGTACTTCATTTTGGTTTGAGCTTTCGCAGTGCAGGTGTTTTTCCTCAACATAAACTCTTGAACTCTTTATTGAATCAGATTAATTGTTGATGACTTGGATTGTTTTTTGGAATTTCTTTGACTAATTCAAAATGGCTGACCCTTCACAAGTACCTAGATTTCGGAAGTGTAATGCTAGGGACTGTAATAGGCGTCTTCCAAAGGCATCTCTCGACCCACATACTGTGTGTTCCAATTGTCGGGGTAAAACCTGTCAATTGGGAGATCGGTGTGAGGAATGCGTGGGCCTTTCGGAATTCGATTGGCTCGAATACGATAAGTATGCACGTAGGCTAGAGAGAGATAGGGTAAGGAGGAGTTCATCTAGGTCTGTAGATTTTTCCTCTCCACATGCCCCTGAACCTAATCCTTCCCCTGTAGTGGTTGTTCCTAACCCCCCTTCTAGCACTCAGGAACCATCTATGCAAGACATGTTACGTGCTATTCATGCCTTGGGGGAAAGGGTTGAAGCGTTAGCAACTGATCGTAATCAACTCATGGCTGACGTGAAGGAACTTAAGTGTCAGAGTGCCACAGCGGAAAGTGGGAAAGTGATTAGTGCGCTAAGTGTTGTGAACAGTGTTGCGACCGAGGGTTCGTCTGTTCGTGCCTGTCGTTCACCTAGTCCGGGACCTCTTGCAAGCTCCCAAGCCCAGGGGAGAAGTAATGTCGTACGACTTATGGGTTCGAGAGGCCTTGATCAGCGAACAGACGTTCCCTCTATGGTATCAGGCGTATCTCACCAAGATCGCCCCTACCATAAGACGAGAGAGCCCATTTTCTCCTCGTCTTCCGAAGGCTTTTCGCGCAAGAAACCGTGGAGCAAGGTTTCTAGGCCTCTTAAACGGAAGTCGGTCCCTTCAGGACAGGTCCAGCGTCCTGGATGTAGTCATTGGGACAGTTCGGACCCGTTGCAGTCATTGGATGACTGCTCGCCGCCTAAGCAAGGCAAGGTTGTGCCGTCTCAGACGTTAACCCCATCGGTTACCGCACCCATTCCCGTGGACCCTAAATGGGTTATACTGCAGGACATGCAGTCTAAGCTTGCCTCCCTTATGGAAGACTATTCTGCCGATAAGGTTTCCGTTGAGCCTAGCCATTTATCTCATCGAGATCCTGGCCTTCAGCCACCCAAACGTTCCTTTGTGCGTCCTGTTGACGTTGGCGTAGCCAAGTCACGTCAGTCAGGTTGTTTAGAACCACACTCGATGCGGTCTCGTGTGGATTTTCAGCCGCATTTGGATGTTAGGCAACTTACTGATGCTCCTGTTGACGTTCAGGACGTTCGCCAACCATCGGAGTTGACTTGTTTTGACGCTGAGCGTCAACATCCGCAGTCTAGAGTTGTTTTGACTGCTCAGACTAGGCGGTCAAAGCAGTCTCGGGTGGACGCTGTGCGTCCTCACGCACCTGTTGTTGTTGACAGTTCACAGACTGTCAAGCAGTTACATGACGTTGCGTCCTGGTCCGCTACTAATGCACCAGTGCGTGTGGACGCTGCGTGTCAAGCATTGCCAACCCCTTTGCTTGTTTCTCAGCAGTTGTCAGATGAGGAACCTTCAGATGAGGACGTTGCTGACCCTCAGCCTGAGGATCATCCTTCAGATATTGATGAACCCAGAACTGTTCCGCCATCTATGGACTTTAAGAAAGTCTTGTTAATTTTTAAGGAGTTGTTTCCCGATCACTTCGTCTCTGTTGCTCCTCGTTCGCCGCCGTCTGAGTTTGTTTTAGGCGTACCTGCTGACATGCCAGCCTTTACAAAACTTGTGCTCTCTCGCTCATCCAAGAGAGCTTTATGGCTTTTAGGCGATTGGTTGGAAACCAAGAGGAGTTTGGGGAAGACGGCCTTTGCCTTCCCTCCATCTAAACTCTCGTCTAAATCGAGCGTCTGGTATGCCACGGGAGAAGTTCTCGGCTTGGGAGTCCCTGCCTCTGCCCAGGGCGACTTCTCAAGCCTTGTAGACTCTCCCCGCCGCCTAGCCATGAGACGCTCGAAGATTAGTTGGTCATCCTCGGACCTTGACCATCTGCTGAAAGGCATTTTTAGAGCCTTTGAAGTTTTCAACTTCCTTGACTGGTGTTTGGGAGCCTTAAGTAGGAAAATCTCATCGGCTGATAGAGATGTCTCCGTACTCATTATGTCCTGCATGGATAAAGCCATCCGCGATGGATCCAATGAGCTCTCCTCCTCTTTTACTTCAGGAGTCCTTAAGAAGCGAGAGTCCCTTTGCTCTTATCTGTCGGCAGGAGTTACTCCCTGTCAAAGATCTGAGCTACTCTTTGCTCCCTTATCGAAGTTTTTGTTCCCTGAACATTTGGTTAAGGACATAGCTTTGTCACTCGTGCAGAAGGACACCCATGACTTGGTAGCGTCCTCTGCTCGCAAAGGGACTCCTTCGACATCCTTTTCTGCAAGACCAAGGATAGACACTCCGGCGTCCAGGTTTATTCCGCCCTTTCGTGGCAGAGCTCCCAGCAGGGGAAGTACTCGTGCCGAGGGAAAGAGAGGAAAGAAGAGAGGAGCCAAGTCCTCACGTGGCAGAGTCTGACTGCCCGCAGCCTCAGACAGCAGTAGGTGCCAGACTCAAGAACTTCTGGCAAGCCTGGGAGAAGAGGGGCGCAGACCAACAGTCTGTGAGGTTGCTCAGAGAGGGGTACAAAATTCCATTTGTACACAAACCTCCTCTAGCGACTTCCCCCATCGACCTCTCTCCCATGTACCGAGAGGAATCAAAGAGACAAGCCCTGAAACTAGAAGTGTCTCTTTTGCTAGAGAAGGGAGCGGTGGTGAAAGTCTCGGACCTTCAATCACCGGGGTTCTACAACCGCCTCTTCCTAGTACCGAAGAAGACAGGAGGTTGGAGACCGGTGCTAGACGTCAGTGCTCTGAACGTCTTTGTCACGAAGACAAAGTTTACCATGGAGACCACGAAATCAGTCTTAGCAGCGGTCAGAAAGGGAGACTGGATGGTCTCTCTCGACCTAAGAGACGCATACTTCCACATCCCCATTCACTCAGATTCCCAACCTTTTCTGAGGTTTGTTTTCGACAATGTGGTGTACCAGTTTCGGGCCCTGTGCTTTGGCCTAAGTCCTGCTCCTCTCGTGTTTACGAGGCTTATGAGGAATGTGGCAAAATTCCTCCATTTATCGGGAATCCGAGCCTCCCTTTACTTGGACGATTGGCTTCTCAGAGCCTCGTCCAGTCATCGCTGTCTGCAGGATCTTCATTGGACATTGGATCTGACCAAGGAATTGGGACTTTTGGTCAACATGGAAAAGTCCCAGCTGATTCCATCCCAAACTATACTGTATTTAGGGATGGAGATTCGCAGTCCAGTTTTTCGGGCTTTTCCGTCTGCCCCCCGAATAGAGCAAGCCCTGCTCATAATCCAACGGATGTTGAAGAGAGAACGCTGCTCAGTCAGGAATTGGATGAGTCTAGTAGGAACTCTATCATCCCTGGAGCAGTTTGTCTCGCTAGGAAGGCTACACCTTCGACCTCTCCAGTTCCATCTAGCTTTTCACTGGAAAAAGGACAAGACGCTAGAGGCGGTCTCAATCCCGATCTCCGAAACAGTAAAGGCATGCCTGAATTGGTGGAACGACAATATCAGTCTAAGAGAGGGACTTCCCCTAGCAGTTCAGAAACCAAACCACGTTCTATTCTCAGACGCATCGGATTTGGGTTGGGGTGCGACCCTGGACGGTCGGGAATGCTCAGGTCTGTGGACCTCAAGTCAGAGGAGCATGCACATCAACGGCAAGGAGCTTTTGGCAGTCCACCTGGCCTTGATGAACTTCGAGAGTCTCCTTCGAAACAAGGTGGTGGAGATCAACTCGGACAATACCACAGCCTTGGCATACATTTCCAAGCAAGGAGGCACCCACTCCCTGACACTGTACGAGATCGCAAGGGACCTGCTCATTTGGTCAAGAGATCGAGGCATCTCCCTGTTAACGAGGTTTATCCAGGGCGACTTGAACGTCTTAGCAGATTGCCTCAGTCGGAAGGGTCAGGTAATTCCTACGGAATGGACCCTCCACAAGGACGTGTGCAAGAGGCTTTGGGCGACTTGGGGTCAACCCACCATAGACCTCTTTGCAACCTCGATGACCAAGAGACTTCCAATCTATTGCTCTCCAGTCCCAGACCCAGCAGCAATACATATAGACGCTTTTCTTCTAGATTGGTCTCATCTAGACCTATATGCATTCCCACCATTCAAGATTGTCAACAAGGTACTGCAGAAGTTCGCCGCTCACGAAGGGACAAGGTTGACGTTAGTTGCTCCCCTCTGGCCCGCGAGAGAATGGTTCACCGAGGTACTTCGATGGCTGGTAGACTTTCCAAGAAGTCTTCCTCTAAGAGTAGACCTGTTACGTCAGCCCCACGTAAAGAATGTACACCAAGGCCTCCCCGCTCTTCGTCTGACTGCCTTCAGACTATCGAAAGACTCTCTAGAGCTAGAGGCTTTTCGAAGGAGGCAGCCAGTGCGATTGCAAGAGCGAGGAGAGCTTCTACCATTAGAGTATACCAATCGAAGTGGGAAATCTTCCGAAACTGGTGCAAGTCAGTATCTGTATCCTCGTCCAGTACCTCTGTAGCCCAAATCGCTGATTTTCTCTTACACCTGAGAAAGGTTCGCTCCCTTTCAGCTTCCACGATCAAGGGCTACAGGAGCATGTTGGCTTCGGTCTTCCGGCATAGAGGCTTAGATCTTTCCAACGATAAAGATCTACAAGAGCTCCTTAAGTCTTTTGAAACCTCTAAGGAACGTCGTTTGGCTACTCCTGGATGGAACTTAGACGTGGTCCTAAGGTTCCTCATGTCAGACAGGTTTGAGCCATTACATTCAGCCTCCCTGAAGGATCTCACTCTTAAGACACTTTTCCTGGTGTGCTTGGCCTCGGCTAAAAGAGTCAGTGAACTTCATGCCTTCAGCAAGAACATCGGTTTTTCTACAGAAAAAGCCACTTGTTCTCTTCAACTTGGTTTCCTGGCCAAGAATTAACTGCCTTCTCGTCCTTGGCCTAAATCTTTTGATATTCCTTGCTTATCAGAGATCGTAGGCAACGAACTGGAGAGAGTGTTATGTCCCGTTAGAGCTCTTAAGTTCTATTTAGCTCGTACTAAGCCATTACGAGGTAAATCTGAAGCGTTATGATGTTCGGTTAAGAAACCATCCTTACCTATGTCAAAGAATGCTTTGTCATATTTTATCAGATTTTTAATACGAGAAGCCCATTCCCACTTGAGTGAGGAAGACCGATCTTTGCTTAAGGTTAAGACGCACGAGATTAGAGCTATAGCAACCTCCGTGGCCTTCAAGCAAAATAGATCTCTGCAAAGTATCATGGACGCGACCTTTTGGAGAAGCAAGTCAGTGTTCGCGTCATTTTACTTGAAAGATGTCCAGACTCTTTACGAGGACTGCTACACACTGGGTCCATTCGTAGCAGCGAGTGCAGTAGTGGGTGAGGGTTCTACCACTACACTTCCCTAATTCCAATATCCTTTTTAATCTGTCTCTTGAAATTTTTTTAATATTGTTTTATGGATTGTACGGAAGGCTAAGAAGCCTTTCGCATCCTGGTTGATTTGGCGGGTGGTCAAAGTCATTTCTTGAGAGCGCCCAGATTAGGGGTTTGATGAGGTCCTGTTAGTATGGGTTGCAACCCTTTATACTTCAGCTCCTAGGAGTCTTTCAGCATCCTAAGAGGATCGCTGGGCTTCGTGAGGAAGACAGACTTACAAGGCAGAGTAATCGTCTAAGTCAACTTCCTTACCAGGTACCTATATATTTTGGTTTTGTTATATTGATAACTGTCAAAAACTCTTAGCTTATACGCTGTAAACTTAATTAACTCTGGTCTCTACCCACCGCCTTGGGTGTGAATCAGCTATTATATATTCACCGGCTAAGTTAAATATTTAAAAATGATATTTTAATTATAAAATAAATTTTTGAATATACTTACCCGGTGAATATATAAATTAAAGGCCCTCCCTTCCTCCCCATAGAGACGCAGCGGGACGAGAAGAATTGAAGGGTTTGTTTACATGCAAGAGTGGTATCTGACCGATAGTTGGCGCTGGTGGGCACACCCGCAACCTTCATAGCGATCGCTCGCGAGTTTTTTGAGTGTGTTTTCTGTCGAGCCGCTGAGTAGCAGCTATTATATATTCACCGGGTAAGTATATTCAAAAATTTATTTTATAATTAAAATATCATTTTACCCAATACCGAATGTTGCAAGTTGAAATATACAGTATAACAGGTTTAAAGAGAAATTATTTTAGCCACAGTTTAGGATTTGAATGTACATTTTTTTTTTTTTTAATTTTTAATGTTTAAATTATAAGGGAAATGTGCTGTGTTCTATGCCTCTGTATTACCTAAAATTTATTCTTTACAGGAAAAAACATTAAAATCTTCAGGATAGAATAGAGTTCCACTTCAGATTGTATTCATATAAATGGCATCTTATTAAGAGTGACATTGTAGGTACCATGATTAGTAGGTATAACTAATTCTCAATCATCACAAGAAGTTTATTTTAGCAAAGTCATTTTCTTGCAGTCAGGTACAAGAATTCTGATGTGGTGTCAATCATCTTTATACTTATATATTGTCTTCATAAGAGAAGAAGGATATAGCAAATAAAAATTATAATTGAGTTGGGTTGCTATATTTTTTCTAAAATAGTCTCATTGACCGGTATATAAGAAAAGAAGTACTTCTTAAGACTGGTCCCTATACCTGACATTAAGGGGAGCATGTTTAGATTAAGTCTTATTACTAGAGCTTTGTTAGTATTTGGTTTGAGTAAGTATTTTTTTCATGTAAAGTACATGAAATTGTGTAAGGTTAACATTATAATGCACAGTGAATTAAATTTTACAGACTTTTCCTATTCAGTAACTTGATGACATTAGATGTTTTTAATATAAAAAAAGGAAGTGTTGGAAAATGATCTTCCTAGGCTCATCTATGAACAGTAAGTCTGAGTTCAAGTTCAGTTTTACAGACTTGACCGTAATAAGCTTGTAATTCTCAAAACATCTTCAAGGAATAGAATAAGCATAAGGGGTCTCTAAGAATAGAATGATCCTTTATGGTAAAAATTCTATTTTTTATTAAATCTGTGTTTTATAAGTATGTTTGGGGTTTTCTTGATGAATGTTTTGAAGATTCATTCATAACCATAACTAGATATCATCATTAGAATTACCTGGTAATCTCTGAAAATATATCTTTGAGTGGTGAATGACAAACCATGTTTATGAACAGTTGTAAATCGTTCAATGTATAGTTGAAAATCAGTCAAAATAGTCGAGAGGAAATTTTTTTAGAGAAACTATGAAACGCGCATTATATGTACAGTATGTAAGTATACAGTATACGGTACATGTGTGTATATGTATACAGTACAGTATATGTATGTATGCATACTGTATATATATATATATATATATATATATATATATATATATATATATATATATATATATATTTATACTGTACATACATAAATATATAGATATAGATGTGTGATAAATGAAAAATCTTTCAAAGGTTATATTATGATAAAGGCACCATATTTTAAGATATAGTAATTCAGTTACCAGTTTCATACAATATATGAAATAAGGCAAATCTATACAGGTTGTAGACAAGTTTCTTTTGAATTTATATAGAAGTTAACAGCCATTATAGATAAGGCGTTATATTTATTCATGATCTCTTTTCTTAAAATAGGAAACTGCCATAAATGAGACATACCCTAAAGAAAATCTAGCAACTGATTAGGAAAGTTTCTATTATGTACATGAAGGTTACATAAATCAGTTGAGTATTGAAATTTGGCATTTGTACAGTATGTGCAAATTGAACATTTTACTAATTCTGTTAGTCAATTTGAAAACAAAAGGAATAGAGGATCATCATCATCATCTTTTATGTGGGGTCGATGTTTCTGGCCAGCGTTCTCCATCTCCACTGGCCATATTGGTTTTGGCTAATTTTTCATGGCCGAATGCCTTTCCTGCCACCAACCCTCCCCATTTGCCTGGGCTTGGGACCGGCACAAAGTTGAGGCTGGCTTGCCCCCTCAGTGCCCGGGTTGTAAGTAATAGAGGATATAATGATTCATTAATTGATATTAGTAAATCAGGTACTTCCATATTGAGAAGTCTCAAGTTTTCTAATATTGTAAATGTTACTCCTTTAATTACTTGAAACGTTCTTTATAATTTTTGGACACTTTTGTGCATACCAATTGATACCCTAATTTCCATTTGTTAAAGTATACTAGTTTTAGTCTAAGAACTCTATTTTGAGCAAACACGGGAATCAAATCTGTTTTATTTATATAAAAACTGAATTATTCATTTAGATCATATGTAAAAACATTACAGTAGTTAATTGAATCTATTAAAAACATTTCTTCTTATTTCCGTTGGTTTTCATTAAAGAATAGCTATGAAAAGCATATATCAGTAGATTTTTAAATGGTCTTTTATTGTTTCAGTTTGCCTAAAAAAGCATTTTAAATCTATTAAAAGCATTTCTTCATATTTCCATTGATTTTCATTAAAGAATAGCTATGAAAAGCAGATAGATTTTTAAATGTTCTTTTATTATGTTTCAGTTTGCCTATCAAAGCATTTTATTTATCCTAAATTGTAAGAGGAGCAATTCATGAAATATTTCTTTCAGGATACAGTTGATAGCCTGGTTGAGATTGACAAATGGCGATGTTTATCTATCATAAGAAGACTTCAGTTCTACTGCGCAAGTGAAATTTAGGGTCTGTGACTTCAAGAAAAGAAATAACATGCTATGGTTTAGATGTTGGGAGAATTAACAATTTTCAAAATCCTTGTGTAGATCTCTTTACAGTGAGGCGCTAAGTACCGCGATATTACTTAATTAATCTGTTAAAGTTAGCTGGTAGAATTTAATCGCAAAACCTTTTTCTATAAATACTAAAATCTGTTGCTGCCTGTGTTATATAGTTTTCATTTTACATTATACTGATTAAGTCTTAACTACGTAAACTCTACTGTCAAATTTCTTATTTGAAAATTTTAACAAAGCTTAAATTTAAGTTATAATTTCTTTTTAACTTGAAATATCACTGAAACAGCACTTCAGCAACTTTGATCACCATCTCAGTCATTTGCTAAATTTACTATATTTACTAGAAGCCTCAATATTAAATCTCACTCACTAATGCATTATCATCATTTGAAAATTTTACTTATATACTATTTTTTTTTCTTTTTTTTTATTTATGCTAGGTATAAGAATGTTGATAATTACTAATTGTTTTATGAAGATTATAGAAATAGGTTATATAGTTTTCAGTTGTGTGCCACTTTGTTCAAATTTGATTTGACCATAACGCTTGTATGTTTGTTATAATTTCTATATAGAATTTGAAGTGACACAAACACTTGATCATAATACTATTATAAATCAGAAAACATATCAACTAAATCTTTTGGTACTTATATTAAATAGCTAGTTTTTCATAAACAAACATTATAGTAGCTTTAGGTAAATTTTCTCTTCTTTTTACGAAAATGACTTAGAAAATCTTCAATTTGATTACATGGTGTAATGTGTTTTTGAAGCTATATGTTATCACAAGTCCAGATAATTGATCTTAACGTTTAATATATTTTTGTGACCTAAAGTTCAACTGCTGACCAGTTTCTCAGTCAGGTAAGGTCATACGGGATGAAGATCTTTTCTATTCAGTGATGTCCATTCTTCATTGTATTTCTATGATTCTGTGCTCTTGGTGGCACCTGTGGATATTGGACTAAGGCTGATAGATTGGAAAGCGTCTCAACAAGTTCGGATTTCTTACCCTGTGTTTTACCTTATGATGTTATAAGGTTTTATTTGTATCCTTACTTTTCATTATTTCTTCCTATCCTGTAGATATTTGTTTGTCGTTAAGCTTTACCTTTAATCAGAACACATCTTATGCACCTTGATGACATAAAATTTGGCGATTGTTATGATTTTTTCGGAGTTCTCCGCTCAGATGCTGCATTTTTTGTGATTAACCAAGTTTCAGCAGCAGTAATTTTGTTCCCCTTTTCCTGCTCTGCTTGGTGTGAAGCCTGTTGATGGTTTTGAGTAATCTGGGGAATTGCACATGAATGACATTATACGGTTAGATCGTAATTCTTACCCTATGTTAATTCCCAGTTTTGAACATGCAGTGGTAAACTTTGGTAAGCTATCAAGTTTGTCTTAGTCACTGATTATATATGAAGGTTCTGTCCCAGAAGTTATTTTCTCGTAGAATCTATAGGCTGATACTTTAAAAAGAAGTCTTCTGGCGTCCCTTTTCATAGATATTTCCGAGACTGATATTTTATTATTGGTTAATGGTTGATGGTTTGTCAAAATTAGGAGTATATCTAGCTTGAAAATTTATTCCCAATCAAGTCCTTGAACATGATAATTTAGTCTTTCTTAAAATTTACTTCTCTTTTCATGGTAGGTTTAATGTGTTTTTATGTGGGAAATATTGATCTCATTCGATGTAATAATTTCAAAGCTTAGTTTCCTTTAAATATCAGTTTTTCTGAAGGCTTCCTGTTGGTCTTGTATAAGGAATAGTTAAAATTTTGATTATTTATAGATATCTGTAGAATGAAATGTTTAGATAAAGTCAATAGTAACCAATAGCTAGTTCTTAATGGTAATAATTTCACATACTGTATTGGTTTCCAGGTATGTTCACCCTAAGGGCATCAGTATGTCTATGCTTTTCTTCTTTGGCACTCTTATTATTAGTTGTAAATATTTTCAAGAAAATTATGCAAAGGCTTATGATCTTCTCACATCAATTGAAAATATTTCCTTCATACTTAAGTTTGCAATGTTTAAGAAGGTTTTTGTAAGTTTCTGGATTTTGCCTACCTTAAGGAAATTTTTAGGTCACTCTAGCTGACAGTGTATAAAGAGCCAGTTTGGTTTCAAGAGATTCTAAATTTTTCTTTGATTTGTTTTTCTGAGAAAGGTGATGCGGTCTGGTTTCAAGTATCTTCTTAGAGTAAATTTCTGATATTGTGCATGTTTATTCTTTAATCTGTCGAGTCACTTTGTAGATGCCTTGCTCTACAGATTTTTTTCAGATAATTCTGTTTGCAAGATAGTTTTTTGGTTACTTCCTAGTATAAAAGAATTTCTTGAGTAATCAGATTTTTTTGGAGGGGGGGGGGGGGGCACTTGGTTTAATTTATTTTGGCAGATTTATCTAGGTTTTATGGATTTTGTCTGGCCAAAGATTGGCTATTTGGTAATGCCATGATCTGCCGAGCTTTGTTGATTAATATCCTTAGTTCTGATTTGCCTAAAACTTCTTTTGTAGCACTCATTGACTTGTGGAGTTATTTCAGGAACTCCTTAGCAATGGATTGTGGGGAAATTCAGACTCTTCATGTTTTTTATAGGTTATTTGGGATGCTAATTAGTCTATTACACTAATTTTATTTATCAGTTTTGAGCATTCCCTCGTTTGCAGGATTTTTTATTTTTGTAGCACACTGGTTTATTCGGGACACCACTTTTTCTATGAAGTTATTTAGGCCTTATTACTTTGTCCATTCAGTTATTCATGACCTGTTTTGGTCTTGGAAGAAATTCTGGACACAATTGCCTTTAATGTCATTTAGAATATTTCAAGGAGGCTGTCTTAGGGCTTCGTCGGATAATGAAGTGATCTGTAAGTTATCTGGAGCACTGTATTGCCCTTGTTAATTACTGTATTTAGAGCAAGCTATTGTGTATGGAATTATCTGCTACACACCTTGGTCTAAGGAGCTATTTTCCACACTCATTGGATTGATTTTTTCATGCCACTCATTGTTTTCTTGTATCTATTCAAGTACTGTAATTCCTTGTTTCATCTTTTTCAGTCTTGTTTTCAAAAGTTCCAGGTTTTTTTTTTTTTTTTTTTTTTTTTTTATGTACATTTCAAATAATTTTGCTCTTATCTTTTGGGGGGATATTTAAAAGAGAACTTCTGTATCATTGGAATTCAAGGTATGTTCCTCACATGTAGCACCTTAAGTTTTTATTCCTATGCTATCTCCCAAACAATGATAAAACTACTGATGAATTAGCTTCATCCCCATTTGTTTCTTAAATAAGAAAATATAAGTATATTATTTTTTAAATTTCTTGTATAATGCTAAAGGAAAACCATATACACTAATTAACTTTTCCTTTCTGTTTATTAAAAATAATGTATTCCATTTTTACAATTCTGCTTTCTAAGTATGAAAAAAAAAATTAGAATCTTTTGATTTATATGTCAAAGATAAAGAATAATATGGTATCTTGTATTATTCTTTAATGTATGAATAATTCTTAAATGTTTTCAAATTTCGTCTAAATACATTTGTGAATACTTCCACAGTATATTAGTCAAATTTCATCCCAATACCATGTGTGGAAGATTAAGTACTTGCCAAAATTCATCTTAAGGCCATGTGTAAACTATTTTTAAATATCCGTATTAGTCACATTTTGTCCCAATTCCATGTGTGAGCCATTCTTAAATACTAGTCAAATTTTGTCCCAATATACATCCTCCATTTGACCTTTTGTATTACAGTATTTTGCAACAGTCTCTCTCTCTCTCTCTCTCTCTCTCTCTCTCTCTCTCTCTCTCTCTCTCTCTCTCTCTCTCTCTCAGAGCTACGTGAATATACCTTGAAAAACAATATACTAATTGTTAAAAGTAAGAGATTTTATCCGTGTTTTCAAATAAGGTTAAATTATAAAGAAGTTCTCTTTTATTTCAACCTGATGCTCACCTCCAATTTCAGATTTCCACTCCCCATCCTTGATCCTTCCTTTATCCCAAAATTTGGAAATGTTTTAAAAACTTGGACTCGCCTCATATGGCTGATGAGTCTCCCATTGCCCCCCTCCTCTTTGAGCATCAGCTTTTGCCTATTTGTTCCTCGCCACAAAAAGGGCTAAAGGGTCCATGAGGTAGACCCTAATCTTAACTAGAGTACTCACTTGTTCTTTTAGACTGTTATTTCATTCCCCATGTACAGAATTTGTTCATTTTTCTACTGGTGTCATGAGAGCTGTAGATCATTGCCTCAGCTCAGATATATTGTACTTGTCAAAAGTCGACAGCCTGTAGTGGTAAACATATTGGACTTTAGTCTGCTTATTGATCCAGCTGTCTTGTCAGTGCAGGTTTTATCCAGATTGCTAAAGTCATAAAAAATTATGGTTGTGTTATACCGTTATTAACTTGCGCAAAAGCCTCATATTCTTTAAGTATGTAATGGTTCATGAGATGTTAGAATTTGATATAAATGATATTATTTATATCAAATATTTCAGAATCTTTAAGAAGCTTATATTGTAGGAGGTTATAATGTTAAATGTCCAGGTTTTAGTACTATCATTTTCATTTCTAGCTAAGTTGTATGCACTTGTGTCAATGACAAAAATATCAAATTTTTTATGAACTGTGTAAGTAGTGGAAATTCTGTCTAATGTAAAAGGATTGTGATTCAATGTGCTTCAGACATGTTTATGCTCTTTTTGAAGTTAATGTGTAATTGATGTTAACTTTTATTTCTAAATTTTTAGTTAAAACTTTAAGTTCGAGTATAATTAAACTACTGTATTAAAGTTTAATAAGTATACTTAACGTCAGTGTTTCAAGGAATTTGGTAAGAGGGTCATTTTCAAGTCTTGCATTTCAGAGCTTTTTATTATGGCGAGATACCTGGGCTCTCTGAAAAGGTGCACAGCTCGGTTCATAAATTCCATTTTGTTTCTTGTCTCGTGTCGTTTGTGCCCTTGACATAAAGGAGGGATAAATAACACTTTGATCATTTTTAGATGAATTGTGTAATAAGTTTTTGAATATGTTATCGCTGTCCAGGTGTGTGTATGCATGTGTTTGTATTGTTTAAAGGGTGGGAAAACTGATTTGGTTTAAAGAATGGAATATAAATTGTTGACAAAGAATCTTGTGAGGTCCTGTTTTTGTGTTTAAACTGCAAAATTTACTGGTTATACGACAAAGATTTTTTTATTGCCGTACATTGGTCAAGGTATGAAAGTTCAATTTTCATAAAGTCGCTTCCTTTGCTTATCCTCATACCTGTGTTTTAAAGATGCATTGATTTCTGGGTGGCTTTATTGGTTAATGCAATAGTACTAATGATCAGAAATAGTCCTGTCTTAAAACAGTATCCTCCTTTGAATAAAATTCATAACATTGTAAAAGACATATTTGGTTTTTTACACTTGCAAAATTCTCGTTAATGCCCTAAATATGAATAATTCTTTTTTACTCCTTTTTAATTCCTTAACTATCTTTGTGGTTAGATATTTTAACAATCTATTGACCTTGTAAGATTATTAGATTATACACTGGATCGTGGGCAGGTTCATATGCGACAATTTTTGTGTAGCCATTTTAGCTTGCGTTCGTATGTTAGATGAAAAGGCCAGTTTTTATCTTAATTTATTAGGTAACTTGTATCAATTTAAGCTACTTGAAAGTAGCGTAAACTTTGATTAGCATTGTAATGATTAAAATACTTTACAATCAGAACATGGATATTTATGAAAGTAATAACAAATCTTACTCGTGAATTGTGATGAGAAATTTACAAATTGCTATACTGAAAGAGGGTAAAACTTAAAATGTTACCGTACAATATTAGGTATAATGTCTTTCAATGTCTCTCAAGGTTTTAATTGTGCCAGAAACAAAGTGCCCACTACTGACCTTGTAAGTAGTTATTTCTGTGCCCATCCCCTTTCGAGGATACCATTGGTTTAGTTGTTTGCTTTTATGGGATCATCAGAGTTCACTTAAGATAGAGGAATTTTACTATTAAATTGATAACTATAAGATTAGTTTAAAGATAATTGATCGAGCTGCAAAAGTATTGAAAATAGAATATGGGAAATTGGATGTTGCATAACCTAGCTACCTTAGTTTTACTTTTTGTTCCACGACGCAGTGAAATAGGGTAACTCACACCCCTGCTCACACCTTGCCTTTCTCCATCTCTCAAAAACCAGAATGGGGTAGTGTCATCAGTGCACCTCACAGGATTCTATTTAGATGTCACACTTGAGGGACTTGGCAACGTTCCGTCAAGCCATAGCTTTATAACCTTCAGCTTTACCGCCTCCTTTCCTGCGTTCATTCTTCCCCCTGGTTGCACTTCTCTGACTGGGAATCCTGTGATTAGCATTTTTAAGAGGGAGTTTGCATTCAAATCGGGAATATAGCCCAGTGCTTGAGCATCTGAGGCTATTCAGCACGAATAGCCTCAGATGCCCAAGCGCTGGGCTATATTCCTGAATTGAATGCAAGCTCTCTCTTAAAAATGCTAATTACAGGATTCCCAGTCAGAAAATATTTCTTTTTATGTCTTACTGGTAATGAGATCAATTGTTTTTAAAGCCGCTTTTACACTCTGAGATGGTTATTCATTGCACATTGGTATAGCAAATGGATTAAAACCCAGTAAATTTTGTCGTATTTAATTGTGGTGAGAATTTGCAAATATTGAATGTTGGGACTTGGTGCTTTGAAGTGTCAAGAATTCCACTGCAAGGAATGATGGATTACTCTGCTAGTGTTGAGTGATTGGTGTGATTGTTATTGAGAAGTGAGGTTGTTTTTTAGGCTAATTCCTTTTAATAGAGTATGTCCCAAGGTGGACAAGGGAAGTCAGGTTTTTTTGTGGTGATTCCTTAAAGAAGTTAGACAGAAAATCTTTTAGTTAGAGACTTGTTGAAGGGTCTGAATTGGGATTGCAGGTTTTTAATGTAGAATTAGGGTGGGTTTGACATAATTTACATAGTGCAGTTCCTGAAGAAATTTCATTTAACTTCATGAAATATAAAATTTTTCCTCTATCCATTTAGCAAGTAGTACAACACTCAGTCAGTTTCTCAATGGTAAAGCTTCAAACTTGAGTTTCTTCAAAAAATTATTTTCCAAGTTGACAAGAGTGTAGAATCATCAGCATTTTTTAATAGCCCGTGTTATAATCTTAAAATGCGTTAGAGTAAAAACATTGCTCGATGTTTTAGTATTTAACCTGAATATTATAGATTTTCTGAGATAACTATATATTTAACTTAAAAGTTTTAGTTTTTATATGAATTTAAAAAAAATTCTTTAAAGAGCAAATTATTTTCTTGATTTTAACATTTTGATGTAGCCTATTAATCACATATTTGCTTATTAATCAAAGGAGAAAATTCCAGTTTTCTTAAGGACACAGAGAAGTTAGTTATAGATTACAATTTGTCTTTTTATTCAGATAGAATTGTGTTTCATGCTTTGCTCTTTATAAGTATATATTTTCCTAACAATAAGTAACTTGTATAAAAATAATAATAACGTCCTGTGTTTCTCTATTACGAAAAAATTTCTAGTTTTTCATTCTGAATTAAAGCGCTTAATGAATTCATCATAGTTAAATGTCATCATGTTGGTGAACTGATGGGTATTATAGATAAGCATTTAATAATCTAATTATATATTTGCCTTCTTTGGTCCTTTTTTAACCACGTAAGACTGAAAGGTATTTGCGAGCTCAGAGAGGTTCATGTTTTGAACAATACTAAAATCATATCTTTTATCTAATGTGTGTTCATCTTGTTCCGTTTTACAGTAGAGAATATCGTACTCCCCGATTGTAAGCTCTGTCTGTCTGTCTCTTCAGTCTGAGCTTGTTTTGGTAACTTTATAAAGGCATTTTAAACTTCATTTCATGTTGGGTTGATATAAAGTCTGTTGAGGTAAAAAATCCAGAAAGTATAAAATTATTTTGATAACTAAAAACAGCTTGAATATAACTATATTGCCTGTAACATGATATTTTAGGCTACACAGGACCTGAGTAAAATATGTAATAAATAACAAAAGATCATCGCTTATGGTTATTGGCTGAAGATATCTTATTCAGGGAATATATGCTCAAGGTAGTATAGTTAGGGGTTATGAATAGAGAATACTGTAGTATAGTAAGAGATTATAAGGTGAGGAGTGTGTTATGAATAATTATATGATGTTAGTATATTGAGGTCTTATATCCTAATGATACTGCAGTAACGGATTAGAAGCTGAAGATAGTATATTAAAGGTGAGGATAGTATCTAGGGGGTTAACTGTATTTAATTCTATAGGTATATTGTATATATTTGGGGTATTGTTTGTAAGCCTAAGTGTGTCTCTAGGAATCATATGAACTTTATAGTAAAATTTAATCTACCCCAAACTGTGGGCAAGTACAGTATTTTAATTAGATTATGTTTTATAACACTGTCTATCTGCATGTTAAACGAAAGCTATTTCATAAGGTTATTTTTTAAGAATAATGTCGTTAGCTAAGTTTTTTGGTTAAAATTGCTTTCCAGCTTTATTTTAGAGTTTGCATTTGAGAACTTTATTACACAGCTAAAATGATTCAGGTGTCCATGTGTAAGATGAATGCGTACTTCGGTCCGATCTGACTGTCTGCTGGGGGAAGTAGCAAGGATGGTCAGGGCAGTAGTCTTGCACATCTCTTCTCTTTTACCTGACTCAATCATGTGTATTAAATGAGGCGAGACAGGGAGGCAGCGTGGCATTTGTGAATCTTGTCTGCTTTTGAGTGAGCTTCAGGTGTCTGCAGTAATGGATCGTTCTGAAATTGCATAAAGGCCTGAAAATGAATTTTATTTCTTTTACATTTTTACTTTATTTTTCATTCTAGAAATATTAATGATTTTTCTTGTCTAAGAGTATAATTTCATGTTTTATTAAAAAATTAACCTAACTATAATCGGTGGAATCTACCTTATAGTAATGTAAATATTGACATGTCTTTTACTACTTCAACTCCAGGAGAGCTCCAAACTATTCCTGAAGTCTTTGAATTACAATCCTGATATCAATGTTGTAAAATTATTAATAAAAAAAAAAGAAAAAAGTAGGAAAAGGAAAGCATTCAAGGGCCTAGTAACATTGCTTCCTCAAAAGAAAATTTGCATAAAGTTTCTAGTTACTAGGTGGGACAGGGAATGGCCTTGGTGGGCTTTCCTTTTCCTTCTTTTTTTATTAATAATTTTATATTTCTATTAGATGAAGCACTGCTTACTTACACAGTCATGAAATATGTAACCTCAATTGCTGAGCTCCAAATGCACACCAACAGTTAAAACAAAAGACACTGCTTGGAAAAACAAAGACAACTGAATGCTATGTCATATTGTACACCATATTGGATGAAGGGGGACTCATCCAAGAGCCTTTCTTCATCGAATGATGAGGTTAATGCATGACAAACATTAAGTTTTCTTTTAATCTAGGGTATTTGAAGATATCAGAAAATGGGGTTTCATTAATTTGATATATGTCATTGACTACTTAGTGTATTTTCATTATATAACTAAATTGATAACACTGAAACCTGTGTCATGTATAATTTACAATCTTCTACAATAAAAGTCTTTAATGAATTTCTTAGTTTTTTCTTCAGCCAGTGTGTTAATGGGAAGCTTTAAAGACATATTCAGGGACATTTTGTTCCTAAAATTTTATTATGTAGCTTCAAGATTGAATAAAGTTCCGAGGCTTTTGATGAATATTAACTAATGGAAATAAGGCCATTATTGTCATGACTTTAGTCAAGGAAAAGCCTGCTTGCCAAGAGCTGGATCAAGAAGTGGACTTTAATCCAAAATGAAATAAGTGCTTGGCCATTTTGACTTGGAATATATCAAAAGACACTGGCAATGCTACTCTCATTCCCCAGTAGGGGATGAACAAACTCTGTATGTGGGGGTCAATAATAATCTAAATGGACAAGTGACTAGTTAGGAGAAAAGACTATTTCATGAGCTCTTTTAGCTACTTTTCTGGAGGAATAAAGGCATTTGCTGGTCCTAGAAGGGGCAGGGGGGCCGTTTAGGGAGAACACTCTGTCATATGAGATATAATATAGGAAGAATACTAGTGTTGTTGCATTTTAGTTTTTTCATTTTAAATTCCCATTTTCTTATTTTTGTACCAGGAGAAACTAAATTAAAAAACTGTAACCATTTAAATGCATTTTATTTCAAAATTCTTTATATGTCACAAGGTTTGAACATGGTAAATGTATTCTACAATATTGGCTTACAGTCAATTACTCCTGAAAGTTTAATGTAGTTTGATATGAAAAACATTTATCACTCAAAAAGTTTGTTAAATATGATAAAGGAAACAGTAGTGCCACTTTCCTTTTAATGGAAGGCACGTTGGGCATGCTGCTTACAGGCATCAGATTAAGAAAGGAATACAATCAAATATCAATTGAGTATCTAAATAACTCGATTATTTTTACATCTTGTTGTAAATGTGTTACTTGATAAGGTTATTACATTAGACTAGATGAAAATTCATTAAAGATACAAGTTATGGTCCTGAATGATGTTTATGGCAAAATAAAGGGGCATAAATAAATTAAGTATAGGTAGATGGCCCAACATTTTGATGACTAATATGAGCATTACTGACTACTTTAGTCTTATTCTAGGTTCATTATGGTCATAGAGCTGGAAAGGGTTAATTCATATTGACTCCTATGTCTGAATAACTAATTAGAATAAACTTCTTCACTCATAATGGAAATGAGACATCTCACGTTGAGCAATTCAGGGGTTTAGCACTCTACAACCCTTCTCTACAAGTCTTTCTAAATTTCAGAGGTAATAACCAAATCCTCTGCATATAGCAACTTCCACAACTCATTTCTGATCTCTTCACTCGACACATTCACGACAACCACAAATAAAAATGGGCTGATCCTCTGGAACAATACAACACAAACATCAAAGGTTTTCCCCACCACCTGTTAATACTTTAGTCCTTTGCACACCACCTCTACTATTCTACCCAACTTCTCCCAGACTTTCCTCTTCAAGCACCAAACCATCACATCTCATGGTATTTTATCCTGAGCCGCCTATAGATTTACAAAAGCACAGAAGAGATTCTGGTTTCCCTCCACCCTTTTTTCCTGTAGCTTACTATAAACATGACATCCACTGACACACTCCTTCCCTCATGGATCCATACTGCTGTTTCCCCATCTTTACTATCTCTCATCTAGTATTCTCTACAAAAATTTCAAACCATGTTCTGTTTAATTCCCCTATAACTACCTCAATCCACACTACTAACCACTGACATCCAAATGTTAGGCCATCTACCTTAATTATTCAATATATGTAGCTATACCATTAGCACTGTTATGTCACTTTTTTGCCATCAATTATCATTCAGGACCCTTACTCTTATATCTTCAAGAAGTATTTTCGTCCATACAAATTTTTTTAGGCAATTGACATTATTCAGTAACACATTTACAAAATATTTGAAATTCTCATTGTAACCAATATACATTTATATAAGTTTTACAAGCAGTTTTAATGATCAACATTTGTATCAAATAAAAAATCTTGATCATCACAGTATTACATTGTACAGTATCTAAAAGAGCAACTGGTTTCAAGCATTTGATATCTACTTGGTAACCATTCTCTGAGTTCACATACCATTTACATGAAGTTATATTTTAGATTTGCAAAGTAATTCTACCTATAAAACTACCTAATTTATTTAAGATACAATCTACATTTCTATTACAATTGAAAACTTGAATCACATTACCCTCTAAATCTGTAAGTATTATTTTATAGTAACCTTTAAATCACTCCTCTAAAATGCTGGTTGAAAGGAATCTTACAGGCAATCACTAAATTGTTTTAAGAAACCCACAACTTAGAAAAAGAGCTTCCCTATAGGTAATAATTCCTCCCAGTCCTGAATAATTAATCAATTATTTTATCTCTGAATTAGTGCCTTAGGTGCAAATCCGAAACCCCTTTAATTTTAACCTATTAATCAAGAATACAGTGAACCCTCGTTTATCGCGGTAGATAGGTTCCAGACGCGGGCGCGATAGGTGAAAATCCGCGAAGTATTGACACCATATTTACCTATTTATTTAACATGTATATTCGGACTTTTAAAACCTTCCCTTGTACGTAGTACTGTTAACAAACTACCCTTTAATGTACAGAACACTTAATGCATGTACTACAGTACCCTAAACTAAAACAGGCACAAATATTAAAGGCGATTTTATATCATGCGTTTCCTAAACACCTAAAAAGCACGATAAAAAATGGCAACCAATGTTTTGTTTACGTTTATCTCTGATCATAATGAAGAAACAAACTCATTTAGTGTACTGTACACATATATGTATAGGTTAGTTTTTGCATCGATTATATTGATGTACAGTATACAGTATGTTGATTTTGTTATTACCAATGTTTTACTTAATTTTCCTTAGGACTTCCAAATGAAATGTTTTTCTTTATGACGCCACCTGAAACGACGGCGTCATAAAGTACGCTCAGTAAACAACCACGCTCAGAACAAAGAAGGCATTGTACTGTAACGCGCATGATGAAAGTGATAAATAATGATATTTACAGTAAAAGCATTTACAAAATATGTTATTACAAATATTATTTACCGTATCTATATAAAATCATACAGTACATACTGTACGTAGCAAAGCAGGAAAACAATTTACGAGAGAGAGAGAGAGAGAGAGAGAGAGAGAGAGAGAGAGAGAGAGAGAGAGAGAGAGAGAGAGAGAGAGAGATTGTTTTACGTACGTAAATGTAAATTTTAAACAAAAAAAATATGATAGGCTTTTAAAACCTTCCCTTTAACTTAATGCATACAGTACTAAACTATAAAACAGACACAAATATTACAGTAAAATGTTTAAGTAAAAAATAAAGATTGTTACTGTACTTACCACGAAAGAAGTTCAAGAAAAACTTGAATGATGATGGCGATGAATTTGCTGCACAGTAGAAATGATGATGATGAAGCTGATGATGTCTTCTACTGTGCAGCCAATAATAGTATTTTACGTCTCTTCAGACGGAGGTGTCTTTTCCTGGGACACCTCTTCAACTTCTTCCTGAGACACTTCTTCAATTTCTTCCGAGGGCATTGTGATCGGAAGTTGCTGCCGCTGCTTCTTTTTTCGCAAGAGCATCCTGTAGGGAGCCATTTGTTCATCGATCTTGGTGCAGAATTGTAGAGAACGAACCATATCCTCGTCCCACTCTTGCGACATTTCTTTCACCTCATTCGCAAGCTTGCAGAGCTTGGCAAGCCGTTCTATAGTTAAGACCGTTTCTTCGACATTTTCTTGGATCTCTTCCTGTGTTTCACTGTCTTCACTGCCCGATTTCGTCAGGTCTTCGAGGTCTGCGGCCGCGTAACTTCTACCGTCTTTTAACATAGTATCGAGAAGCGTCACCTTCTCAGCAATCATCATTTTTCGGTGCTGTTTAGGCTCACTACCAGCCTTAGTAGAAGCAGAAGGCTTGGGAGGCATTGTACAGTAGGGTTTAACAGAAAGTTCAACTTAAAACAGTCGCACACAGCACAGATTCAACTTCACAAACTTAAGAACGTCTACTCAGCAATACGCGGAAAGAGAAAGTGAACGATGCAGACCGGCGAGAACTGTGATGCTGGAAGTTGAAGATGCGGGCAAAACACCAATCACAGGCTAGATAACAAAACTTGAGTTTTGATTCGTCATCTATCAGCGCTTGAACCAATCACAACCCGTCTTATACAGTACTATGGTGCGTTGGTTACTCATAGAAGATGTCCCGCGCACACTGAACGTACGTAGATTAAGTACAATACCGTAATAATAATAAATACTGTAATGATAATAATACTGTACAGTAATAATAATAATAATAATGATTAATAAATAACAATAATAATTTTATTAACAACAACAACAATAATAATAATAATAACAATAATAAAAATTTACGTACGTACGCTATTTTACGCCTCTCTCTCTCTCTCTCTCTCTCTCTCTCTCTCTCTCGTACGCTTACAGTACTTATTCGAAATGTGATTTTTGCAACAAAGAATATTATTGGATGCAGTACTGTACTACGTACGTATACATACAAAAGATTCATGGAAAAGAAGCACATCCATTACAGTACACACCATTCTAATATGGTATGACTGCATCTGATTTGCGTTTCATGTTCGATTTAATTTTACTACGTACTGAATTATCGTATGATCACATTCTCTTTTCGTGTTTTATTTCTTTCTGTGCTGAATTATATATCATATGTAATGCAATGAACAATCAGTAAGAGCAGATATTACTAATTACAGTATTAATGGAATTACAGGTAACAAAATATCGTATTTGGTTATCTTCAGATTTCGCGATATTTTCGAATTTTCCGGAAAATCCGCGATATGTATATATATATGGGTTATGGGAAAACCCCGCGAAGTGGTGAATCCGCGATTGTCGAACCGCGAAGTAGCGAGGGTTCACTGTAAGTAGTGTCTCAGCCTTATCTTTACAAAATATTATTCCTAACTCTTACATTAGGTATTAACAACCCCTATAAGTCTTTCAGGTATTATTATTAATTGCTAAGCTACAACCCTAGTGTGAAAAGCAAGATGCTATAAGCCCAAGGGTCTCACCAGGGACATTATCCCAGTGAGGAAAGGAAACAAGGAAAAATAAAATATTTTAAGAACAGTAACATTAAAATATTTCCTATATAAACTATGAAAACTTTAACAACACAAGAGGAAGAGAAATAGATAGAATAGTGTGCCTGAGTGTACCCTTAAGCAAGGGAACTCTAACTCAAGACAGTGGAAGACCATGGTACAGAGGCTATGGCACTACCCAAGACTAGAGAACAATGGTATGATTTTAGAGTGTCCTTCTCCTAGAAGAGCTGCTTACCATAGCTAAAGAGTCTCTTCTACCGTTATACTTGAAGTTGGACATTAAAACCAATCTTAAAACTCAGAAAAATTTTGTGAATGTTGATTTAAAACTACAGTACTTTATCGATGGTTTCCTTCTCATAAGACTACCCTGACTCAAATAGCATTACAACTCCTTTCATAAAACCTTTTATTATAAATTTAATCAGTAAAATGCTCCAAAACTACAATCTTTAATATCTATATGACCAATATTCTACACTAGTAAAAGGCAGTTAATATAATCTTTTGTACAAAGAACAAGCAAAGCTTAAAACCAGTTAACAGATTTCATTCTTTTATTTACTTTGCCATTCTAATGTTTTGAAACAAACATCAGTTCTCTAGATTGAAGAAATATAAACAGGATCTTCTACTCCAAACAAGCATTTGGAATGGTATCCGTGACCAAAATAACTAAAATACTGATATTTTTGGTGAAATCAAAACGACTTAAGATAAAAAAACAATCGGCACAAGAAAGATTTTCAACAGAAAGAAAAGAAATGAAAACAGTCCTGACCTCAGGGAGGAATACAATAGAAAATACATGGAAGCAAAGGAAGCAGCACAAAGGCTAGTATACAAAGCAATGACAGCTTTTGAAGCAAATATGAAAAAAAGAAATAACTGATGAAAAAAAAACCACAGGAAGATATGGAAGCACATCAAAAGACAACAGGGAGGCAAACAAAAGTAGCAAAAACGCAAGTAACAGTTTACAACAAATATGGAAATGCCTTAGAGAAAGACAGCCAGAGGAAAATATTTGAGAATTACTGGAAGGGTACCTACCAGAAATATAGAAAAAATATGGGAGACAAAAAGAATCAAAATGATAGACAACACAAATTATAAAAAAAAACAAGAACAGAAATAAAATGAGCTACAACTTACGAGAACATCTAGATGCCTACCAAAGAGGACTTATGAGAAAAATAGGTATTATGGAAAATTGGGAAATAATTGATAAAGATATTGAAAACCAGATAAAGAAAATGAAAGCAAGAAAAGCATCAGGACCAGATAGGTTATTATTATTATTATTACTTACTAAGCTACAACCCTGGTTGGAAAAGCAGGTTGTTATTATTATTATTACTTGCTAAGCTACAACCCTGGTTGGAAAAGCATGATGCTATGAGCCCAGGGGCTCAAACAGGGAAAATAGCCCAGTGAGGAGAGGAAAAAAGGAAAAATAAATTATTTTAAGGTGTAACAACATTAAAATAAATATCTCCGATATAAACTTTAACAAAACAAGAGAAAGAGAAATAAGATAGATCAGTGTGCCCGAGTGCACCCTCAAGCAAGAAAACTCTAACCCAAGACAGTGAAATACCATGGTACAGAGGCTATGGCACTACCCAAGACTAGAGAACAACGGTTTGATTTTAGAGTGTCCTCCTCCTAAAAGAACTGCTTACCATAGCTAAAGAGTCTCTTCTACCCTTAAAAAGGGGAAAGTGTATAAAGAAGTAATAAAAAGTAAAGCATCTTTAAAAATAATTACTCGAGGAGAAGAAAAGTGCAACTGGACAAAATCAAACACTAAGCTGTTACCAAAGATGCAAAGACCAAAAGTTAGTGAATTCAGACCAATAGCCCTCCTGAATGTATCTTATAAAATCATGATGGGATTACTAAAATATAAAATAGAAATGCACATTCAAAAGGAAGGCCAACTTCTGGATACCCAAACAGGATTCACTAAAGGTAGACGCATGGCCGACAATATTTTCATGTTGTAATACATTATTGAAGAATCCTACCAACAAAGTCAACATTTATCCATCATGTCAGTGGACTTCAGAAAAGCATTAGTCAGTATAAAAAGTGTGTGTGATAGAAGAAATGAAATTGTTTAAAGTACTTCCAGAAATTATAATTATTATAACCAACCATTACAACAAATGACAAAATTCTATATATAATTAACGAAACTGTAGGAAACACCAATATCTTAAGTGGAATAAGACAAGGCTGTAATGGATCCACCCTACTCGTAACTTACAGCATTACAGTATCGCATATCTTGAACTGAGCACAAGACATTTTAGTAATTTGATATGCAGGATTGTTGCAATATTCTTTGCAGATGATGGACTTCTAATTACAAGCACCATAGAAGATGCAATAAAGGAACTAATTTCATATCCAGCAAAAGTGGACTCAAAATAAACAAGGCAAAAAGCTACATACAGTATTCGCATATAACACAGAATTCCCACCACAGAAAATTGAAGGTATTAAAGTGGTTGCTTCAAATATTTAGGGATAAAAATATTAAGCAAAAGAAACTGTTTCCAGGAACATAAAAAGAATTATTTAATAAAGCATATATATTTATCAACCAGGCAGCCTCTTTTTCTGCTAAAGTTGCAATAGATTAATGATTAAGAAATTATTTTCAGAAAGGGGTGGCACTCCCAAGCACCCTTCACTTAATAGAGGCAAACAATCTTAGTAAAGAAGTGATAAACAACTAAAAAACGTAGAAAACAAATTGTATAGAATGATATTAAGAGCCCCAAAGTATATGCCAATAAGTGCCTTGAGAGGAGAAGTCAGCTCCACTTGTTACAACACTAGATATGAAAATGAAATGATTATGTGAAATATAAAAGGAAAAATAACAAAAATGAACTGGTGAGAGAAATCTTTCTTGATATGTTTGAAAAACAACAAATGAAATGGGCAAAAACTATTAAAAATTATCTACAAGTTCCAAATTTAAACCTCCAGGGCCTTCTCAATGTAAAAATCTTGATAAATAAAATCACTACTCGAAAATTAGGAAAGACAAAAAAAACAAAAAACAAAAAACAAAAATATGTTACAACCATATGCTATTACATAAGTAACCCACAAATAAAGGAAGAAGATATTCATGGAAAAGGACAGGATTCAGCGATACTTTTTAGAACCTGCACCAACACACTAGATCTGCAATGGAGGAAGAACTCTGAAAATGCAAATTACGTGATGAGCAGGAAGAAACGATGTACTTCATACTAGATTACAAAAAACTTGACAAAATATGAATTGAGATCATCCTACTTGTGAGAAAACAACAACAAAAAAACTATTTGAAAAAGAAAAAAATTGTTAATATCGAAAAAATTTACAAACTTTCTGAAGCCAGAACAGAAATGTTAGAAAAACTCTAAACTAAAGCAAAGAGAGAAAAAGTGTAAAAGAAAAAAACAACAGGTTGCCACTATCATTATTACTAGCTAAGCTACAACCCTAGTTGGAAAAGCAAGATGCCATTAGCCCAAGGGTTCCAACAGGGAAAAGTAGCCCAGTGAGGAAAGGAAACAAGGAAAAATGAAATATTTTAAGAACACCACCACCAAAATAAACATTTCCTATAAAAACTATAAAAACTTTAACAAGAGGAAAAGAAATGACAAAATAGTGTGCCCAAGTGTACCCTCAAGCAAGAAACATAACCCAAGACAGTGGAAGACTATGGTACAGAGGCTATGGCATTACCCAAGACTAGAGAACAATGGTTTGATTTTGGAGTGACCTTCTCCTAGAAGAGCTGCTTACCATAACCTAAAGTCTCTTCTACCCTTACCAACAGGAAAGTAGCCACTGAACAATTGCAGTGCAGTAGTTAACCCTTTGGATGTAGAGGAATTGTTTGGTAATGTCAGTGTTGTCAGGTGTATGAGGACAGAGGAGAATTTGTATGGAATAGGCCAGACTATTCAGTGTATGTGTAAGGAAAAATGAACCGTAACCAGGAAGAAGGGTGCAATGTAGTACTTGTCTGGCCAGTCAAAGGACCCCATAAGTCTCTAGCGGGAGTATCTCAACGGGTACGACCCAACAACATACTGGACTGGAGAGGAAACATGACGGTTATTTAGAAACATTGACTGCCAAAATCCTTAATTAGTATTTTCTTACTTCCCTAGTACATTTATGATACCAGTACTTATGCATGGGTTAATTACTAGAATATGATAAGCTATTCTTCCCAAGAAAGAAGTGACAAAAGCACTGCACTGGCAAGTTATGGCTAAGACAATTTCTTTTGTATCTAATAGCTAGTATCTTAAGCATATGTGCTATTACCTTTTAAAAGAACATAGATCTACTACAGATTTGACATAAGTGTAATAAAAAATTCAATGACAATTGCTAATAATTAAACGAGACTTCAGAGAGATGAAATGGTATACATAGAAAAAAATGAAATTATATTCATAGTCAAAATAGTTGTAGTATTCAATTGCAATTAATGTACTTTAACCCTTTCACTACTATTGATGACTTAGCCAAAATTTGAAAAGGGGAATCATCTTTTAAAATCACCCAACACACATCAAGCCGGTATTCAGTGGTAAGGTCTTGGTAAGGGATTTCCAGTAAATATTAGCAAGCTGGTATTTTTGTGGTCTTGATAGATTTTGCTACATCGGAAGTTTTGTTAAATTAACCACTAGCAGTGAAAGGGTTAATACAGACTGTATTTAATTTGAAACAATTGCTAAAAAAAGGTGATAAATATCAATATCCTTTCTGTCACACACTTAGACAACTTGCTTACAGTGCTTTACAAAACTCTACAAATGATATGATCTAGAAGTATTTTTAGAGGCTCAGAGGAAATTGACATTTGATTTAACAGCTAGTGAATGAAAATTGAAAACATGAGCCGTAAATCTAAGGAAAAAGTCCTTCTTCATTTACATTTGTTGGTCTTGATTGGTTTTCAATGTTCAATGTCCAAATTTTTCAAACAAATTTACAATCATACATATAAAACCAATCCATTTAAAATTACCCATAATAATTAAGATTGTTTTTAAGAGATCATTCAGTATATTCGTATTCACCAACTAGTTTGCAGGCAACTAAACGTATAATTACCATATTATGCTTGTTTAATATGAAATAATTAAGAAATTGCTATCCAAAAGGATTACAGTTAAAAGAGCACATACAGTAAATGCTGATCTGAACCTAATTTTCAAGTTAAATTTTGAGTGTTTAGAATTTACTAGAAAAAATAGTATCACAAAGATACATAGAATTAAAATCTAACTAAAACACATTTTATATGCACTGACTTTAGGATTAAAAAGTGAATAAATACCTGTACTTGCTACTAGCCTAAGTAAAAGTTAATAGCTTTAATAATTTAATACAAGGCTTCCAAACATAAGCACACTTTGATAAAATTCAAATAATCTGGTAATATCATTGTTGTAAAAATTTATAAATTTATTACTGTACTTATTTAATTCTAACTTAGTTTATTTTCATATTCAATTAATGATTGTTATTGAAACTATAGGATATAAATATTGTGACCATTGCAACACACAAACCCCTAAAATCTCAATACCTCTAGTCAATTGAGCATTTATAAGATATTTGTAGTATATTGATATTTTTTGTAATGGTAGTTTAGTAACCCAGAAATTTTGATGATAAACTGGCTGCTTCAGTTGAGACGATTCGCTGATACTCCTTTTCAAAGCAGAACTTGGGCTTTCTCGAAAAAATTTCGAATTTTTTTCTGTAGTAAATCCTTGATTATTCCCTGCTCGTCTTCAGCTTAATGACAACAGGATTATTTCATTTCCTATTTTGAGCAGGAGGCTATAATTTTCTTCTTATGATGATTCTAGTCTGAAAAATGAATAAATGATGTTAATTGTACAGATATATTGGTCTCATTCAAACATTTTGTGCACTTCAATATCAAGATATGCTTTTAGTAAAATAAGCTGCATGATAAACTATAAATATGAAATATTTTAATGTAATATAAAAGTGGAAATTATGACAAACTAGACTTGTCTATGATACTTACAATAGCAAATATTACTACTGAAAGTATACTGTATCTGGTAAAGTGGAAAAGTATTACTGTACCTCCTAAACCTTAACAAAGAAATAGTGTACCTCACTACAATAATCAAATGACTGGCCTCTGGTAATCCATTATCAGAACTCCCCTTATGGCTCACTTTTCTCGGAGGCTCTGTACTTAAATCATAATTCCCGGAATAAAATATTCTACCTTATACCACAGAGGACACCTGGTCAAACACACAATATCAATAAAATATCTTAGGTATGTAAATATTTTGAGCAAAATTAGGATTTACTGACAAGGTAACAGTTTCAGGTGAAAATTATTACTTAGTACTGTATACAAGAGTATAGTGCTGTGCAAATGAATAATTAGTGGTGCTTTCCTAAAACTGGAAAATAAAAACGACCTGCAACTCCTTAAACTCACCAAGCAAATGTATCACTCTCGTATTTGAAATGACAAAGATTCCTTTACATATTCTATGGATCCTCCTTAAACTGACTCCAGTTATATTAATTAATTTATCAATGTGGATTTTCTGGTTAACCTTCAATCAATTAACCAGTTTGTTCTACCCATCTTACCTTATCTTATAACAGGGAAACACTTATTACATACACTGACTCCCTAACCTATCCTAGACTAGTTCATTGATAAGCATATTAAATGTTTTGATTTATTGAGTATACAGTACTGTACTTCATCCATAGACTAACCTGTCCATCACTATTAAAACCAACAACCTCTTCTTACCCAAGCCTTGTCTAATGTGAATAAATATATAACAACAATATGTCTTTTTCCATTGACTAGCCAATGGTACTTTAAATCAATGAAAAAAGTATACAACCTTATTCAATGATTATATAATCCTGTCTTTATCCACCATTGGCTGCCCTATCCTATCTTTATCCTCTGAACAACCTATCATGGTCTGATCAAAATTACTCATTTTATTTTAAACCAACAAATTAGAGTTTTGACTACTACAGTGTGTTTACATTAACGTTCTTTGGCAAAATTTGACTCGCAATCGCAAGACCATAGTACAGTATTTAGTGCTTTGTATGAATAAGCTTTAGGTTGTATACTGTATCTAATAATTTAATAATATTGGCTGAAGTTAAGCCCTCTATCCTACAACCATAAGAATTAATAAAAATATCGTCATAGGAACAGGACTTGGTCTCTTACTGTATTCCTCTTAGTGAACTGGAAGTACAAAATTACAGATTTCTCTGTTGATATCAAGATTGTAAAATTATTTTTTTCTATATAAACTCATCAGTAATATAACACATTTAATAAAGTACGGGATGTTGCCTGGGTATGCAACTAAACTAAATAAATAAAAACTACCTAGAGCAGCTAAATAAACAGCTGTTGTTGTTTTTATATAAAAATTAAACTATAATAAAGTTTTTAATGAAATTTAAAATAACAAATTTGGAAATAATTTGTATTTTTCCTAACATACAAACCTGGAGCTATTTATAGGGCATTACTTTCGGCAATGCTGAAAACTAGCCAAGACAATTTTAGTGAGGGATAACTACCCCCATCCGCTGGTTAGCGGAAGAGGGGGTGGGGTACCCCAGCTACCCCGCTCACTCACACCCGAGTAACCACTTTTGCTTTCTGGCAGGACTCCTAGGGGGACAGGGTGGCAGGCCAAGTTGTATAAATAGCTCAAGGTTTGTATGTTCGGAAAAATACAAATTATTTCCAAATTCATCATTTCCTCAGACACAGATACAAACCTTACGCTATTTATAGGGTGACTTACTCTTAGGAGGGAGGAAGTCCTACCAACTGGCCTTGGCATGACCCTGGGTTCTCTCTAATTGATCTTTGATCTAATTAGTAGGAACCCTACCCTCGCTAAAATCAAAGTAGTTAAAAGGTAACACACTGACAGCAGCCTGCAGAAGCTTGTGTGAGAGAGACTAGTGGCTTGCCTTTACGTAGGAACTCGAAGATAAGCACGAGTTTTAAGACATACCCAATACCTTCCCTCAAGAGGTACTGTTGACGTAACAAAGTACATATTAATAATCAGGATGCACAAGGGAAATGAATCTTACATGCAGAAGGGTGAGGTCAGCTATGTTGCAGTCTTGTGGAGCTGTTTCCCCAGGGGGGAAGAAGGTGAAAGAAGGAAGGGAGCCAGACATTTTCATTCACCCAGACTAACCCAGGTAACCTTAGCCTTCAACCCCCGCTACTTGTCCACCAAGGAGCTTGAGGCATTAGATCACTTGCTGTGCAGCCACCACAGGACCAATGGAAAACGTTTCCATGCTCCTGTGAATTACGTCATTCAGGTAGTGGGCGGTGAAGGTCGTCTGACACTTCCATTACCAGTGCCACAGAAAAATTCTTCTTTAATGCCAGGGACGTTGCAATACCCGACGTCATGAGCTCTGGGTCGATTGTGCAGAGGATGGTCTGGATTGTGAGCGTATTCAATGACTTTCCTTATCCAAGAGGAAATTGTATTCCTCGTGACCCTTCTCTTAACCTTCCCCGCGCTAACAAGAAGCGCTTGCACACGGGAGCGAGCTTTTGTTGTTCTTTTTAAGTAACACCTCAGACTCCTTACTGGACATAATAACAGTTGGTCTGGATCTTCGGTTACAGAAGGAAGACTCTCTATCCGGAATGGGACGAACCTGTAGTCCGGCTCACCCCAATTTTGAGTCTTGGCTACGAACTCAGGGACGTAGTTGAGGATTACTTCCCCCCATCTCCTGAAGCTAGAGCAAACAGGAACACTGTCTTCCACGTGAAGTGGCGATCGGAGGCCTGGTGTAATGGGTCATATGGGGGGGGGCCCTTCAGAGACCTGAGGACCCAAACCACATTCCAAGGGGGAGGTCTTAGCTCTACCTAGGGACAAGTAAGCTCGTAACTGCGTATGAGTAAAGAAAGTTCCAAGGAGGAGGAAATATCAACTCCTTTCAGTCTAAAGGTGAGACTCAAGGCTGAGCGATAGCCTTTGACTGCCGAGACCAAGAGAAGCATTTCTTCCCAAAGGTATGCAAGAAACTTCGCTATAGTTGGAACAGAGGCATCGAGGGGAGAGATGCCCCTTCCACAACACCAACCACAGAAAGTTGACCACTTCGCCTGGTAGACTTCCTCTGTGGATCTCCTGAGGTGTTCAGCCATTCTTTTCACAACCGGTTGCAAAAAGCCTCTCTATGTGAGGAGGTGCTGGACAGTCTTCAGGCGTGAAGTCGAAGCGAAGCTACGGCTTTGAGGAAGATGTTGGCATGTGGTTGTTTGAGAAGATCGTGTTATGGGGGGAGCTCCCTCGGGATCTCCGTGAAGAGTTCCAGAAGGTCTGGGAACCATTCTGCGTGATACCATAGCGGAGCTATCAGAGTCATTTGCAAGTTGTTGCTTGCTCGTACCTGATTGAGGATTTTTCTCATCAGACAGAACGGGGGAAACGCGTAAGCGTCCAGGTTTATCCACCATTGTTGAAAAGCATCTTGCCAAAGAGCTTGGGGATCCGGGACTGGGGAGTAGTACAATGGGAGCCTGAAATTCAGGGCCGTTGCGAACAGATCCACAGTCAGGGAACCCCACAAAGTCAGGACTTTGTTGGCTATCAGAGGATTCAAAGACCACTCAGTGCCAACTATCTGAGTCTCTCTGCTCAGCTTGTCCGCTAGCACATTCCGCTTGCCCGGAATGAAGCGAGCTGATAGTCACCGAGTTTGCCTTCTGCCCATCTGCAAGATGGCACAGGTGCTGTGAAAAGGTACTACCCTGTTTGTTTACATAAGACACTACTGTGGTATTGTCGCTCATCAACACAACGGAGTGCCCCGCCAGGACCTGGTGAACTCTTTGAGGGCCAGAAAGGCTGCCCTCATCTCTAAGAGATTTATGTGCTGGTACCTTTCTGATTCGGACCATTGGCCAGAGATGTAATGATGCTGTACGTGAGGCCCCCCCCCCTTCTTTTGATGCATCAGAAAAAAGCATCAATTTCCGGGGAGAGACGAGAAGATCGACCCCTTTGCTGAGGTTTGACTCCACTAGCCACCACCTGAGATCCGACTGTTCCTCTAGCCCTATGCGGACTAGTTGAACCCAGGAATCGGTGTACTGGTTCCACTGGGATTTCAGTCGCCACTGGAGGGATCTCATCCTGAGGCGACCATTGGGGACCAGTCGGGTCAGGGAAGAGAGGTGACCGAGAAGGCGAAGCCAATACTGCGCCGGGAGCTCTTCCCGATTGAGGAAGACCTGTGTTATCTCCCTCAGTTTCTGAATTCTCTTGTCCGATGGGAACGCTTTGTGCATTAGGGTGTCTATGCGCATGCTTAGGTATACCAGTTCTTGAGAGGGAAGCAGACGAGACTTCTCAAGGTTTACCACGATCCCCAGATCCTGGCAAAACCTTAGAAGCTCGTCTCGGTGGTGGAGAATCAGCCAGTCGTCCAAGTATCTTAGGAGACAGATGACGACTCTGTGGGCCCAACATGATACTAGGGCGAATACTCTCGTGAAGACCTGGGGTGCTGTGGAAAGACTGAAACATAGTACCCTGAACTGGTAATGCTTCTGGTTGAAAATGAATCTTAGATACTTCCTGGAAGACGGATGAATTGGGATCTGGAAGTAAGCGTCCTTCAGATCTAGAGTGCACATGAAGTCCTGTGGTCTTATCGCTTGTCTGACAGTGTCGGCCGTCTCCATCCTGAAAGGTGTCTGCTCGACAAACCTGTTCAGAACTGAGGTCGATGACTGGTCTCCAGTCTCCAGACGGGGATCCCTTCGGACAGGAGTTCGATGGAATTGGCACTCAAGTCAGTGGAGGGACTGGACGAATCACCTCGACCGTCCAGGATTCGGTCCCGTGGTGAAGTCACCTCTGTCAGTGTTTTTGCAGACATCCCCCCACAGGTGGACAAATGGGAGGATTGCCTGCCCTAGTGGGACTGGCCTCGGCCAGATCCCCTCTTTCCCTATCCTCCACGAAAGGAATTCTTGTTGCGAAAGGCTCGCTTCACACCCTCCTGACTCTGCTGGGATAAGGTCTGGCTGTTAAGACCTTTTGGATGAGGGAGTCCTGGCTGGACTTCCTCCACCTCTTTGAAACAAGGAATTGCCCTCACTACTTGAAACAAGGAATTGCCCTCACTACTTCGGCCTCAGGGAGGTGTCTGTGGAACTTGCCTATGGCGGCATCCCTTCTCTTCAGGATAGTGTTAGCCCAAAAGTTCAGTACCTGGGGGAGAGAAACTCGATGGCCCAAGTGCCAGACAATAGGAAAGTCTCCAAAGACTTTCTGGAGGACTCCCGAGACAGGTCCTTAGACAAAATCAGTTGTCCTAAGAATCCCAACCAGAAGTCAAGCCACGAAGCAGCCTGCATGGCGTACTTCGCCACCTTTTCCTGGTTAAGGATCTCGGAGGCCGAAAAGGAGACAAAGTCCCGTGAGTTTCTCGAAGGGTGTGGCCTTCGAGAGTGCCTCTATGGAGTGATCGAGAGGCAGCGTTGGGAGAGATTCCCCGAGTCTCGTAGTACCTCCTTTGAAACACATACGGAGGAGGTAGAGGATTGGAGGATGAGTTGGAGCGGAGCGAGGAGGTGGACCCAGTTGCCTGGGACACTGCCTTCTGTCTGGCACTCTTTAACCCCTTTGACCAGGGCAAAGCTGCACTGGTCCTCTGGGGTTTCTGAGTGCTGTAGAACTGGTCAAGGACCATTTCCTTTCCATCTAGAGGGGCTGCCAATGGATCTGGTAGCCCATTGATGGATCGCATGCAGGCTAGGACCTGCCAGAAGACATGTTCCAACTCCTTCCTCTCATCCTCCATTAGCTCAGGGCTAGCGGCTGCTGGCAAAGCGTCGTCCTTAGGATCGCTCTGCCCTTCCACATCCGAACACTCATCAATAGGAGCCCGGAGTGGGTCGTTGTCGTCAACGGGATAGACCAGGGATAGGGAGACTGCCGAGGAGGTGCTCGCTTCCGGCTGCCTAGGAGGCAGTGAAGAAGGATGCCTGGCCGAGGATTTAGGGATGGTGAATAAATGCTTCGGCTCCCTGCTACGAAACAGGTGGTCCTCTGTCAACGAGGGCCCCGTTGGTCTACAGGAGGGATGGAAGTCCGCTGCCAGAGGGAGCACGTCACACCCCAGTCGCAGGTCGTACCTCCTTAGGCACTATTTCGACTAGCGAGGGACGGAAGGAGTCCCTTTAGCAAGTCACCCTATCCTCTTTGGGGGCGAAGGACGAATCCTTTTCCTCTTTCCCTTGGGTCTGGCCTGTGGCATCTTGAACTGCAGGGGGCTACCCTGGGGTTCTTGCCTACTCTCTTCCCATGGTCTTTTGCGAGGGGATAACCGTTTCCTCTTGCCAGTCCGGCCCGCAGGCGCGGAACCCTTGGAACTCCTCCTAGGATAGGAGGGAGGAGATATCCCTGGGACGAGAGGTGGCCACAAAGGGATCCTAGGAGTGTCTCCTAAGGACTGGGAGCAGGGAATGACGCCTGTCACGGCTTAACGCATTATATCAAATACGGCGCGAAGCAATGGGGGGTCGCGGAGTCCCGAGGACCTAAAGAGAGGGTCCTTACGAAGATATGGATCCCTGGGTTTACGATCCTGGGCAGGTTTCTTAACCTTCTTGTTTGAGGGAGGCTTCCCAGCAGACAATTTTGGCACAGGCCCACCCTTAGGGATAGGATCTAGGCGTAGTCGCGTGGGCGACTGTTGTCTGTGGTAATGGGGGACTATGAGACTGGGAGACTGATGGGTGTCTCTCCTTGCAGGAAGGTTAACCCCTGCAGTCAAAAAGGGAGACGGTATTTCGTTGGGGATGAGGTAGCCACCGAACCGAGGCGGGTTTAGTTCCGCGAGGTTATTAAATCGCGAGAACCTTCTGGTTGAGATGTTCCCAGGGAGGGAGCAACAGAGGATCGTGAACCATGATCGCGCGCCCTACCATAAGTCACGCGGCTAGGAACCCCCTCACTGCCTGGGGATTCAGCACAATATTGATTGTGCACGCCAGGCTGGCCAAGCGCGCTAGGCTGTTCACGCGCGCGCCTTCAACACGGTGCCAATTGCAAGCGTGGTGTTGCTTGCGCGTGTAGCGTGCATAAGGTTGGTCGCGCGTGCCAGATTGTTCGTGCGCGCCAATTTGGTCGTGAGCGCGAGAGCTCTCAGCGTGACGAATCCGAAAACTCTGTCGTAAGAGTACAACTCTTGGCGCTTAGGAGAGAACAGATTGCTACGATCCCCTGAAAATTCACAGTAGCGTAAGTTGTGTGAGCGCGAACACTCACCACAATGTGAGTCCAAAAACTGCGTCATACGAGTAAGACTCATAATGACTAGGGTCACGAGAACCCGAAGGTTCAGCGTGTACTGTGTTATGAGACCCTGAAGGGTCAGCGCAACAAGAAACCGAAATTACTCTGTCACGAGCCCAAAAAAGGTCAGCGTGACTGAAGACACAAGAGACCAGAGGCCTAACGTAGCCTGTATTGCGAGACCCTGAAGGGTCAGCGCTACGAGAAACCAAAGTTTCCCGGCCACGAAACATCAAAGTGTCAAAGTGACTAAAGTTACCAGCCAAAGGGTTCAGCGTAACTAAAGTTACGAGACCCCGAAGGGCCAGCGTAACGAGGAACCGAAGTTCCACTGTCAAGAGACCCCGAAGGGTCAGTGTGACTGATGGCACGAGACCCCGAAGGGTCAGCGTGACTGATGGCACGAGACCCCGAAGGGTCAGAGTGACTGATGGCACGAGACCCCGAAGGATCAGCGTGACTGATGGCACGAGAGCCTGAAGGCTCAACGTTACCATCGTTACGAGAGCCCGAAGGTTCAGCATAACTGAAACCCGAAGTCCATGAATGGAGTAGGGGCTCCCAGCAGTTAAAGTTGTAAATTGCAGTGGCAAAACTATTTTGGCGATTGCAAAATGCAAAAGTAGTTTTGCGCCGTAATGGGTCCGCTAATGGCATTGAGGTGAGTGGATGTCGCAAGCCCAAAATCTTTTTCAAGGTTGCTGTTATAATTCCGTTAAGGGAAACCCCATGGGTCACCAGTTGTGAGGAATGAGAGAGAGATCATAGTCGAGTGATGGTTTATTCACAAGACAGATGAATGACATACTGTAGACTTCTACGGATGGAAAAGTAGTGTCCTGGTGGGCAGGTGAATGACAGACCGTAGACTGGCGAGATTGGCTGGGCATTTGTGTTTCTTTACGTTAACATTCTGATAAATATAAAAGCCCAGGTTCAACATTCAATAATAAATAATACACAAGATGAAAGGGCAAATGATTTTACATGACTCGTTACGTTAACAGGAAAATATATACAAGAGTATTAAGAGAGCTGAATTGACAATGAAGAGTTAAAAGACGTTGTCCTTAAAAGATCTTTCATAAGATTCAGCAACCAAAGGTCTAAATGGCCTCCTGGCTAGTACAGTGGTAATGTGTTTGCCTAGCATTTGCATGGCAGCAGATCGATCCACATCCGGGACCATGAGTTTAAGCTGTTTACTGGGGAGACCAAGGCTGTGGTTGGGCTTGCCACCAATGCCAGGCTGACGTTCTAGTGAGCATCTATTCTGATGAAACGAACTGAAACCAGACACCTATACCTTTACATCTGCATATGCAATGAGCATGTTTTCTAGGCCAAACCACGTGTATATAGTATGAGGCTAAACTACATGTGTATATAGTATGAAAAGTGATGGGCCAAAAACACAACCCTGACGAACACCAGACATCACATTCCTATACTCATGGTGACCATCCACAACAACTCTTTGCAATGCATTGCTCAAAATTTCAATAATGACGCTAAAAGAAGATTCACTTACTTCCAGCAGTTTGAGTTTGAAAACAAGGGCCTCATATGATTAACATGGTCAAAAGCAGCACTAAAATCAAGGCCAATCATACACACTTCCTGACCACAATCAAGGGATTTCTGTACAGCATTACAGAAAAGAAAGGTCAGTGGCTATATTTTCCTCCAACAGGCAGTGTATGAGATCGGCCCACCTAGGTGTCTGAGACGAACGAGGTAACTTTGAGGTATGAACAGATGATTGAACATAAGTATTTTTGCTCCGCTCAATAAGCATCATAATATTGGCATTTCTTTATCAGTTCCCCTCTGTTCATCTTGGATGTAGAGTTCTTCAATTACGTGCGCCTGTCATCATGTTGATTATCAAACAAGAGTATATAATCATGATAATTCGTTTAGGACGCAAGGAAATATCACCCCTTGGGGAGAGCACTCTTAAGGAGGTGCTCAAAAATCCATGAGATCGTGTGAAGCTCTGTCACTTGTTTAGCGTACTCGTGTGAGAGGGGGCTGTCGTGCGAGCGAGCCGTTGGCAGCGGGCTGTCGTGCGAGCGAGCCGTTGGCAGCGGGCTGTCGTGCGAGCGAGCCGTTGGCAGCGGGCTGTCGTGCGAGCGAGCCGTCAACAGTGACCTGTTATGTGTTCATATCAGAAGTGCACAGAGCACGGACAAGGTCTGTCGAGGAAGGTTTTCCAATCTACTCGGAGAAAGTTGTGCATTGATAAAAGAGCATTCATTTGTAAACGATGATTCGGAGTACAGGGTACAGTACAAACCAAGTGCACGCTCACACACATATTGATTGCGATTGCGCGTATCGAACATAGAAGGATTACAGTCTATCTTTCAGGTAAGGGAAATTGTTCTTATCGATACCGTCTTCTTTCCGAACTCGTAAAGGGTTAGACAATCACAGAAGTCTGACTCTCGGACAAGATACAGTATCAGCCAGCCACTCGAGTTCAAACCCAAGGACCATGTCATAAGATGCTGATGTTTATTTCCTTTTCCAAGGATTAAGTCCAGTGTCATTAATGGAAACAAGTATTAAAAAGTTAAAGAAAGAAAATTTTACTAAGGTTGAAGAGAGACCAATAGCTCTTCTGTTTTTCAGCGGCAAGAATCAAAATAACTCTTCGGTGTAGTGGCAGAAGGTTCTTTGCCGGTCACTAACTACCAGCGATTGCCCACACCTTGTTATAGGTTTTTAACTGTTTTTAACTGTGAAGTTCAAGTTGTGCTTGAACCAATTCTCATATTAAAGGATGAAAGTTTGTATTCAGGTAGGAACAAAGTGTATTACACCATGTACAAATGACGGACAACCATAGCTCGTATGTCAGGGGAAACCTGAGCTTTGGGTGGGGAAAGCAGCGACCGATTGGGATGCAATACATCAAAACCATGCCCAAATAACATAGAATAAGGTGCTACAATGTCATACTCATTGATTGGAGTTTTGACAATATAATTTCCCAATTTCTTTATAATGTTATATCTCTTAATAAACCTTAGAGTTTATTTACATAACACTTGACTAAACCCCATTATAAATTAAATTCTACATATAACACTTATTACACATGAGGCAGACAGTAAGTAAATGAAAAGTACAATATATATTTTTCATTGCAAGCACTTAACACAAACACATCAGCCATTAGTAACTCTATAGACTATAAAAATGGCCATTACATAGTATCTTCTAAGACTTTGTGGATTAAAACTTATGGAAGTTTCATTTAATTCAAAAGGTCAGTTAGTAAATATATCAGATATTAAAAGACAATAGCATTGGCATAATTATTCACCATTGATTTCTAAAGCAGGAAGAAGATTATAGATAACCAATTGCTTCCCATTTGTGCTGTCTATATAACTTGGAAACAAAATATGTCCAACCACTCAGAAATCTACTACTTATACACAAATACAGTTATGGCATGATAATGTATTTAATTAGATTTCATCTAGAGCATAGTACGTAAAGTTGCGATATATCCAGTTTCATTCTACTGAATTGTAAGTTTCAATAGACAGAGGGGGTGCCTTAGTCTGGTTAAGTGAAGATCCAGCATTCCAGTATCCTAAGTTAGGTTAAGGTTAGTAAGCATACTCATCATTGCAAAAAAATAATGATAAAGTTTTAATGTATTACAGATTCTGATTTCGAACAGAAAATATATGTTTTCCTGTAGTAAATAATGTGATTTGACCGAATTTGGCCTTCATTTCAACAGCAAACCAACAGAACAACCAATTCAACTAACTTTAAGTAGACGAACTGGTTGCTGTTATTACGGATCAAATGGTGAAAACCGGTTAAATCACGTTATTTTCTACAAGAAAACAAATATTTTCTGTTAAAATGTTTAAATATGTATTTTATTATTATTATTATTAACCCTTTTACCCCCAAAGGACGTACTGGTACGTTCCACAAAAGCCATCCCTTTACTCCCATGGACGTACCGGTACGTTCTTGCAAAAAAATTGCTATACAAATTAGTTTTTCATATTTTTTGATAATTTTTTTAGAAAATTCAGTCATTTTCCAAGAGAATGAGACCAACCTGACCTCTCTATGACAATAATTAAGGCTGTTAGAGCAATTTAAAAAATATATACTGCAAAATGTGCTGGGAAAAAAATAACCCCCTGGGGGTTAAGGGTTGGAAATTTCCAAATACCCCGGGGGTAAAAGGGTTAATATATATATATATATATATATATATATATATATATAATATATATATATATATATATATATATATATATATAATATATATATATATATATATATATATATATATATATATATATATAATATATATATATATATTGATGAAACTATTCATTTGCGACAGGAACGAGTGTCAATTTCGAAGAGCGTAATTTTGTTCAATAAGAAAAAGTTTTTCTCCTAGGTTACATTGCCCTGTAATACAGTAAAATAATACCAAAACCCTAACATATGTCTGGCAATGCTCTGGCTTTTTCGAAATGACAAATTAGTTGTTCAATAATTGCATATTCTATCAATTTTTCAAATAAAGACTCGAAATTGGTCTGTATGAACTTAGATCCCGATAATCTAGAGCAATTTTTCTGAAAGTTGTCACTGAATGGTTGTCGATTGGAATTTTATCAAAATACTTCACAGTTAACTTTAAAATTAGAAAAATAAAACACATAAAAACACATTATTGAAGAATCCTCTGAATAATTGTCCTCGCGCATTAAAACTATCGATTATACATTAAATTTGGACTAGCACAACAAATGGGATTTGGACCTACGAAGTTACGCCGTTGTTAAACTGTCCTGGCCTATGGCCGCCAACATTGCAAACATATCTATCAATTTTCCACTTATCAATGACTCTAAACATAGTTCATTACATAAAACCTGGTATCTAAATCAACGGTACCAACCTTTGGAGAAATTTGTAACCTTTAATTTCCTAAAATGTCGTAAACAATAACTATTCTTGGTAGGTTACTCTTCTCACCATAACCGGTAGCTTTGATTCCTTTGAATGCAGTGATGACTGGTCACTGATGACAGCTGGTTTAGTCTAAAAATCCCCAAAACTCGTGATAAAAAATCCCCAAAACAACCTAAATATCCCCATTTCCAGAAACACATTTTCTCCTGGTCATGTAGGCTTTAATAATATAGAAATTACTCACTATACTTCATATTAGTGCAATTAAACTAATTGCAACAATATAAAGATTTACTCATATCTGGTTCTTCTTCATAAAAAATTGCACAGAATATCCCCATCAGACACCCAAAATCCCCAAATCTAGGGATAAATTTCCATATCTGGCACCATTTTTTGAATGTACCAGAGCCAGTGTTACCAGATTTAAAATTTACGTAATTATACCAGATTTATGCCAGATTTCTATTATAGTTTTCATAGCAAATATCATGCAAAAATGCCTTAATAAATAATACTTCATTATTGATGTTTTATTCCAAAATTTAATTGTCTGAACTGTAAACACCAACCAAAATATATACATGATAGTGAAGGGATTTTATTGGGAACAACTAATTACATGATTGACAAATAAAGAGGATTTAGAAGAAAAAAAAATATATTGTAAAGGTATTTGTTCGTGGATTTGAAATTCATGTGTTAGATGAAATTTAGTACATTCATCTGCTTTTCTTATGCCTTCTCCACATAGAAGTTAATTTCTCAAAGAAACATTATAGGCTACAGCCTTTTTCGCTTCTTATTTTTTTTATGTTGATTAAAGAAAATGTACACTCACAATCCGCATTGGAAATGTGATACTAAGCAAGGCTCTAACAAATTTGGAGAGGGTGGGATATTTTCTACTTGTATGAACTTTTGACCAAAAAGACTGTGTTGGTATATTGAGACAAAAATCAGTGTCACTGCTTAATAATAATGAGCGCCATTCACTGTCTAACTCTTGTTATTCACTCTCTAAAATGATATATGGAAACAGAAAATTTAAAAAACAGATGTTATGCCACTCCCTACTAAACATGCAAGATCAAAGAAGGGAAGGCACCTCCAATAAAGTAGATTCGTTTAGCAGAAGCCGTTTATATAACTGCAAAAAATAATTCTAAAAGAAATTTCAACATCTAATTTGCCTGTTAATCATCCCTCTCATTTACACTATTCTTAAGCAACCTAGCACATTTCACGCCAACATAAATCTGTACTACAGGAAGATGGTTACGTACATCTTCAGGGTCAATCTTAATAAACTGTTACATGGGGTCTTTCAAAGCTGATGGTTTGATGAAACAGCTGAGAACGAATATCCACGTTTCCAGTTATTCTGCAATTAAGTCAGATAGACCAAAATTATACCAAATTTATGCTAAATTTATTATTATGCCAGATATTATGGTAATCTATGTATTCCCCTTCAGATCATGTCAAAAGCATAAAATTATGCCAGACCTGGTAACACTGACCAGAGCGCGGAACAATACAGTTGGCAGGAACAACTACTGGCACGTGGATCTAAAAAAAAAAAAAATCATTATTTCATAGTATTTTTCTTTTGAATACCATGCTTTAGAGATAGATCAAAAGGTACATTAGATGTATGCATGCTTAACTCAGGTGGTTTTACGTAAGACGAAAGATACACCATGAACTACTTTTATGACTTTCTTTCCAGACTTTTACTCTGATTTTTATGCATGGACACTCCATAAAGAATGCACACACATTCAAATTTCCTCATAAATACGAAGATCACACACACACACACACACACACATATATATATATATATATATATATATATATATATATATATATATATATATATATATATATATATATATCTATATATATACATATATATATATATACACACACACATATATATATATATATATATATATATATATATATATTATATATTAGCCTCTAATCAATAGATATTTTTATTATAACCATTATTTTAATAGTTTTATAATAATAAAAATGTATTTTTAATGTCATCTGAATTAGAATTTTAACGTTGGGTTAAACTCTTTGCCCTTAATTATTATTATTATTATTATTATTATTATTATTATTATTATTATTATTATTAATTGCTAAGCTAAGCTACAACCCTAGTTGGAAAATCAGAATGCTATAAGCCCAGGGGGTCAAATAGGAAAAATATCCCAGCGAGGAAAGGAAACAAGGAAAAAAATATATATTAAGAATAACATTAAAAGAAATATCGCCTATATAAACAATAAAAACTCTCACAAAACAAGAGGAAGAGAAATAAGATAGAATAGTGCCCGAGTGTACCCTCAAGCAAGGGAACTCTAACCCAAGACAGTGGAAGACCATGGTAATTATTCTAAGAATAATTACTACAAAAAATGTTCGTAGAAGTCTTTATAAAAGTTATTTTAAGGTATTTTAATGCACTAATGAGTTTTAATAAAAAGTTTATGTAAACCTTTTTTTTTTCAGCTAGATGCTTAAGCAAGATTTGTTTAGAAGAAGATGTGTTTAGTTGGTATCACTTTTATACCATCTAGATTAGATTTTTAATGTTGGATTTAAAATCTTTGCACTGAATAATAATTATTCTAAGAATTATTAAGCAAATTATTACAAGGAATGTTCCACGAAGTCATTATAAAAGTTTTTCCTAAAGAATTTAAAGTTATGTTTTGTTAAGCTGCGTAATACGATAGCTAACGAGCTTTGAGAAAGTGTTTGTCTAAGCTTTTTATCTTGATTCTATTATGCTTTTGCAAGAACAAGATTTTTTACCACCGAGTTATTATAAAGGATTTTCATACCCCTTTAAATATCATCATGAAGGTTAAAGGTGTCTGGTTTCAGTTCCAATTCCATCACGTTAGATGCTCACCAGAACGTCAGCCGGGCAAGCCCAACATCCCAAAGTGGTGCTCAAGAACAGCAGTAGCCTCCCCAGTAAACAGCTTAAACTCAGGGTCCCGGGTTGGGATCGATCTGCTTCCATGCGTATGCGAGGCGGACACGTTACCGCTGTACTAGCAAGGAGGCTAATATGTTTTGACATTAATATTCTCAAAATGTTTTTATACAATTAGTTAGATCTTAATGTATAGCCGCAATTGAATGAGAAGAATGTTGAAAAGAAAATATAATTTTGATATTGAAAAGAAAGAATATTCTTGACAACGCAACGAAGAATGTCATGTCTGATCATTTTTCTTTTTTGTTTATTTTATTTTATTTTTTGTTTTTGTTTATCAGAATTCCATCCAATTACTTCAAAACGTTAATTGTAACTCTTATGAATCATTTCTATGCAGTGAATTCTAATAGTCAGGCCTTCTCCATCATGAGGCTCAACACTACCCTTCTCTAGAAGTTTTATTCCAGCTGTGACCAAGTTGTGGAATGATCCTCCTAAATCGGGTGGTTGAATCGGTAGAACTTCAAAAGATCAAACTCGCAGCAAAATGTTTTTATGTTGAACAGGCTTACATAAGTCCTTTTATAGTTTATATATCAATTTATCTGTTATAATGTTGTTAATGTTTTTAAAGTATTTTATTTTAATTCATCATTACTTCTTATATCGTTTATATATTATCTTGCCTCCTTTCCTCACTGGGCTATTTTTCCCTGTTGGAACCCTTAGGCTTATAGTATCTAGCTTTTCCAACTAGGGTTGTAGCTTAGCTAGTAGTAATAATAATAATAATAATAATAATAATAATAATAATGTGTTTATT
>NC_090726.1:88209994-88251053 GCF_036898095.1 Palaemon carinicauda | reverse complement strand
AAAAGCTCTGGGTGATAGGAGGATATATGTGAGAGAGGCAAGAGAGCGTGCTAGAAATAGGAATGAATGGCGAGCGATTGTGACGCAGTTCTGGTAGGCCCTGCTGCTTCCTCCGGTGCCTTAGATGACCGCGGAGGTAGCAGCAGTAGGGGATTCAGCATTATGAAGCTTCATCTGTGGTGGATAATGGGGTAGGGTGGGCTGTGGCACCGTAGCAGTACCAGCTGAACTCGGTTGAGTCCCTTGTCAGGCTGGGAGGAACGTAGAGATTAGAGGTCCCCTTTTTGTTTTGTTTCATTTGTTGATGTTGGCTACCCCCCAAAATTGGGAGAAGTGCCTTGGTATATGTATGTATGTATTATTACTGGCTAAACAACAACCCTAGTTGGAAAAGCGATATGGTATAATGCCAAGGGCTCCAATAGGGAAAAAAAATAGCTCAGCGAGGAAAGGAAATAAGGAAATAGATAAACAATATTAGAAATAATGAACAATTATAATAGAATATGTTGAAAATAGTAAAAATAGCAAAACAGATATTTCATATATATAAACTATAAAAAGACTTATGTCAGCCTGTTTAACATAAAAACATTTGCTGCAAGTTTGAACGTTTGAAGTTCCACTGATTCAACTACCCTATCAGGAATATTATTCCACAACTTGGTCACAGCTGGAATAAAACTTCTAGAATACTGTGTAGTACTGAAACAATAGAAACAATCTCTCCCATAAAAAGAATATCCTACCAAAAACACACCCCAGATACCGACTACCTGAAACTACTCACCCAACAATTAAATTGCCTACAAACAAACACACATAGATGGATAAGGATAACTTACACCTTAATAAGACACATCCAAAAGGAAACAATTGAAGAATCCAACAGATTGAACAGAGAAAACTGGAACAACACGATAATAAAACTAGGACAAACATAAAAAGACCCAGAGAAATTCTGGAAAAAACTACAAAGATTACTTGGGGAACCAAAAATAGAAATACCATACTTAATCAAAAATAAGAGTGAAAAAAGTAGAAGACATGGAAGACCAAATTAAATTACTAACCGAAACATGGGCAAGCACATTAGAAATTACAGACCACGTAAATGCAAATTTTGATAGAGACACATAAACAGAAGTCCTCAACTTCCTACAAGAAAATAAGAAACGAATAAACCCCATTCAAAATCCAGATCTGCAAAGACTGGATGAAGACAACAAGTTAATAGCCGACATTAAAATACATGAGATAATGAAAGCAGTGAAAGCATTTAAACACAAAGCACCAAGGAAAAGTGGCATGAATAAGTCAATGCTATCAAAACTACCAATGGTGGCATGGAGAAGACAAATACTAATCCTAACACTCTCAATGGGATATTACCCAAAACCAAACAAAGAAGGAATTTTCATAAAACCCCCCCCCCCCCACCCCCAATCATGGAAAGACCAAAAACAGCCAGCAAACAGAAGACCAATCACACTGCTGGACGTGCCGGGAAAAGTGTTTGGAAATAAATCATAAACACAAGACCAAGGAGATTCCTATATAGTAACAATAAATTGTACAAGCACCAACACGGTTCCAGGATAGGGATAAGCACTGAAACTGCCCTCATGGCAATTTACGAAACAATAGCAATGAACCAACTAAATGAAAAACACTAATGCAATGTCATCTGCAGAGATATCTCTAAGGCATTTGACAAAGTATGGCATGACGGCCTCAAATATAAAATACTCCAATTGGAACTACCAATAATAATGGAAAAACTCCTCTCAAGCTACATAAAAGACAGAACGGTCAGAATACGTAGCAAAGATGGGAAACTGGGTGAAACAATAGAAATAGAAAGTGAGGTGCCACAGGGGCCATACTATCCCCAACTATTTTTATCATCTACACAGCAGATATGCCAACCACCCTAGAATGGGCCATAAACTATCTCTATGCAGATAGCATCACACAAGTAATAATGCATCCTACAAATACCAAAAGATTCTTTAAAATAAAAACCGAAAGAGAGATTAAAAGAATAAATTATTACGAAAATAAGTGGAAAATAAAAACAAACCAACAAATTCTAACTCTTATCAGTATCAAAAAGTAAACCAGCACTAATAACAGTAAATAACATAAATATTCTTTTTAATAGCGAAGTTAAAATCCTTGGTCTCTCTATTAAAAAACTGGCATAAGCTGCCATATTAAACAAAAACTCCAAGTGGAAAAACACACAAAAGAGGCATTACTACGTTTCAAACTATTGGATAAAACATAAGAATAAATCTTTACAAAAGCTTGATAAGACCTCTATTCGAATATCCAATAGCACCAGCATGCGCAATGGCTCAATCAAAGATGAAAACCCTACAAAAATTCCAAAATAGAAACATAAGAAACATTAATGGCCAAAACCACAACAAGAATAATAATAATGACATCAATGAAAACAGTGAAATACTCCATAACGTATAAAATCTTGAATCAGTTAACGTCAGGTAACACATAAGGGCCACACAAGCTTGGGAAAGATTCAAAATTATTTACCCAGAATTTGCAACAAGTGAGGAAAAAAGGATAGCTCCATTCATTGCGCAGGACGAACCAAATCCAGAGTATTAAGATGAAGCCATAAAAGTAAGTAAACACAAATAAATAAACCAGCCCCAGAAAAGAAATAATCATGAAAACACAAGTCCCTCGGAGGCTGGCTAGAGAAATCCCCTCCTGGTTAGTCCACAAGGCATGATGTTGACACAAAAAAAAAAAAAAAAAAAAAAAAAAAAAAGAGCTATTGGTCTGTCCCAATCTTTTCACCTCCCATTGTACTTTATTTTAACACTTTCCCTCCAATCCTTCCATAATCCTAATTAACCCCCTCCCCTTCCCCACCTACCCTATCCTCCTATACTGTAGCTGTAGCTGTAGCATTGAGCCTCATGATGGAGAGGGCCTGATTATTAGAATTAGCTGCATGCCTAGTATTACGGACAGGGTGGAACTGTCTAAGAAGATCTGAATGTAAAGGATGATCAGAATTATAAAAAATCATATGCAACATGCATAACAAACTGATTGAACGACGGTGCCAAAGATTAATACCTAGATCAGGAATAAGAAATTTAATAGACCGTAAGTTTCTGTCCAACAAATTAAGATGAGAATCAGCAGCTGAACACCAGACACGAGAACAATACTCGAAATAAGGCGGAATAAAAGAATTAAAACACTTCTTCAGAATAGATTGATCACCGAAAATCTTGAAAGACTTTCTTAAAATTAATAAGCCATTTTTTTTTGCAATTCCTAGATCTAATGTGTTTTTCACAAAAGTAAATTTACTGTCGTGAGTCTCACCTAAAATTTTAAGACTCATACAGAGTTTAAAAAAAAAAAAAAAAAAAAAAAACTATCAATACTGAGTTCCAGATGCTGAGGAGCCACTGTCCTTGGCCTACTTAAAATCATACTTTGAGTTTTGTTAGGATTCAGCTTAATGCCCCATAATTTGCACCATGCACTAAATTTAGCTAGATCTCTATTAAGGGACTCAGCAACCCCTGATCTACTTTCGGGAGATGGAATTGATGCAAAGTGTGTAGCATCATCTGCATATGCAACAATCTTATTTTCTAGGCCAAACCACATGTCATGTGTATATTGTATTTAAAGCAATGGACCAAGAACACTATCCTGAGGAACAGCAGATATTACATTCCTATACTCACTATGGTGCCCATAAACAACAACTCTTTGAGATCTATTACTTGAAAATTCAATAATGATGTTTAGAAACGACCCACCCACTCCCAACTATTTGAGTTTGAGAACAAGGGCCTCATGATTAACATGGTTAAAAGCAGCACTAAAATCCGGGCCAACCATACGAATTTCCTGACCACAAGCAAAGGATCTCTGTACATCATTGGAGATTTTAAGAAGGGCATCACATGCTCCAAGGCCTTTACGAAAACCAAATTGCAAACTAGGAAATAGATGATTACCTTCAGCAAACCTATTAAGACGTTTTGACAAATGACGTTCAAAAACTTTAGATAATATGGTAGTTATGGAAACTGGACGCTAATCTTTTGGACTTGAGCTACCACAAACACATTTTCCTAGTGGAGTAACATTACCAATTCTCCAAGAAGTGCTAAAAGCTCCACTTCTTACTAACTTACGCAAAATAACAGATAACTTTGGAGCTAAGAAATATGCCGTCTTTATAAAAACAAAGGAAAAATACCATTTGGGTCTGCACTTCCATAAGCATCAAGATTCATCAAGAGAGCTTTAATTTCACGAGATCGAAAGCTAAACTAGTTAGTTTAGCCTCATGAAAGAAGGAATGAGGAAGTTCTGTTTCTCATTACTCTGCTTACTGTCAAACACATCAGCCAGAAGGGTTGCCTTTCCCTTTGGACAGTGAATGACAGAGCCATCTGGTTTAAGTAAAGGATGAACTGTTGTATCTACACCAAAGAGTGCAGATTTAAGGGTAGACCACCATTTATGTTCCTGAGTTGTACCAGAAAAGGTTTCTTTTATGGTTAAATTGTAATCCTTTTCAGTCGAAACATAAACTCTCTGAGGAAAAGCTCTAAGCTGAGTGTAGTTATTCCAGGTCAAATCTGATCTGTTACCCTTCCAAAGATAATAGGACTCCTGCTTGTCCAAATAAGCACGTCTGCAATCAATATAGAACCATGCTTTGTCCTTCACGTGGTACCTTGGTACACGAGAAGGGACATGCCTATCAATTATGTTGACTAGATTTTCATTCAAAGAGACAACAGGATCAACACTACTATACAATTGTGACCAATTCAAGCCCAAAAGATCACCCAAAATCCCATTCCAGTCTGCTTGAGATTTCATATAAATCTTACATGAGTATGATACATCAGGGACAGGCTGCTCAGTCTTCACTAGTAATGAAATCAAGGCTTGATCACATGACCCAACCGTACTTGTTATAACGCCAAACAGTTACCAGACCGGTGAGTAGCTTCACTTATGATTGCTCACAGCCTGATTTTCAGAGGTAAAGTCAAAGTCTTGATGATACTTTAGAAAGATCATATAGAATACCAAGATTTTCGTACAATGACAAATGCCCTTAGTAGAAAATTGTGTGCATTTTAATTAGCCCTTTAGCTCAAACTTAATAGAAGAAAATTAGGCGAAATAAAGTTATCTGATGATGTTAAGAGTAGGGTTTCTTAACCAATAATAGGACAAGCATTATCACCTGTCGAAAACGACAGTCTTTATTTTGATTCAGCTATTAGTCACGACGTGTCATTGTGAATAGAGCAAATGAATTATAAAAAGGAAAATTGTTCTGACACTTGGTCTACTCTGATTTAAAAGACGTAGCGATTGTCTGAAACACAGTAACTCCAAAGTGATTCATTTATCATTTTGCCTCCAGATACATATTAAACCAAGAATTCTCAATTGGTCTCCCACCTGTGAATTAATTTACATTTACCGTTGCAGGCTAAGCGCTGAATAGTCGGATCCGATTGAGCACTTCTTCTTAACCCTTGGTAAAGAGGTAGTTAGTTTAGAAATGGGATTTGAGATGATCTCATTAATAGCTCTGGTGTATCTATCTATACCTATCTATTTGTCTAGCTAGAGAGAGAGAGAGAGAGAGAGAGAGAGAGAGAGAGAGAGAGAGGGAGAGAGATCGTACGTTTGGCTCTCTTAAAATTGCCCATTTATCCAACTGTAAATGCTGTGAAATTTTTGAATCATTATTATAAAGATTTAATGGAGACCTTTGAAATAGGTAAAAAAGAATTAGTGATAAAAGTTTCAGTAAAACTTGCGTTTCAAAAGAACAGTGTACGATAATTTCCCTTTGTCGGCAGAATTGCAATCCAGGTGGATGCTGCAACTGATTTCACATCCTCTCACATTCTCCTTTGCCGACAGAAGTGAAGCAATACTTTGCAGTTTCGTCTAAGTGTATTGTCTCAAGACTGATGTGACTAACAAAATCTTTCTTGGAATAGTCAAAACGCAGAATTAGTGTAATTTAACGACTCTCCATAAAGTTTTCTTAACAACTTTATGAATTTATTGAAAATGTATATATAGGGACCAGGTTCACTCATTTAAAAGGGAATTTTCAACATCTAACGCTCCTCAGCAATTATATACAATAACTTGCCTGATCTTAGATACACCGTAAAGCCTACATCGTCTAAAACTAAGTTCAAACGATCAATTTAGTTCTGTTAGTTGCCAGAAAATTTTCAGAATGTAATAAATCAGAGAATATAAAGAAAATTATATCACCACTACTTGTTTTGTAAAAGCAAAAAGTAACAAGAATGGAAAATAAGGGACAACATGAATTTCCAGCAATTCTTGTGTGGAGGCCGCACACAATGAGGACTGTGATCAAGCTGTTTAGTTTCGGAGACTGGCCAGGTGTTCAAAACCGTCGACTATCAGCATCACATTCGAAAGCAGCAGAAATTCCAAGTAGTTTTAGATACACCAACGCCAACTACCAATCTTTTTTCCTGTTGGTTACCTTCATTCTACTTACTCGGCCGTTCCTACCTGCTGCTGAAAAAGGTACCTGAAAAAGTAGTTTGTTTATAATATAGATGGTGAATAGGTGATGATTACCCATATGATTTAACTGAGACAAGGATCCATAACTAATTCTCTCTCTCTCTCTCTCTCTCTCTCTCTCTCTCTCTCTCTCTCTCTCTCTCTCTCTCTCTCTCTCTCTCGTGTTCATTATAATGATGCCTAAGACGCGTTATATGTCACAGCTAAATTAAATATTCTCTATTTTTCTCTTGCAATGTTCCTACTACAAACAAACATCGTGACTTCACATGATATGCATTTTCGAAAGGACAGGAACTACAGTATATAACTAATGGGGTATTATCATCAGAATCATTCTTATTTTCATTATGAGTATAATTATAGTTGCTATAGTATTATATTGTATTGCATTGTATTTAGCAATATCTTCTCAATTATATGGGCTATTCATTTAGAAATTGATATGGGTAACGATTCATCAATCATTAATAATTTATTGATTATCAATGTCAGGTCATTTGGTCACATCCTAGACAGAAGGTTTAAGAATATAAAACAAGGCAATGTAAAGACATTTATGATATATATTTGGAATAGAACTGCGTGACAAATATGATAACCATCCATTATTTTTTACTTATGATCTAATACTTTTATCAAGAAAACTCCAATGTTTTGATTAATATTACTTAAGAGTTTCCCCACAGAGTATTTTTTCCATGTGCAAACTGAATTGATGCGTGCGATAAGGAAAACATTGAACGCGTGAAAAATGTTGCAGCCTCCTCTTGCTGACTAACTGTTGGGCATTAGTCATGATGGTTGTGACCTTCAAGCAGCAAAGCTGAAAGCTAGTTATTAGAATAGGTATTGTGAGTTGGAATATTTAGTGTTTAAGATTTCAGCTAAACACTCTGCCATTGAAATAACTCAAGATTACACTTTGGAATTTTGAAACAAATGCTTTCTAAACATTTCTAATTATTTGAAATAAGTTTATATTAAAAAAAAACTGTCATGCAATATCAAACATATCGGGTGCTGTGCAATCATTTGCAAATTATCTCTACATATTTCATAGAGTAATTCTCTTTACTCTTCAAAGTTTATGACTGTTATCTGAAATTATGATTACGATGTGTCGTGCGCACTGTTTAGTTTGTACAAGGAATCTATGTGCTTTAACATTGATTAGTAAACCTCCCCTTTTCTGTTAGAATACGTTTGTGTCGCTATTCCATGAAATCTGTAACCCAAACAAGCAATCTCCACACTCATTTTTGTGTACTACTTTCGATTTATCAGCTTTTACGTGGGGGGTCCTCTGACTATTTTCCCTTCTGAGGGTTCTATGAAGTGCTTCAAAATTTCAAATTATTAAGGAAGAATTATAAATCTTTCAGGAGAAAGTCTCAGCAAGATTGCTACATAATGAACAGGTCATTTCGTTCTTGCTATTTATATCAGTTATAGATTCCAGAATCAAAAGTTCATCAGAAAAATTAAGGAAATTTTAACAATGATTCTCTAGGTTCAAATTGGTGGTACACCTGAATCTAATACCATTAATCTTCGAACACTAATGAATGATAGGTAAAACCCGTCTTGATGCTGAGCTAGGATCCACATATTTTTTATCTAGGTACAAGACCTTACAGCTATAGTACTTCGGAGATTTCAGTTTCCCTGGGAGATCTTTCTTTTCTGCTACTCCAGATGAAGCTGAGATTTAATTTCTGTTGGAAATATTTAGGCCACATGGAAATTCTTCTGCAAATGATACACCAAAGAATAAAGAATAGAAGCAAAAAGAAAATCACCATGAAATTAATATTCTCATAAACATAAATTTTCCATTTATGTTTGTCTCTGAGTGATGCAATCTACTGTACTTTTCCCAGTTTCATTTATAGAAAGGTTTTTTAGATTATTTGACGACGAGGACAACAATACAATGTTAAGGTTTATACTTATGAGAATTTTATAAATGAATATGGCGTAAATGAAAAATCACATTGTATACTAAATCTAAAGATAGTAATAATATACATATTCATTCCTAAAAACTGCATTATATTTCACACGCGGTTTAGAATTTTTTTTTTTTTTTGTCAAATGTCAAATATTATCCATTTCCCAAGATTTTTATCGTAAAACGTAAAGATAAGATTTATTATGGTGATGAAATGTGCGAATTATTTGTGTGTTTGCAATCATATGATATACCAAGGGATTCAAATGTGAGATTGAGTGATTAAAAGTTTTCTGGCATCCTGACATCTAAGGTCATTGATGCCTATATCATTTTCAATAAATAAAGAATGAAAGAATATTCAATGAAAACAATAAAAACAAAGATGTCATTATAAAATTTAAATGGCTTTCAGAAGACCTGATTCTGAAGTAAATCTAAAAATATCGCTAGCAAAATACGACACATCATGTCCAAGAATCTTGGCAAGGATGAACCTGCCATCCTCACCTCGAACCTCAAACAGATATCTATTTCTTTCGGTATTATGAGTTGGGCATTCCATCAAAAAATGTCACACTGTCAAGGGTATCAAAAGTCGTCGCAATATGGCTTGTGTTGGCCAGTTAGCAGAAATTCATGTTTTATTCGATTGTGACCAATACAGAGACGATGAAGAGTAGTCTCTCACTTTTGGGGCATTATGTTATACTTCCAAGGGGATGTAACATACATTATTTCTCTCAGTTTATTTTCAACTAAACTATCTCAATGCTGTTGTCAATTATTATGAATCAAAATCTTAATTCTGGGTAAACAATAATTACAGAGAATGGGATACCCTTTTGGTAGCAACTCAGCTGCAGCATTCTTTACCAGTAAATCTGCCTTCTCGTTTCCAGACACACCTACGTGTGCCAGAACCAAGCAAAATCGAAATGTTATACCTCTCAGTCCAATAATAAAAAGTCATTCTAAACTCTTTAAAACTGAAGGGTTCTTGGAAGTAAAAACTTCTAAATCTTGAAGGACACTCCTTGCATCACTAAAAATGGTAAAATAATTTATCTCCTTCAACGCTATTTTCTCAATAGCGGTTAGTACGCCATACAGTTCGGCAGTAAATATGGAAACTGCTAGAGGAAGTGCACCTCTACAATTAAAAACATTACAATATACTCCAAATCTAACACCAGCATCCGATTTGGAGCTATTAGTATATATAAAAGTTGATTCCCTATATTCTGCAACATGTTCCATAAATAGAGACCTGGCTTCTAAGTCAGTCATATTATTTTTAACACCAGTAAAATTTTTACAAAAAGATATCTCTGGTAACTTCCATGGAGCGGTTGATGATATCTTAAATGGAATCACCTTACTTGTAACTATATCAAGACTGTGTTTCAATTTTTTCACCCGAAAGCCGTAAGGTTGGGGAGATTTTGGGTGCAATGCAAGGTATGTTGAATGCCTTACAAGGTTTGCAGTCTGATAGGCTAAAGAATTAAGAAGTCTTTGCAACCTAAACTAATACCGAACAATAGAAGACTTTCGGTAAAGGTCTAAAGGTAATTCTCCAGCATCAGCAAGGAGGCTTGGGATAGGCGAAGTTCTAAACGCTCCTGTGGACAATCTAATACCAGCATGATGTATAGAATCTAATCGGTTTCTGGGTGATTGAGGAATATATTTCACACCCATAACTAATTTTTGAAAAGAATTAAGGATGTATGGAACAATACTTTAAAAAAATTCAGAGCCTCAAGACATTTAGAATTTTATGACTTTAAGTAAGGAACCCATGTAAGCCTACAAGCAAATATCAATCCTAAAAATATAGCTACACTTACACATGGGATCCATTGACCTTTGTATATATCCGGGTCTAGATGTACTCCTCGAATACGACAGAAATTGACAACAACAGTTTTGCTTGTTGAAAACTTGAATCCATTCATATCAGCCCACTGAATAGTTTTGTTAATTGAGAGTTGGATTTTTCTCTCAATCATCGACATTCTAGATACAGCAAATGATATGGAGAGATCATCTACAAATAATGTTGAGAGAATATCTTTGGGAATGACGGAGAATATCCTATTAATGACCAGTGCAAATAGGGTTACACTTAGTACACTACAATGGGGAAGTCCTTCTTCCTGACATTTCCTCTCTGATAGAGTCCCTGCGCCTCTCACTTGAAAAAAAATTATGTGAAACAAATGATTGAATGAACAATGGTGGCTCTCCTATTAATCCCAATTCATGAATGATTTTAAGTATACCATATCTTCATGCAGTATCATATGCTTTTTCAAGGTAAAAAAAAAAAGTTACATAGTGCTTTTTGGAAGCAAAGGCTTCACAAATATAGTATTCAAGTCGTATCAACACATCCGTCGTTGAATGCATTCCTCTAAATCTACACTGGATAGTTGATAAAATGTCCTTCTTTTCCAGGTGCCACATGAGTTTTGAGTTGACCATCTTCTCCATGATCTTACATAAGAAAGATGTCAATGTAATTGGTCGATAGTTTGCAGATAAAAATTTCTTACCGATTTTCAAAAAGGCTAAAATAATGGCTAATTCCCAAACACTTGGATAACTATGATCATGCTATATTCTGTTAATAATGCTTAAAAATAAATAACTTCGTATTAATAGGTACATGTTAAATCATTGCATATGGAATTCGATCGGATCCGGGCTCTGTATCATTACACGTAGCAAGTGCGAAATCAAATTATCTTTCAGTAAAAGGAGCATTGTAAGACTCTTCCTTCCCTGTTGCAAAATTTAGAATTTTCTGTTCTTCACTGCTCCTATACTGGTGACCAGGAACTGCTTCCCACTTACATGAAGCATTTGAGAAAAGGTCAGCCAGGCCATTGCTAACCTCACTTGCTCCAGTTACATAATGACCATTCACCCTCAACGCTGGTGGTGGGTTGGGGGTAAATTTGCCTGCTATCTTTTTTTTTTACTTTCCTCCATACACAAGATAGTGGTGTTCTACTGCTGACTGAGGAAACAAAAGATACCCAAGACTGGCGCCTTGCTTCTTCCATTGCGCGGCGGAACTGTGCTATACATTTCTTGTATATAATTGAATTCTCCTTAGTACGGTGTCTTGTAGCTCTGTACAGGACAGTTTAGTTCTGAAGACCACCAGGGGACTGGTTGCCGTATGAATAACCCTATTGTTTTGGAAATTGAATTGACTCCTGCTGTATGAAGAGCTGCATTCAGTAAGTCTATGGCATCATCAACAATTTCAAATGTGAGAGTAACTTCCATTGTTACAAAACGGATTTTTCAAATGCACTGCTCTCTTCCAGAAACCTAGAAATAAGTTTTTGTTATATAGATCAAGAGAGGATGCCAGCTGTAAATGATCACGAAATTATGATACAAGTGAAGTATCCCTTGCAGAGTTATTCAAATAATATCTGCTCAGTTGCGTTTCCCATGAAGATGAACAACCTTCCATTAATAGATCCTGTGTATTAGGGAATTGATTTTCATTATGGTTACCAACATGGAATTTAATTTTATTACTTTCTCTTTTTATTTCCTCATTATTGTGTGTCATGCGTTTTGTTGTTAATTTGGTCAAATAATATCTGAGTGAAATATCGTCAAAAATCTGATGGAATATGAAATTATAGAACCATCGTGAACATATAAGCCTACCAAGAATTACCAAAATAGTATGAAAATTATATTACTTTTTATAAAGTCAAATAATTTAACCTATGATCGGAGATTAATTGCTCGAAATTAGAAGGTAAAGATACGTGTAATAAGTACATTTTATCTGCGCTGGCGACTCAAAGAGCAGGCCTACCAAAAGAACGCGTATCTAGAACATGGAAATAAAAATAACAAAGGTATTAATAAACTCGTCCTTAAGCGAAGATAAACCTGTCTTTTGAACAAAAGCATTTCTTCTTCTTCTTCTTCTTCTTCTTCTTCTTCTTCTTCTTGGGGGATATTATTAAGCAAGTGCGGAAGAAAGATGGTAGAATACATGAAGCATAGACATACGGTCAATAAAGAATAAACGATGATAAGAACATGATAACCATGAATAAGAACGAACATAATTATTAGCTTCATCATTCGGGGTTATCTTTAGGCTCTCTTATGAACTTTGATTTGGTTTATCAAAGTCGATAGATTTTTTGATAATTGAATTTTCATAATTCCAGATGAATAAATGGCTTAGATCTCTTCTTGAATGTACAATACTCAAAGTAACGATAAATAGTTAAGGAAAATAAAAAGTGAACAAAAATGAAATAATTACAAGTAAAACAAGGCTGGAATTATATTTAGGCCTAAATCAAGAATTTTCCTCACTCATAAATACACATCAAGATTTTGATCATATTTCGTTATACTAATTTTCTTAAATTTCTTCAACAGTAGCCTATATTTCCCTAACATCTATACCGTAGAAGTTAAAGCACGGTTGAACTTGACTTACGGGCAATCATGCAATGGCTGCAACTATTATTTCAATCCCGAATAATAATATTGGCGAAGCATGAACTAAAATTACGATGCATAAACAGAAAACTGTTGCAATTTAAGGAGAAATTACGTGTTGTTTATTACTTGTAAGAAAAGAAGCTTTTCCGGGATCAAGATTGGCCTTTGCTGTGAATAATGTAGAAATATTTCATTGATTGATAGGACCTAGTAGGCTATACGTTACGTTCATATCCAAATATCCTACGAAGGTTATGTTCGCATGTAAAGGTTGAAACCCCTAAGCAATCTTTCCGTAAGGAATGAGATTTTGCCTCCATTCTACATGATGATTTTCGAGTCAGTCTTTCGTTTGTCTACGAAGAAGAAAACTCATTTCACCTGAAACGTTATTCTTCTCAATGCCTTTTAAAAAACCGTCTTAGATTTGTTTTAATCAGGTATCTCTGAAATTGTCAACATATATAAGAAAAACAGCTTCACTTTTTATGCGTGGTTTGAATTGGAATTGGAAATCAATGTAATCTGTTGAACTTTTCATTTTCGCTAATACATTCGTCAAGACAAGAGAATATTTTAATTGCATAATACACACACACACACACACACACACACACACACATATATATATATATATATATATATATATATATATATATATATATATATATATATATATATGAATGTTTGTATGTATACATTCATATATATACATACATATATATATAAATATATATACATATGTGTGTGTATGCTTGTATTTATGAGTGTGTATTCAACATCCCGACGTATTCCCTACGATGTCATGGTTCAATAGAAAGAAAACATTAGTTAATGCTACATTCATCTTTCCTTGGGCGTAGGGGTAGGGGAGCCAGGAGGGCTTTGGCACCACGCCCGCTTTTTTTACTGGAAATTTAATTTTCTATCTTTTACTTCAGAAAAGATTAAAAGATAATAAACTGCAGGAATTTAGTAACTCAGAAAAGATTCAAACATATTACATTACATAAGTTTAGTAACCCATTCTTCATAAGAATTATCATTCAAAAACAATTTCTCCAATAGAAGGATTTTGTTTACATTAATTTCCAAGTTAAAACAAGGAATTATTCTACTTCCTCCGTTTGCAATCTCTAGAGATACGTTCTGTTATTCTTTTAAACCATATATCATCTGCCGTTATCATTATATGTCCTGCCCATGTCCATTTCTTTCTCTTACATGTTGTTAGAATATCCTCTACTCTTTTCTTATATCTTAGTGATATTCCCATCAGTATTCTTTCTACAGCTATTTGAGTTGTAACTACCTTGTGTTCTAAGGCTTTGGTAGGCTTCAAGTTTCTGATGCATAAGTTAACACTGGTAGGACCACCTGATTGAATACTTTTCTTTTTAGAGAAAGCGGAATTTTACTTTCCATAATCTCTTTTTGTTTAGTATCAACTCTCCATTCCATGCTATTCCATTATTTAATTTTGGTCTCATGTCCATGGGAAACCCTCAGTGTCTGTCATAAGTATACGTATATTCATTAACAATCTCTTTACGTTGGTCCTTTACACTTATTTGCTGTCTCTGCGTTTTCATTGAACATTATCTTAGTTTTACTCTTCAGTTTCCGTCCTACATTTTTGCTTTCTCTATTCACATCTTTTACCATCTTTTTCTATTCCTCCCATGATTCGCTAAATAGAACTAAATCATCTGCAAATCTTAAGTTGTTAAGGTATTCCCAATAATGTTAATTCCTGCAATTTCTCCATCTAAATGCTTAAAAACTTCTTCTAGGATTGTTGTGAATAATTTAGGTGAGATCGGGTCTCCTTGCCTAAATTTTTCTCAATTGGAATTTCTTTTACTAAATTTATGTATTTCTAGGATTACTTAACTATCCATAATAACATCTTCAAGTGTTCTAACATAAGTATCATCTACTCCTCGTCTTTGAAGTGCTTTCATTATTGTTAAAGTTTCGACAGAATCAAAAGTTTTCTCATAGTCTTTAAATGCCATATATAGAGATTTGTCTTACTCAGTTGATTTTTGCATTAAATGGTTAATGTACTCTCTTGGTTGATTGAAGTCTACTTTCTTTCCTTTTTTCTAAATGTGATTTTGGTAAATATTTCATATATTACTGAGAGTAAACTTATTTGGTGGTAGTTTTTTCAGGTCTTTTGTGTGTCTCTTTTTGTGAATTAATAAAGATATATTTTTTTCCAAGATGAAAATATAGAGCAGTATTGAAAACATTTTACGTAAACTTCAGCGAGATTTACTATTGTGAAATATCTTCCGTCTATTATTAAATCATTTGTTGGGCCATCTGCTTTGTATGTTTTCATGTCTTTGGTTTTTTTATTTTTTTTTTTCTTTTTTTATACTGTTACTTTGGGTACCGGCTCAGGTGTTTCATTATTCCTATAAGAATTTTTTTTATATCAATGTTCTATAGATTTGTATAGAAGTCCTCTTTTCATCCGTTAAGGCAAATATCTGTTGGCACCTTGTTCCAAGTCTTCATTTCATTAACTTGATGTTTCTTCCTCTCTTAATTTTTCGCCTGATTTTACGGTTTTTTTTTTATGGTTTTGGGTAATTCTGCTAATTCTACTTTATCTTACTTGTATTTTACCCTCATTTACAGTCTTTACTTTATTAGATTTTTGGTGTTTTCTGAAAACTATCCTTTATCTCATTTAAAGATTTTCCAGCTATCTCTTGAACTGATTAAAATACAAATTTTGTTAAATTACTTTTCATTTCGTTTTTATTTGCTTCCATTTTGTTATCTAGCTAGGAGTACCTATTTTATATTGCTAGACTAAACTCGTCATATTTTTCTCTTATTACAGGAGTGTTTATTTTCTTTCTTAATTTTTTTCTTTCTTCCCTACACAAATTTTACTTCTTGTAGTTCTATGGTCTCTTGAATCTAACTTTTTTAGCACTGCTACATATTTAAGTAAATTAACTGTTTTCACTGATAATAAAATTTATTTCGTTTTCATTCATTTATAATGGTGGGGTTCTCCATGTTTATTTCCTATGTTCCTTTTTATAAAAAAAGAGTTTTCATGATTTTAAAATTTGTTTCTTTCAGCAACTTATACAAGCATGTCTCCTCTGTTACTTTTGCGCCCTCTCCAAATTTGCATACTGCTGATTTTTCTCTCTTCTTTAGGTCTACTTTACCATGGAAATGCCCCAAAACAAATACAAATAGAGTATTGTGGTTTTTTTCTTTTCAAGATATATCCAGATATCCATAAATAGATTGTTTTTCTTTCTTTGTTGTTGGGGCATACGTGTGAATGGTCTTCTTTCTATACTTTTTATTTTGTTTGATAATGGATCCTGCAATTATATCACTGATACTATGGAATTGTTTTATGTTGTCTGTACAATTTATATCAACAAGAAAACCCACTCCATTTCCCTTGTTTTTGTTTCATGTTATTTTAAGCAAAAGACACAGCCCTCTTTTAACTATATACAAGATTCTCCAGTTCTTCTAATTTCACTCAATCCTATTGTATCCCAAATTATTTCTTTCAGCTTTTCTAGCAACATAGCAACATCTTCCCTCGACAGGGTCCTGATATGGATGTTGGAAGGTTCTGTTTCCAAAGGTGGCATATATATATATATATATATATATATATATATATATATATATATATATATATACACACACACACACACACATATATATATATATATATATATATATATATATATATATGTTGGAAGGTTCTGTTTCCAAAGGTGGCATATATATATATATATATATATATATATATATATATGTGTGTGTGTGTGTGTGTATATGTATATATATATATATATATATATATATATATATATATATATATACATATATATATATATATATATATATATATATATATATATACTTACGTAGCTGGTCTAGTGTAGAGTGAATATGTTATTCATGTATTTCATTTGTGTATTTAAGAGGCATTTAGCCAGCAAGTAAGGTGAGTTCCTCTCTTGCAGGTTTAAGTATTTGTATGTAAATTACATAAGACTTTCGTCGTTCATGTAATTGTATTTTTCATTCAATTTAGTATATGAAAATTTACGTTATTTTCACGAATTAACTTTTTATTTTGTTACGAAGTCTTATGCAATCTCGATTAAGTATGCTGTATGAACCATACGAGGTTTGAACAAGGGCTTATGTAATCTTTTTTATGTTTTTACGAGGTATTGCGTCATGTTTGTGAGAAATTATGCAAGTCGTATATTTTCCAGTGTTTGGAATGTTATCAAAATCCCCAGGGCTAGTTTTATCTTTTTTTCAATGCTTCGAGGATGGAGGTGGGCGGAATTAGCCGAGAGAGAGAGCTGCCTCGCTTCGGTGTTGGTATTCATCTGTTACTTGATCGTTGGCAACCTTACGCCGCTAGGCACTGCCTCCAATCTACTAGACCCCCTGACTTAGAAAGGCTCTAGAATGATCAAGTCAATATATATGTGCCTCTAGGAGTGCATAGGAGCAGAAAAGATCCAGCCTATCCCTGTGAAAGAGCCAACATCCTCTCTCCTCAAGTGCCTCGAGTGTATGCCCTCTCCAAAGAGTATAAGCTTTTTACCCAACATATATCATGTGTAGTGTGTTCAAACGTTAATGAAACTTTGAAGGAGATTTCAAATTCATTATGATATTGTACGAGCTGTTATTGTATAAATTTTTGTAATTGGCCCTGTAAATTTAGGTTAAACCAGTGAAGTGTATTTGTATTGCTATATGGTCGAAAACTTCCTGTGCGCTGAAAATACGCGAGTTTATCAATTACTTTTATGTAAATTTCAATAAGAGTTTAATCATTAGTGTTAAAGTGTTAACTATTTTTATTAAGATTAAATATTTGTGTAAAATTTAACTTACAGTGAAACAAGTGATTATATAATTTTCATAGTGTAATATTTTCTTGTCTTAGCCTAAGGTTTTGTTCAGATTCAATATTTCAAGTGATTCATTTGGTGATAATTTTCCGTATCAATGTTGTAAAATCTAATAGAATATACTTATTTTGGTAAAGTGTGTATTATTTCGATCATCAGTATTTCTTGCAGAGCTCTCTCATGTCCCTGTTTAAGAATCAAAGTAAGAGTTTTTTTAATAGTTCTTAATAATAGTTACCCAGTTTGTTTTGAGTGTACGTAAGAGACCTTTGGATATTCAGTGTTTTTATACATTGCCGTCTGGGAGTTATATAATTTTCTCAGAGCTCGGGTTTTATTTAAGTGTAACAGATTTATGTAAAAACAAACAGGTGAATTTGGAACTCGTGAGCTTATGTAACTTGCCACCAGTAATATATATATATATATATATATATATATATATATATATATATATATATATATATGCATATATATATGTATATATATAATTTTTATATATATATATGTATATAATTACACACACATACACACACACACACACATATATATATATATATATATATATATATATATATATATATATATATATATGTGTGTGTGTATATATAATTACACACACACACACACATATATATATATATATATATATATATATATATATATATATATGTATATAATCACACACACACACACACACATATATATATATATATATATATATATATATATGTATATATATTTTTTTTTCTTTTTTCTTCCTGTCACTCTGAGTAGCATTACCAAACATAAGACTACTTGGTCTCTCCCCGTCCCTCATGTACAGAGGAGAGGGCGTAGTGATACCCTGGTGAGAGAGAGAGTACCTAGAGAACTACAATCTCCCACAAATTGCCGAAACTGCCGTGTTGTAGTCCAAGATTGGCTATAGATCCGGACATTCCTTCTTAAGAGGGTGGCGAAAGAAAAGTTGAACCTGTGTTTGAGTGAGCATGTGAATGAGTGTGTGCAAGCATTTTTTTGGATCTGGATGTCAAACGATTGGGTTGAACGTTATTGGGGGTGGCACCGTTGGACGCTCCAGCATCTAGGATAGCTTATAGGTGCTGGTCGCACGTCGATTGATGAAACATGGCACGTGCTAGGTCATGCCAAATGTGTGTGACTTCTTATTTTTTGTCAGCCCCAACGAAGAAATGAGAAGAGCAACCGGTCCCAAAATCGTTCACAATACGTAAAACACGTTGAACCTTAATCCTTTACGGTCGCTGTTATCGATGAGTGCACTTAGCGCCCACCATGGCCTTCAACTGAGATAAAACTTCAAATTGACCTTATGAGGTCTAAGGTACACCATACGATGCGACTCGATGAGAGATACGCGATTATGCAAGCCCTATTCCCGCATCTTCATTAGTTAAGGAATAATCGGCCAAAAACTAGGCTCCAAAATTTGACTCTTGACCTGTCCTCAGAGGTCAGTGATTGGTCTAGGACCTTTAAAATGAGTACCAATCGCTTCATCTCGTCACGCTCAACACTTTCGTAATCATCCTGAGTCACTAACTTAATTAGGGGGCAAACGCATAGGGTGGGCTTCATATCAACCCCCCCCGCCTTCAGCCGTCTGCATTATGAAAAATGACAAAAACTGGGCAAGGGTCATATATTTAAATTGCAAAGAAGTAAAGCTAGATAATAAGTCAGCAATATCTATAAAAATGTAATTGCTCCTCATGTGTGGCTTAATGACGGTTGAAACTTGCTTTATTATAAATGCAGAAATTTGACATTGGAAGGCAAAAGAAATCTTTTTATTGCTATTTCAAACACTGTATTGTAATTCATTGTCTTAGCTTCAATGAGTGTTTGTCAGCATCTAATAAAGTAGGATAACATGATACTGTTATCAACAATGATAAAAACGAAATAAACGATATTTGGAAGTATAAACAAAACAATATTGGTGAGCAAAAGACCAGTATCGCAATATGACAAACTGCACAGTTCTTTGGGACGGACGTGGCGCGTGATTCAGGTCATTCCTCCAATTTTGGCCCCAAAGGGAATGAATCAAATCAATGTCAGGCTCTACTTAGGAAAGGGGGAGGGGTTGCGAAGGATTGAATCTATGTATGGGCATATCTATCTAAATATTTAGCCGTCAATTTCGAATGGTAGCGTACACTAGTGTATATATGTATGTATGCATGTATGTATGTATATATACACATACACACACACACACACACATATATATATATATATATATATATATATATATATATATATGTATATATATATATATATATATATATATATATATATGTGTGTGTGTGTGTGTGTGTATGATCTAGTCTCAAAGAGAGCCTGGGATAGTTTTTACTTCATTTCTTTTCAATTTTTCTATGGGGGCCTTCAATTCTGTTAAATAGAAATCTAAACCTTTTCCTTATTTCGTGCTACTAGATTCTGCTTTTGTGTCACATAATTAAAGATTCGACGTCACTTTATGAAGTCTTCATTGCTATGTTAAAGAGTTTTTAAATGATTTTCTTCATATCACTTCATGAAGTTTTTCATTGGTTATCTCCTTTTCCTTACTAATGATTTTTCTTTTTTTCTCTCTCCTCAACATGGCTGCCTCAAAGGTCGTCTGCACTGACCCAAGCATTAACTCATCTCCTAAATCGTCTTTCTCTCAGGCACAAGTTGGCTGTAAGGTCTCTTTTCTATGAAAAATATTTAAATTAATTGAGTTATGCGAATGAATAGAACTGTTTTCCTCCTGACAATCGACATTCGTATTGTCCGTTGCGTCCCGTTGTAGAAATTAGGAATCGTTGGATTATTCAGACGTGTAATCATAATCTAAATTTTTCTCAGTGCTTATATTTTCCTCTGCCTGCAAGTTTGAAAGAAGAAAGGCTGCAGTTCCTTTCTGGGTTATGCCTTGCTTTTTTTCTTTTTCTTTTCTGTTTTCTTTTGTTACGGTATGAGCTGCTTAACAAAATTGGCCATGCGTCTCATTGGACGAGTGTATAAAATAAGTATAAAATGTGGATTTCAAGTAATATGCCTTCTGAGATAAAGCAATGCATCTTTCTATAGGCGAATGATAATTTTGAATTTCCTCTCTTGCTTTGCTGGCGTTTCAGTGTGACTTTGAAATTTATATAGTGGTATATGTGCTTCATGTTATGATTGTACTGTGATGGGATTTCATTAAATATCTACCATTAATTTAGGCTTCGTAAGTAATGCATATTAATATTATGATTTCAGAAATGAAATACACTTAATAAGTAAATGATAAAAACACCCAATTTTGAGGCATTATCATTATTAGTGTTGCAGATTGTAAGTGTACTAGCAATAACGCAGACATTTATTTCAGTTTATGATATTGTAATACTCTGATATATGTTATATGAAATAAAGTGTATCGTATCATCAAATCACTTCTAATATTGACAGAAATAAAATGGAAGTTAGTTGGCGGGAAAAAAGCGTTTGATTGTGGTAGCCTGTTGGTAACGTCCTTGCCTGGTAATCGCCAGACTGAGGTTCGAGATCCGCTCAAGCTCCTTGGTTCCTTTGGTTGTTGCAACCTCACCATCCTTGTGAGCTAAGGATGAGGGGTTTAGGGGAGCTTAGAGGTCTATCTGCTGAGTCGTCCGCAGCCATTGCCTGGCCCTCCTTGGTCCTAGCCCGGGTGGAGAGGGGGCTTGGGCACTGATCACATATATACGTGTATATATATATATATATATATATATATATATATTTATATATATATAAATATATATATATGTATATATATATGTATATGTATATATATATATATATATATATATATATATATATATATATATATATATATATGGTCAGTCTCTTGGGCATCGCCCTGCTCAATAAAGCAATGTCACTTTCCCTTGTCTCTGCCATTCATGAGTGACCTTTAAACCTTTAAACTAAGTATTATTCGCGTAGTAGTATTAAAACTGTAGAAATTGCAATGAAACTAGCCAGGAGAATAATTTCGTAGCAGATAAATATAATTTAAGATTAAAACATTGATAAATAGTAAATATAACCTAAGAATATAATCTGAATATATTTTGGCATTGAGAAGGAAAGCTAACAAAGGGTTATATTACCGGACAATATGACATTATAGTATTTCATGGGGTTATTGTCCTGACACTTTATGTTACGATGTAGCAAGTAGAGATTCAATAGACAGGGTCTGATAATAGGAGTGGAAATCCTATTATGAACTAGTAAACTGTTTTATAGTTAATATTATTTAGTTTTCTTGTCACAAAGAAGACTCGCATCATCTGCTTCTCTGTGTAACTAATTTAAAACGCCAACATTCAAAGACTCCACAGCCCTGCCCAATAAAAAAGAAAGCTGGCTAGGTATAAGCTGGTTGACTGATCATAAAACAATTTTATATCTTGTGTAAAGAAAAAACTTTACAATATCATATAAAAATACATAATTAATTTCCCTTATTACGAATATCTGATAATACTTGTAGGATCAAATATGAAAGTACTTAAATTCTATTTTTTTTTTTTTTTTTTTTTTAGGTATAAGAAAGGAAGTTATTACAACACTTTAAATAGGTCTGTAAGTTCTCCAGAATGCACTTTAATTCATCAAATGGACTTAGAATCCCTTAGTTTTCTGGTATCAGGAAAAGTCCTGGCCAATGAGTAATAGAGTAGCCCACAATATATAGGGGCTCAGTCATGTTTCGGAGATGATGGCGGAAATTACTTTTGTTGTCCATTTGGAATATGTAAAAGGATCTTAAAAGGTGCTAGACTGATCAGCAAATTTTTTATAAAACAAAATAAGAAAATGTATGAAAAAATATCAAGGGCTTTAAGGGGAATTTCATTTGGAAAGCTTGAATTCTCTGAAAGCACTATAAAATTCTTTTACCGCTCCTCTTGGTTGGTTAACAATTCTCAATCACGAATTGGTGGAAGAAAAAAGGTACGTTTATGCATAGATAATGAATTTAAATATTATCTACTAATATTTTTGAAAGGCTAATAATTTAAAACAAATGAAGTAAAATGGGAAGTAAAAAAAAGAGAGAGAGAGAACTCACTTTCCATAAGGTTAGTATTTGTGATGTAAAGGTTAGAAATTCTTTTCTGTTTATTTACAAACTAATACTTCATATCTCATTATTGTTCAGTTATGTTTCTCTACACTTAAAAAAAGTTTGATACATAGTTACCTTTGGTTTAACAGGTTTAGTTAATTCTCATACTACAATACATTCCTGAAGAGATTTTAGCTTTTACCATTGCAGAATTATTTGAATGAATATGAATATTGTAAAACGCCGATTTTCTGAATTCCATGAACGAGTAGGTACAGAAAATTTCTCGAGCTAAGAAGTTGAATAAAACCTCCATATCTAGAGGAGACCTGCAAGGTTTCTACTTTCATTCTCACCTGACTTAGCATAGTTTCTTGCGGAATGGTACCTATAAATCACCCTGGCGTTTCTTGCCTACATTAGGAGGGTGTGCGTGAGTGGGCGATGAGTCTCATCGGCCAAAAAATGTAACGCCAAAGGTTCCTGCCACAAGATATTCCGGCATATTAAGTGGCGTGATTAATCATGTCTTTATACCTACGCATAATTTCTTGGTTTTTAATACACACACTCTCTCGCTGTTTTGAAACCTGTATTTCTAAATCATTTGATTTTTGGACTTTCAGTATTATCTGCGTTCATTTCTCAATAAGAATCCTAATTCATAAAATAAATATGATCCATTGGCTTTGTATGTGAAGGATATGCAGGTCAGTAATGTAAACAAGAGGCGTTAAATATCAAGCCATGTCAATGGATTTATGAAAAAGGCAACTAATTGCCTCGATTTTAATTATATTCGGACCACTTGAATAATTCCTGTCATTCTTTCTTATATCTGCTTTCTCATGTGATACCTCTTGATGACTTGCCGGAGAACATTTGATAAGATTCAGGTATGCGATCACATTCTCAACTCTACCATTAAAATGTACACGACCAAAAACTCATTAGCCAGAACAAAAAGATGTAGCCTTTGGACACATCTTTCAATCTGTTCACATATTTATACACACACACACACCCATACGCATACACACACACACACAGTCTGTCCGAAGAGCAACCATCTTCGATTTTTGGACGCTACTAAGACATTGTCTATTCGTTATAAATACAAATTCTTATATATATGTATATATATATATATATATATATATATATATATATATATATATATGTATGTATATATATATATATATATGTATATAGTGTATGTTATTATAATTAATATAATTAAAATGAGGAGATTAACCAGCCCAATGAGTCAAACTCGACTCTCACAGAGCTGACCCGATAAACATCGGGAAGAAAAAATATTTATATTAATTTTAGATAAATGAATAAAATGAAATATGTATTAAATATAATGGATAATAAATGAATTGAGGTAAAATCTGTCATAAATAGAAATTCAAATCTTGTCTATAAAACATATATTTATTAAAAAGTTAGAATCCTAAAATTGGGGGAAATAGCAATGTTGAATTGTCTGAAAGCAACATTGAGCCAACTTTCCATCATGGAAATGAAGGACAGATGTTGAATGTGATAAAGGATAAAGTTTACGCTCTGAAGATGGACTGTTTGGAAAACATATGTGGTGTAAGAAGAACCGACTATCATTATTATTGTTGTTGCGAACGAAGTGAGTGACCCTATATCAAATGCCAATTTTTTTTTAAAGATATCTCACCCAACCCGTAACCCAGTCATTCCCTAACCACAGATTTCGGAGCGGGGGTTGGGGGAGCAGCATATATTTTCGGCGGCGGAGTCAATAACTCCTATACCAATAAATATATTCAAATGAAATTTTAAAGAATTATTTATATATATATATATATATATATATATATATATATATATATATATATATATATGTGTGTGTGTGTGTGTGTGTGTGTGTGTGTGTCTGCGTGCGTGTATATATATGTATATATATATATATATATATATATATATATATATATATATATATACATATATATATGTATATATATATGTATATATAAATACATATATATATATATATATATATATATATACATATATGTATATATATATATGTATATATAAATACATATATATATATATATATATATATATATGTATATATATAAGCTTTGTCTCTGCCAATTTTCATGTTCATACCTGTTATAGGCATTTAGCTAAAAAATCAGTGAGGAGGAGCAAACTACTCTTAGAGTTTTACAGATATCCAAATGATTTTCACAGGGTTGGCTTGATGTTATTTGAACTACATTTACATCAATTTTTGTATTGATATTTGCCATAGAGAAGTCACAGTAGCCATTTTTCGATATCCGCGGGAGTCCTATTTTTGGCGGAGCCATAAATTACTTGTAGAATATTTCCCATATCTAAATGAAATTTTCAGGGATTTATGGGATGGATATTTACTTTTTCTATACCGACTTTCATGTCGATATCTGCCATAGAAAAACCACAGCAAATATTTATTTCGGTATGGGTTGAATGGTTAGTTTTGGCGGTGGAGTAAATTGTTCCTAAGATAATGCACATATACAAATTAAAATTTCAGAGATTGATGGGAAACATAGTTTCACTGTTCCTACCAAATTCCATTATAATATCTACAATTGAAAAGACACAGCTATCATATAGCCTTCTTCAATATGATGATAGAAGGTAACATAACAGTGAACTGCGTGGTAGTGAGCGACATCAACGAGAGACGATGCCGATATCATAAACAATATCCGTCCTAGTTGGAAAAGCAGAATGCTATAAGCCCAGGGGCTCCAACAGGGCAAATAGCAATGGGGAGAATGTCTTTGTAAGGGTAGAAGAGACACTTTAGTTATGGTAAGCAGCTCTTCTAGGAGAAGGACTCTCCAAAATCAAATCCTTGTTCTCTAGTCTTGGGTAGTGCCATAGCCTCTGTACCATGGTATTCCACTATCTCAGGGTAGAGTTATCTTGCTTGAAGGTACTTCGGGCACACTATTCTATCTTATTTTTTTCTCTTCCTCTTGTTTTTTTAAATAGTGTGTTGGGCAGACTGGATAGAAGGGCCATAGATGCTGGGTGGTATATCAAGAGGTTATCTTTTCTTTATCTGTATAGATAAGAACTGCCTAAAATATCGATATCACAGATATCGTATATTTAGTTGTCTCAGCATTTAAACACAATATGTAAACTTTACATTAGTCGAGGAAGACACCTGCATCCGGTGGCGACACAATCTTTCACACGGTATGCATTTGTGTTTATGCTTCAGAAAAATGTTACATTGCTGAGAGATGCAAAATGCATCCTGTTATGATTTTGTCTGACTACAGCAAATCTCACGCTAGCTTCTTCTTCCACAATGACATATTACGTCATGTGTTTTAAACATGTAATAACTAACTATTACACATATACACACACTTTATACATACATATATATATATATATATATATACATATATATATATATATATATATATATATATATATATATATATATATATAGATAGATAGATAGATAGATAGATAGATAGATAGATAGATTGGGTTTAATTAACCATCAAACAAAATGATCAAGGGAAGGGGGCATCACAGAAATGGTAAATGGTTTACGGCAGAAGTGAAATGCCTTATATCTCACACAAACAACATTGAAAGTGGTTTATATGATCGGAAATATATCGAAAATGTCACATATCGATCAGTTAAGTCTTGTACTTGTTTACCGAAAAAGATGGAGAGCCAATTAAAATCTGTTTAGCTCTCTGGAAATGAAAAGCTATTTCAATTAGGAAAATAAAAACGTGGCATTGCAAAACTTATGTGAAGTTCATAATCTAAACCTTTCCAAAGAGTCTAGATTAATCTTCAGACAACACTGCCAATACGACTGGACGTTATAAGGGGATGGGGTAAAATCTTTATGAAAATAATATGTTTTTTCTCTATGTGCCCTGGCAATTCATTCACTGAACCCGGTAGTCCATTGAGCAGCTGACTTCTGTAATGAGCTTATTAATTCAATTCTACAGTGCAGTTATTCAACACATTTCCTTTTGTCTTAAAGGTAGTTTGGGAAATGTTAGTTTCTTAAAATTCCTCTTTGATGCAAGATGAAATTCTATTTTTCAAAATTCAGAAGTGGAGACACTAAAAGAGAGGTAAATGATATTGCAAATAAGATGCATATCCTGCAATGAATTTTTTTTTTTAGAATTAGATTTGGCAAAATTTCCATAGTGCCAAGTTCTGCTGAATGAGGATGTGCTATTAAAAACGTGCATATATGTAAGAATCAATAGCTTAAGAACTGTATTTTAAGAGTTAAATTTGAAAACCATGAAACAGCTGCAAAGGATATTCTACCAGATGTTGATTAGAAGGCATCTCAAATCGCAAACATATTAGAAAGTACCCAGTGACAATAAAGTAAATGCACCAAGAGTATATCTGACCTTTATAAAATATTTGTATAAGACAATATTTAGTGCGCTTTTCCAAATAAAGGTAATGTCTTTGGTATATCTTGAACATTATTGGTCATTAATAGCTCAGCTAAGCGTTCATTTTTCAAAGGAAGTATATTACAAATGTCATCAGAACAGCTAAGAAGCGAAGCAAATGTGTTACGTAAAATTGATTTTGATGCTGCAATCAAAGACCATCTGATTATAAAAAAAAAAAAAAAAAAAAGATTGAAGCAGAACTAACAGTATGATGGATAGTCTTAATTCATTGTGAAAATATATAAATAAATCTTATGGTTTGCTATTTCTTTTATTTTTAACCACTTATTATTATTATTATTATTATTATTATTATTATTATTATTATTATTATAAGATAAACTACAACCTTAGTTGGAAAAGCAGGACGTTATTGGCCCAAAGGCTCCAACTAGGAAAAATAGCCCAGTGAGAAAAGGAAATGAATAAAATACAAAAGAAGTAATGAACAAATAAAACTAATTATTTTAAGAACAGTAAAAACATTAAAAAATATCTTTTATATATAAACTACAGTATAAAAACTAAAAGAAAAAAAGAGGAAGAGAAATAAGATAGAATAGTCCCCCCGGGTGTAGAAGGGAGCTGTAGCTTATACACACACACACACACACACACACACACACACACACACACATATATATATATATATATATATATATATATATATATATATATATATATATATATATATATACATAGGCCTATATATAAATATATATATATATATATATATATATATATATATATATATATATATAATATATATGTGTGTGTGTGTCTGTGTGAGATCATGCTGATGGGTAAATGGAGATAGGTTGGGCATACTCTTCTCACTCCTCATGGCGTCAATGACCTTCGATGTCAGGATGCCAGAAAACTTTAAATCAATCAATCGCACTCCCCAAGAGAGATTAGTTCACCATACTTTCAACTGGGTTCTACAAGGTACTAGAAGAGTTGGATGACCAAGGCCTACATGGCTGAGGACTATAAAACGTGAAGCAGGAGATGATGAATGGAGAAGTATTGATTTAAAAGCTCAAGCTAGAGACGAATGGCGAAATCTAACCGAGGCCCTTTGCGTCATTATGCGTAAGGGGACATATTGATGATGATAATATATATATATATATATATATATATATATATATATATATATATATATATCTTTCTTCGCTATCACAGATGCTATGAGCATGATTAGCTATTCATACATTTTGAGGAAACAACGTAAAATGTTACTCTAGGAGGCCTCCAGTTTGTCCAACGTATGGGTGGTTCTTGGCGGTGGAATGCGTAGGTATCTAGCTCATCGTTGAAGCTATCAGCACAACAACCACGGTCAACGGGTTTGGTACATATCACGAGCATCACTTCTCGTCACCAAAGGTCGTTGCTTCGTCTCCAGTGTCAATTCCTTTTCCCCGTATTGCTGTAAGATCATTTTTAAGAGAATACTTGGAAGATATTGTTCTGCTAATCACGTAGGCTACACTTTTCGTGTTGTTTGCTATCCCTTTCATGGGTCTCTCTCTCTCTCTCTCTCTCTCTCTCTCTCTCTCTCTCTCTCTCTCTCTCTCTCGTGATTACTATGCCTAAATTTCTCGATAGCATCATATTAGAGCTTGAGTGTGTTTCATAACTTGAAATGCCTATTTGTCTAGCACCAATGGAATCCAGAATTATCGGTGGAAATTTCCTCATTTCACGCCCATATGACAGAAATAGTTCTTTTCTTCAGTTGTCCTCTTTCTTCCTACACTGTTCGTGAATGTTTTACCATTAATTTAACAATGGCTTACGGACGTCTAATCTGTTGTCCTTTAGGTGGAAGCCACGATGATTATCCAATGGATTTTGTAGGCCAGGACTCTGAAATAGTCTACATTCTTTTCTTTTTTGTTTCAATGGACACCATTTAGTTGGAATTCTTTGTTCTGATACCTCGAAAGATTACAAAATTTTTCATGTAAGTTTTTGAATGCACTGATAAATGCATAACACACTTAGACACAAAAGAAAATAATAATTCTGTGTTAGCTTTTTCTTTCTTTTATCTTCTTCCAAAGCTGTTAAGTGAATATTCAGTGATGACCTTCATTCGGTAATTTCCTTCGATTTGTAATTTCGTTTAGACAGGTCGCCACTTGGATCCAAGTTAATGTATACACATAAATGTATATATATATATATATATATATATATATATATATATATATATATATATACAGTATACATATTTATACATATACTGTATTATATATAGGCTATACAAATATTCACACACACACACACACACATATATATATATATATATATATATATATATATATATATATATGTGTGTGTGTGTGTGTGTGTATTTATGTATTATGGAGTTTATTTGGAACTAATACGTTCAGGCCATCGCCCCATCTTTTTATGGTGGGGAAGTTTTATGTACACTTAACCAAAAGTAATGTATACAGCTAGATATAAACTGTTGCAAAGTGGTCTCATGAAGTTTAAACCTTCTGAGTAACTCGGCAACAAGTTAAAGGAACAACTACGTTTTCTTTGGGCGTCTGTTCCTATCACCCTTGATACTTACTTTACAAATTACATTATAGCATCATTAGATTACAACCAATTAAATTTTTTCTCGTGATCTAAACCTTTGCCAAAGATAAAACGTTCACTACTAGTAAAATCGGCACATGTAAGTCCAACTATGCGCTGTTTGCAATTTACATTCCAATAAAACGTCAATATGAACTATTTAATGACAATAGTAAAAGTATTTACACAAATTACGAGTAGTCAACAAGAAAATCTAGTCCTTTTTTCTTACAGACAATGAAACTACTGTCAACATAATGCATCATACAAACTGTTCAAGATTTCATCTTACCCTAATAGGATATGGCTGTCTAAAATAAAGAAAATATTACATTATATTGGAATTTTATCTCTTATCCACATTTCACATGATTTAGAATTAGGTAAAGGCAGAAAACTCCGAGTGACTCTATTATAATACAAATTTGAAAAAGAAAACCAAGAAAGACATGACTTGACTCCAACAGTAATGAAATATATAAAAAAAGGTCCATAGCAAACGTGTTTCATAAGTGTTGTAAGGCAAAAATACAATGATAGAAAATATATCAGCTTAAATGTTTGTATTTGATTTACTGTAAAACGCAGGAAATACATTCGAGCTCCGTAATAAAAACAATCGCCATAAACATTCACATATTCTACCACATAATTTATTTCAATGCTATATTTACAACACCTGTAATTAGATTACTGCACAACACATGTCATCATCATCAGCTTCCCCTACGCATATTGACGCAAAGGGCCTCGGTTAGATTTCGCCAGTCGTCTCTATCATGCGCTTTTACATCAATACTTCTCCATTCATCATCTCCTATTTCACGTTTCATAGTCCTCAGGCATGCAGACATGGATCTTCCAACTCTTTTAGTGCCTTGTAGAGCCCAGTTAAAATATCCTTCTGAGGGCTTTGTTCTCAAATCTGCAAAATCTGTTGGATATTGTTTCATTGTCACACTACGACTCATGTCCATACAGTAACACCGATTTCACTAAACTGATATACAGCCTGATTTTTAAATGTAATTTCAGGCGATTTGATTTCAAAATTTTACTTAACTAGCCATTGTCTAATTTTCTTTTTTCAATCTTTCATTGAACTCAAATTCTAAAGATCGTGTATTAGAGATCATCATTCCTAAATATTTAAATGATTCCACATCATTAATCCTTTCTCTTCCAGTGATATTTCATCTTCCATTGCATATTCCGCTCTTATCCTCCCTGTCTTTCTTCTATTTATCTTGAGTCCAACCTCATGTGATATTTTATGAATTCTGGTAAGCAATCTTTGCAAGTCCTTTGGCATTTTGCTAATAAGGACAGCGTCATCAGCATACTCTAGGTCCACTAATATCCTGTTACCAATCCAGTCCAATCCTTCTTTAATATCAACAACTGTTCTATGCATTACAAAATCCATGAGGAGGATAAACAACATACGTGACAACACATTTCATGAAAGTACTTTGCTGTTCAATGGAAATTAATTTCATAGGACTCCATTAACATTAACTTTGCACTTATTATGCTCATGAACAGACTTAATCAAACTTACATATTTAAGAGGAACTCCATAATAGTGCAATAATAGTGCAGGACTCTCCACATAATTAGACGGTGCACACTATCAAAGGCTTTATCAAAGTCCACAAATGCCATCAAAAGTGGATTGCTTTATTCTACACATTGCTGTACAATGAAAATTTGGTCAGTACAACTTCTGTCTTTTCTAAATCCGGCTTGTTCATCTCTCAGCTTTTCATCAATCTTTCTCTCTAGTGTCTTTAAAATGAGCATACTATATATTTTCATGACAACTGACGTGAGTGTGAGGCCTCTGTAACTATTGCAATTAGTCAGATCTCCCTTTTTGTCATTTTCACCAACACTCCTACTATGCATTTAAGGCAAAAAATAGTATGTTTTCCTTTAATATCTGCCATACTAATTACTTGATCAGAATGTTACTATGACACAGCATCCTATTGACCTCCCCCTAATTTTTGATACTTTAATGCACCGGCAAATCTCATTAATTAAGGCATTTACTCTTGTCATAATAAAGCCCAAGTCACGTGAATCGGGTAAGTAGGTGAAGCAATTCGAATGCGTACACTCCCCCGTCCATCTCCTCTCCTTTCCTCCCTCTGTCTAGACCAGTGGTTCTTAACCTTTTTCAGTGTTCGCACCCTTTTCAAATTAGCAGTCAGCTCTCGCACCCCCCCCCCCCTGGATTCTGAATATATGAAAAAGCTAAAAATACAAATTTGATGTAATAATAAAACCTTTTTTTATTCAATCTTCATTCATACAGGTTAAAGTTCTTTCAAGAGAAAAAATTATGAGTATGTATCAATAAGAATATATATTTTTTTTTCTATTTGGTTCAAAACTACATTATGTTTTGCCTGTACTGCACTGTAGACCTAGTGACTTCGTTGTTGCTGATTTTTTCTCCATAATGGCATCAAATCTTGGTGTCTTATTAGCGAGTGCTACTCGCATGTCATGTTCAGAATTCAGCGGATTTCTGATTTTTGTTTTGATGTGAAGTAGACAAGAATATCCTTGCTCATATAAGTAAGTAGTGGCAAAAGGTACCAGCACTTCGAGTGCTTTTGTTGCTAGTACAGGGTATGCTTCCAGATGAGAAGCCCAGAAGTGGTCCAGTTGACTATAGAGTCCTTTCATTATACGTCATCAAACTTCCGATCCGCCATCTTGGAGGACATACAAAGACGCGTTCAGTGAATAGCTGTGGTTGAACTTTTGAATAGTTAGGCATCTCATCACATTCACACAATGCCCAGTTTTTGCGCTATTGTTGGTTGTGGGAATCGAGGACAAAGAGATGACAAGAGTTTCTACCGCATACCGGCAGTTATTCAGAATCAGGACAAAGATACAGAAGAATTATCCAAGCGCAGACGTGACTTGTGGTTGACCAGAATATCACGGGCTGATCTACGTGAATCCTCACTACCCTGAGCACGTATCTGTTCTGATCATTTCATATCAGGTCAGTCTCGGCTAGGCCCTAAAAGTATTATTATTCCTGTGTAAACATGCTATATCCGATAGCATGGGTGACTACACAAGTATCATCGTCAGTTCGGTGTGTAGTGTGTGTGGGGGAGGGGGCATCTCAATTTTTAAACATAAAAAGGGGCATCTCAGATTTTCAAAACGAAAATTGAAAGCGCCCATATTGGCTATATTAACAAAGGCTACTTACCTAGGTCTCTATTTCGTCAAGGTGCTCATGCCTATATATAATTAAGTGTATATTTATATTTATTTTAATTTGTGTATTAAATTGTGCAGACATACAGGCCTATGTGATGAATAAACATTGATTATAAATAATGATAATAATAATAATATCTGAAGGCTGGTTTAACCCGAAGGGGTCTTCAGCTTATATATGAAACATCGAAAAAATAATTAAACTTGCGCATTTAATTGCAAGGAGGCAAAACGATCATCCAAGAGCATTACAATAGAGTTTGTCCATCATATGTTTATATGTATATAAGAAATTATAGCATTTGTAACCAAACACAAACACAATGGTTAGGCATGAACTGATAAAGATTTGACATTATAATGCAAAACTTTTACATACATTTTGACAATCAAAAATTATAATACACAAGGTTAGGCTAAATGATCAATATTAGCTTTATAATTATAAACACTCTCTTCATTGGCCCAGTGTTTATCTAATTTTGGACTTAAAAGCATTAAAGGGAAAAACAACAAATTCTGGAAGCAGATTATTCAATGGAAATGTATGCCCACTCATGTTCTGCCTTTGTAAGTTTAAAAAGCATCTGAATTGCATGTGCCATAAGTTGAATGAATTCTGCATCTGGTATGGATCTAGGCCATCAATTAGACCGAGTTTCTGCTTGTAAAAACGCTTATCATCACCCGACAATTGTTTGACAAAGTCGCTCTCATTGTCCATATTCGCTGTAGCAGCCGCTATGTTTTCGCTTTGTATGTCCTCCAGCATGGCCGCCGGCGATTCCCAGTGACGTCATTGAAAGGACTCTATTGGTGAACTCCATTTGGATTCCACGATTGTGTCTCATGTCGATGAGATCTTTCTTGATGCTGCCATCATCATCAACATCTTCCAAATTCTGCATGAAAGGGTTCAAGATCCAGTTATTACAAGCTTATAACTCTCCACATGAGAAATAACCATCAAAGGAAGTGCACAGCATCTGCATATGTTCAACAATTTTTGCAACAAAGTTTGGAGGCCGGGTAGAATTTTCTGTGACTGTCTCTTCCAGGCAGGGGAAATTTACCAAATTCCCCATCTTCACACGCTTTATCTACAAGACTAGTTTTTCCTTGAATGCAGCCAATTTCTCGCTTGCAGTCACAATGTTAAGTCCCCTTCCCTGCAGAGAGAGATTGAGTTCATTGAGTGCTGAAAACCCATCAGCCAAATAGTCAAGCATCTGAACAAAACTAGGGTTATTGAAATGTATGGCCAGTTCTTGTACCCGTTCATGGAGAAAATGGTGAATTTCTCCTCTCAGATCAAACACACGAGATAGCACACGACCACGTGACATCCACCTCACTTCAGTATGGTACAAAATAACATTGTGTTCCTGGTCTACTTCCTCACAAAGTGACTGAAACAATCGATGATTCAAAGCACGGCTGCGAAAAATATGAAGCGTAGGTAAAAACATATACTTTCTTCAATATTTCACAGGTATCCTCGCACCCCTTCGGAACCAGGTTCGCACCCCCTAGGGGTGTGAGCACCCCCGGTTAAGAACCCCTGGTCTAGACCCTCCTCCTATCCCTGCAGTAACCCTCTCTCCTAGTCTCTCCGGTGTCGCTTACTCTACCTTTTCTGTAACCTGTTATATTTGTTAATAATTGATAGAATTGATATGTTGAATCCTTGTTATAAATCTTATTAACATTTCATAATATTGTTGTATTTCGTCAGGGTGTATAAGGAGTTTATAGCCTTTAGCCTATTTATCCAACTTGATGAACCTGCCCTGAGGGCTTCTTTTAACTGTGTTTACATTATGAAACACGCGTTTTCCAAAGGCAGGATTGATGGGCTTTATTCTCCTAGAAAGGCTTGTGTGGAATAAACAAAATCTGTAGAATACAAACAGAATTATGCTGTGACACAAATGATTATAGTATTTAAAACTATGATGAAAAATCTACAAACTACGTAATTTGTTGGATTGATATTTTACAATTACACTCACACACACACATACACACACACACACACACACACACATATATATATATATATATATATATATATATATATATATATATATATATATATATATATATATATATATATATATAGATATATATATATATACATATATATATATGTATGTATATATATATATATATATATATATATATATATATATATATTTATATATATAAGAAAGTTTGCAGTTATAGACTGGTATAGAGAGACCACAAACAGACCCAAGTGGAAGGACATGTCTGAGGTCTTTGTTCTGCAGTAGACTAGAAACGGATGGTGTGATATATACTGTATACATATACATATACATACATACATACATATATATAAATATATATATATATATATATATATATATATATATAATATATGTGTGTGTGTGTGTGTGTGTATGTGTGTAATATACCTTAATCATATCGTCTGTACCAATTCCATTATTACATATTTATTCAGTGGCTACTTTCCTCTTGGTAAGGGTAGAAGAGACTCTAGCTATGGTAAGCAACTCTTCTAGGAGAAGGACACTCCAAATCAAACCATTGTTCTCTAGTCTTCGGTAGTGCCATAGCCTCTTTACCATGGTCTTCCACTGTCTTGGGTTAGAGTTCTCTTGCTTGAGGGTACACTCGGTCACACTATTCTATCTAATTTTTCTTCTTGTTTTGTTAAAGTTTTTATAGTTTATATAGGAAATGTTTATTTTAATGTTACTGTTCTTAAAATATTTAATTTTTCCTTGTTTCCTTTCCTCACTGGGCTATTTTCCCAATTGAGGCCACTGGGCTTATAGCATCCTGCTTTTCCAACTAGGGTTGTAGCTTAGCAAGTAATAATAATAATAATAATAATAATAATAATAATAAAAGCGCGAAATTGGATGGTGTGTCTGTGTAGGCTATGTGTGTGTTGGTGTGGCTCGGTGAGAGGGGGAAATTAAGCCGATGACGGTTGATGGTGTTTCAATTTTGGCGGTCAAATTTCAATTATTTGTTGAGCCTGTAAATGACACATTTTAATGTGATACCGATTATAATACATTGCACGTATTGCATGGTAGTAAAATGTTCTTCCTAACTGTGCAGCTGAATCGGTGGAACTTCGAAAGTTCAAACTTGCAGCGAATGTTTTTATGTTGAACAAGCGGACATAAGTCTCTCTCTTCTTAGTTTATATGGGACACACCTATTCTAATGCTGCTACTGATCTTAATACATTTTGAATATCACTTCTCTTGTAGCTAATTTATTTCATTGGTTACTTTCTTCATTGGGCTATTTTTCCCTATTGGGGTCCTTGAGCATATAGCTTCCTGGTTTTCCAACTAGGGTTGTAGCTTAGCTTGTAATAATGATAATATGAAGTGCAGGCCAACGTTTTCGGTGTATTTATATTTCTAAGGATTTCTTCAGCGAATCTGTGTTGAGAGAGAGAGAGAGAGAGAGAGAGAGAGAGAGAGAGAGAGAGATAGGAAAGAATAAACTTCAAGACATGATAACCGATAGCTGGATCTCTCTCTCTCTCTCTCTCTCTCTCTCTCTCTCTCTCTCTCTCTCTCTCTCTCTCTCTCTCTCTCTCAGTATAGTTTGGAGAAGGGTGTAAGAACTGGGAAGCGGTTTGGAAGATCATAAAAATTTACATGTCTGAACGAAAGGCAGGCTATGAGAATGCTGTCCATGTATTGGTATTAAAAACGGGTGTTGTAATAAATGAATATATTTTAAACGTAATACTAATAGGCTATCTTGTTTCATTAATATTCACACAAAAAAAAAATCATATAACATACAAGTATATACCCACATGTCTCAGCCAAATATGACGTAAAAATGGTATGCATTCCAATTAATTTTCTCGACTTTCAGATGTGGAAATATGGACGAAAATTGGCGGGATTTACAGTGTTACCATTCAACTAAACTTATTACACCATGTTAATTTTGTACAGCGTACCCTAGGAAGGGAGAAAACTCAATGGCATATACATATCATATATATTTACATTAATTTTTTATAAAGTAGGCTTCGTTCAAACAGCTCCGAGCGTGTCTTTAAAGGTTGTTTATACAGCTGTAGCTGGTATAACGTAAAGGGGCGGAGCCTGGCCACGGATGACGGGCTTGTATATACTACACCGGACTTCAGGAATATGCGGCCGGGCAAGACCCCATAACTCTTTACCAGTAGTATGTCAACGGGTGGCTGGTCCCCTGGCTTATAGTCGTGTATTATCCTCTTTTTAAGACATAACGTTTCTGGAATCCCCAAGAAACGATATTCTTGTACATTCATTCTCAATGTGAGTCCGATGATGTCACCAATATGACGAAAGTATTAACTCCAATCAAGTCTTTTCACTTTTCCTCTCATTGTCATAATACAAATTATATATATATATATATATATATATATATATATATATATATATATATATATATATATATATATATATACATATATATCACTGTCTGTGTTAAGTCCAGCCGTTTTCAGTAAAAATCGTTCATATTTGGTTAAAAGCACCAAATTTTGCACAAAGTTAGCTTGAGATGTACCTTTTGAAATGTGAAAGAGACCCATTTGATATCTTTCCAATATGGCCGCCAAAAATCTGGAAAATGCTGCTATTTGAAGTATTTTCATCGTATAGTCACAATTTTGGAGTCTAAACCCATATTTTCAACGATGTTCTGAACATTAAAAGCAAATGTGGGCACATAAGACAAATATTTAAGGAGCAAATGGCCTTTTGTTACAGAAATTGCCTACAAAAATATTAAACCGGCTGTAATCATATTTGTTCTGTAATTTAACGCAAAGTAAAGAATGTATTTGAACGTCAAACATAAGCACAGTGTTTTATTAACTCAATATGAAGAAATTTATATTAACTTAATCCCAAAATAGGTCTTATCCTTGTAACCATCAATTGCTAGTACAGTACTGAAATGACTAATTTAAGTACACAGTCTAATCACACACAGGCAACAATCCGCCCAGCATTTGCACAGAGCCATACATGCTAGATGTGCTTTCACACACTTGCATCTTCCTCTGCAGCCTTTGACACATCCACATTTCAGGAATTCCATACAGGAAACTGATGCTTGAGGCAGATCTTACCAATAGGGTTCCCATACATTCCCAGGTCTTTTCGTCCAACCCCATTCAACAGGTGAAGGTAACACAGGATTGGATAGAAGTGACTGGTCCCAAACATGACCCGCTTGATAAGATGCTCTTATGACATGCTGGTAGAGAGCAGCAGAAGTTGGTGGTATGAGATCAATAGACCTGCCCTTCCTGGTGAAGAGATCTTTTCTCGCTTCATAAGCTGATGTGGCAGATGTCATAAAGCAGAACAACAAATCGCTCAAGGTTTGCCATGTGCTGGTCAATTCTCTCCAGTGTTGGTACATTCCCAAAGTCTGCAAACACCTCAGTTACACTTTCACATATTTGCCACGTCTCCCAAGAATATTTCTTCCCTTTACCAGCAAAGGAGGATGTGTTGTCACACTCGCTGAAGGCATGAAACATAGGCAGAGCTCGACACTTTGGACCTAGAGAACCAGCTATGGTGTGTACAGGGATATATTTGAAGTTATCCCCAACCCCAAAGCTGATCCACAGTTCACTTGCATGAATTGGAAGACGCAATGCTATAGCTAACACTACTACGTCAGTATCCACAGTTCTGATCATGATCCTCTCATAACCATGTTGAACAGCATCTTTTGCATGGAGAAGAAGCCTTGTGTCTGCTTCCTCATGGGAGCACGGAGATATTTGATCAATACTCTCCCTCTGGGGGTTGCAAAGGACCAATTCTCCTTTTGTGGACATAATTTGCTTGCCCTCTGGACAGCTGACAGTAGCACATTGATCCGCTAGAAAACTGAAGAGCTCGGCTTTGTTTGCATCACACCACAAGAAAGCCTTCCAGTTGCCAGGAACAGGAGTGTTAGCCTTTACTTTTCTGCGGTCCCCCTCTCCTCTGAGACTCCTAGCAGTCGCCTTCAGACTGTCTTGGAAGTACTGATCAAAGATAATATCAAATCTTCTTGCTGACTCCAGTTGACGCTTTACATGTGGTACAAATACCTGGTCAGCATACTCTTGAAATGTTCTTGATGCACCTGGGTTAAGCATATCAACAATGGCAGCCCCATCTACTGTAGAAGAACTGCATCAGTATCAGGCTTGTCCTTGATTGTGGTACTATGCTGTGTAAGGAATGGGAGAAGATCAGCTTTGGTCCCATGTTGAAGTTTTTCCCCCTGTGACAATGATGGTGGACTGGACTGATCCTCATGGCGGAAAAACTCATCAATATCCCCATCTCTCAATTGGCAAGACACATACAGTTTAGAGAAAAGAGAACAGTCTTGTTTCAATGATGCAATTTGTTGATTCTCCTTTGACACTTTGCAGGTAGGCTGGCTGCTGAATAGAGGAAATTTGTTCCTTTTGATAGGGTCTGTCAGACTTTTGGTTCTGTCTTCTAGTCGTTCCTTCACAAAATCACTATATTGTTCATTTCCCACCCTTTTGGTATGCCTTACGGTTTCTATAATCTCTTTGTCTACAACATCCTGGGTGCCTAATACAAGAAGATCAGATGAATCTTCCATGAATGGATTTCCCATGTCTTTTAATGTATCACACAAGGATTTGACTTGCTTTCTGTATGTTGTCTGTACCCCATGTTGAGCTTCATGGTGTCTTTGGTCTGAATGCTTTTCCGCCTGTCCCCGGAGTCCTTCCACCACAGTTTTAAACTCATTCACAACTCTTGACACTTCTGGCCCAGCCACCATCCATCTTTGGAGTTGTGCACTGTTTTCAGTTAGGCCCACAGCACCACCATCTCCTTTAATCTGTTTGTTGTTCTGTTCGTGAGCTTGGTCTCATGGGATGCCGGAAAATGAGTGTTGTGTTTTGTGAACAACAAACTTTCCCTCTGAGAAGCAAAGCCATATCTCTAATATGCACTACAACCCAACGAGCATAATTTGGGTGGTCAAGTGCAAAGAACCATGGGGCCAGCTTTGTGAGTGCAGCCTTGTACAGATTGAAGTTGCCTTGTTGCAGTGATTGGAGGAAATCCATCAAAGCTAGTTCTAGGTCAAGTGTGATGGACCAGAAGTTAAACATAGGGACTGCATTTTCCATTTTCACTCTCCATTGCTCAAAGCTTAGAAGATCTGTGGTGTGGTCTTCTGTTTGGTGACGCTTGTAGGCTCTATCCATGAGAATGTACAAGCTCCCTGCGGTCACCTGGTGGGCATGCCTCGTTCTCATTATATGTGCAGCCTTCAGGAAGGAATCTGCAGTACCTTGTGGGGCTATCTCTGCCGGCACAAGGGTGTTGGTCCACCCAGTTCCTTCCAGCCAGTCTCCAAGAACTTTGAGAAAGGCCAGCTCAATGTGTAAGCCACCAAACATCACTACAACTTGGTTCTCACCGTGAATGTTGGGGTATTACCATTGGAGTTGTTTGGCAATAGCATACAGTGGCTGATCACAGGCAACTACAGGGATCTG
>NC_090726.1:88197494-88204994 GCF_036898095.1 Palaemon carinicauda | reverse complement strand
TTCTATCCATCTTTTTCAAGATATGAGGCTGAATGAAGTAGTTACTACATCCAAATATCCTCATTGATATCATTTAGCAATTTCATATTTTTACGATCTAGGAGTTAGTTACTGCACTGTAATTGTTCAGTGGTTTCTTTCCACTTAATAAGGGTAGAAGGAACTCTTTAGCTGTGGTAAGCAGCTCTTCTAGGAGGACAATCCAGATTCGAACCTTTGTTTTCTGGTCTTGGGTAGTGCCATAGCCTCTGTACCAAGGTCTTCCACTGTCTTGGGTGCTTGAGGGTACACCCAGACCCACTATTCTGCATATTTCCTTATTTTCTTTCCTCACCTGGCTATTTATCCTATTGGGGCCCCTGGACTTATAGTATCCTGCTTTTCCAACTAGGGTTATAGCTTTACTAGTAGTAGTAGTAATAATAATAGTAGTAGTAGTAGTAGTAGTAGTAGTAGTAATAGTTATATTTTTCAACTAATGTATTGCTTGTTGCTGAGAGATTCTCTAGATTTAAAAAAAAACCTTCACTTGCTGTAATCTCTCGAGAACAATTGACTCATTTTGTATCAAAAAATTTTTTTTTTGCATTTTGTATTTTATTAAAATGTAATCGCATGTTGCAAATTGGTTTTTGCACATTTTCTAATTTATCTCTATACCTGCATTGTATTTCGTTGAGAAAAGTGTCGAGGGAAGCAGTATGTTTTTCTTTCATTTGAACGTATTTTCCTTCTTTACTGCACCATCTTCATGGAATCATGCATATCATAGTTATATTTACCACTCTCCTTTAATGGCCTAAACGGGAAAAACTATGACTGATATTTAATGATTTCAACCATATTCCATAATGTAGGTTAAAGAGTGCTTACATTTTTTTTTATCGTATGATAAGGATACTATTATAGGCTATAAAAATCTACTGTAGTTTTTTAGCCACTCAAACAACAGTAAGCTTTTCCCGACCCATCTACGAGTTTCCGTTCTACATCTTGAAAATTGTCATTTCAAAGGTAAATAATATCAGGCGAGTTAAAGCGGTCAATTATAATCTTCTAGCTATGTACAAATGTTCCTAACAATCTTATTATTGAATTTGTTTGATAAACAAGAGCCTTTGATAGTCAAACACTACCTTATTCTAACAATAAAGGAAGAAACACAAATACACAAAGAGGTTTTATATCCTCTTAGCAAACAGATAGTATAAAAAAGCATTGTTGTTTCATTTAACTGGTGATTTAAAGTTTTTCTGAAATCAGAATTCATGTTGTATTGTGAGCAAACTCGCTATTTTTCGAAAGAAATTGGATAATATATTGAAAATCCATATATAGGCCTTAATTAACCAATTTTGGAAATTTTGAGAAAAGTTGTAATTTGTTTTCATGATACTCAACAATGACATTCGCATATAGAGAACATTAATATGGCAATGGTTATAATGGAGAGCGAAAGAAATCCGAGCCATCCCAACAACTGTAAATCGTAATAAATTTCTAACAGAATCGATACCTTGCCTTTAAACTGAGCGGATTTCGAGATAACGGCAACTAACAGGTCATTTAACAGTAAACCCAGGAGTGAATGATAAGCCCTTCCAAGTCGAGCACATAGTGGTCCTGAAGGACCAGTTGACCCAGTAAGCGGCTCACTGATAATTCGGCAGAATATAACGGGCTCACCTTATGTTGTGGTCCAATGTTACTGTGTATCTGACCTGTCTCGCGTGAAGTGGAGAACAAGGAACAGGGTCGTTAAGATATCACACGTCTAAGTAGAAAAAAAAGAGCGCTTTGATCTTTTTCAATAAAACTTGAGGGTTTTCGTGAAATAAAGAAATAAATAAAATTATATAAATACACACACCCATACACTCACACATATACACACACACACACACACATATATATATATATATATATATATATATATATATATATAATATATATATATATATATATATATATATATATATATATATATATATATGTATATATATACTATATATGTGCAGTATATATACACATATATATATCTATATCTATATATATATATACATATATATAAATATATATATATATATATATATATATATATATATATATATATATGATGGTTTCCATCAATGCCAAAAAGAACACTGGGCATTTCTGATTTGAATCGAATGGATATCTCCCTAGATTAGTATTCTCTAAGGGGCAAATGCACATGGGCTGAAAATTTAGAATCCCCATAACAATCTAAGAAGTTCAGTTTTTAGCCAGTATGAGAGTCATGATCAGATTCCGTCTGAGTAGGCTTGTTGAAACCCATTGTGGCCCTGTTGATTTGAACAATGAATTATATGGGGGCAGGGTCAGCAGACTGTAATTGTTTAAAAAAAATAGTTAGATAGTTTTTGGGACTAACAGCTGCCTCTCTTTCGTTAACACTTATCGTGAACTGGAAAGTTAACACACTTTCAATCCAATCATTGTAAAAATATATTCACCTACACACATGTATATATATATATATATATATATATATATATATATATATATATATATATATATATATATATATATATATATATATATACATTATGGTCATATATATATGCATATATATATATATATATATATATATATATGTATGTATATATATACTGTATATACATTAGGGTCCCGTGGTCTGGGAACCAAAATATATATATTATATATTACGGCTGGCAAGCTACACAACCTCTCAAGTTCCAAACTCACCTATGTGTTTTTACATTAATCTGTTATATTTGAGTAACAACCGAACTCTGAAAAGATTATACAACTCTCAGACGGCAATATATAAAACACTGAATATCAAAAGGTCTCTGAAGTACACTCTAAACAAAACTGGAAAATTGTTATTAAGAACTATTCAAAAAACCTCTTACTTCGATTCTTTAACAGGGATACGAGTGAGTCCTGAAATAAACACTGGTGATTGAAATAATACACTCTTTACAAATATAAATATATTCTATAAAAATTACAACACTTTGAAAGAACTTGCATAAAAAATAAATCACTCGAAATATTAAGTCTGAACAAAACTTCGACTAAGACAAAAGAAATTAATACTTATGAAATCTATACAATCTCTTGTTTCACTTGAAATTAAATTTTACACCAATGTTTAATCTTGATACTTAGTGAAAATAGTTAACCTTTAACACTCTAAGGCTTAAACTCTTGAATAAATTACATAAAGTAATTGGTAAACTTACAACTTTTAGCTCACATGAAGTAAAGTCAAAATAAATATACATCACAATATTACATAAATCTCCCTGGGCCAGTTACAAAGCTTTACACAATACCAGCACTCACTACAACACAATAAATTTAAAATTTCTTGTAAAGTAGTAGTAACATTTTAACACACTACACACGATATACATTGGGCACAAACTTAATCACTTTGGAGAGGATATACACTCAAGGTACCTGAGAGAGGGGATTTTGGGTCTTTCACAGGATAGGCTGATTCTCTTCTCCCCTATGTATCCTTAGGGGCATATATATATCGACTTAATAACTTCTAGATTATTCTATATAGATTATTCTCGTGGTTTGGTGGCCGGCACCTATTGACGGCAAAGTTGCCAACTAGAAAAAAATTCAGGGGAATGAACCTTGCTTTCAAGGCAACTCTCTCTCTCTCAATATATCCACCACCTACCATTCTCAGTAATAAATAAAGATAGAAACTTACACTGGGGATTTCGAGAACTTTCCAAAACACGTGGCAAATATAAGAATTGCGTATTTTCTCACAAACATGATGCGATACCTTATAGAAATATAAGAAAAATTACATAAGCCCTTGTTCATACCTTCTAGGGCAATATAACACTCCTAAAACAGATTATGTAAGACTTCATAACAAAATACGTGAAATAAAAAGTTAATTCTTAAAGAATAGTTTAAATTTTCATATATTGACTTGAATGAAAAATACAATGAAATATATGACGAAAGAGTTACGTAATTTACGCTCAAAACTTAAAACTGCAAGAGAGGAACTGAACTTATGAGCTGGCTATTCACCTCTTAAATACACAAATGAAATACATAAATAAAATGCATGAATAAATTATTTACTCTATACTAGACCAGCATTGTTGGAATATACATATATATATATATATATATATATATATATATATATATTATATATACATATATATATATGTATATATATATATATGTATATATATATATATGTATCTATATATATTGTATATCTATACTATTATATTACAAATAGGTTTTATGTATCGAATTTACTCTACCCGTTGAGATACTACCGCTAAAGAGTTATTGGGCTCTTTGACTAGCCAGATAGTATTACATTGGATTCGTTTGGTTACAGGTCATTTTTTCTTTACTTACACAATCACTGAATAGTCAGGGCTAGTCATTACACATTCTCCTCTTTCATCTGACAATACTAAGGTAACCGAACAATTTTTTCTTCACGCAAGGATTCAACTACTGTACTGTAATTGTCCAGTGGTTAGTTTACACTTGATGAGGGTAGAAGAGATTCTTTACTGTGGTAAGTAGCTTTTCTAGGAGAAGGACACTTCAAAGTCAAACCATTATTCTCTAGTCTGAGGTAGTGTCATAGCCTCTGTACCATAAGCTTTTACTTTCTTTGGTTAGAGATCATTTGCTCGGGCACACTATTGTATCTGTTTACTTATTATTTTTCCTCACTGGGCTATTTTCCTTGTTGGGGTCATTGGGCTTATAGCACCCTGCTTTTCTAACTAGGGTTATAACTTAGCTAGTAATTATGATAATAATTCTAACCTCTGGCACTGAATCTATAGAGTTAGATATTCGTCTTATCCATCGGACCATAAGATAGACATCAATCAAATTCGTCTCCGATATACATATTTTGTCAAATCCAAAATTTTGAACTTAGAATCGAAATAAACTTATTTCCACTATGGAAGCCAATAATTAAGTTTCTAACACGTGATTGTTAATTATATTTTTTGTGAGTAAACAAGGGACTTTGATAATTTTGAATACTAATGGTTTTAATATTGAAGTTGCTCTACCTTAGAAGTTTCATACCCACAAGGGATTTATGTAGGATAAGTGCATCAATCCTGACCAGGATTCGGACTTGGCTATGCGTCTTAATCGATACCTAGACAGCCAAGTCACCAATTAAGCTATTAAGAGAGATAAAGATATCGTTTTATTTTTACTCTGCTGTACGGAATCCCTCTTAATTCAGTCGCTTGTACTTGTGACCAAAATTTAACCATCTCCGCTAGTAAAGCCGATTACCAAGGTTTGGTAATAATAGCTTTGTCACTATCACGGGTGACTCTCATAATTTTAGATACTAAGCCACAAATGGTTCTATAGTGAATTATCTCTACCTTTGGAATAACATACCAGAAGGAGAATTATATATATATGCTAGGGGATCTACTTGGCTAGAATTCTACCCTATGCTTCTGAATCGATACATTACTAGATAATCCTTATACATTAGACTACCAAGAGAAGTGTAATTTGATCTCTAGCCTGCGGTACATATTCCTATCATTGCAGGGTTTCACTTGGATAGAACAGCAAAACCAAATCTATTAACTTGGGATGGGGCCGGTTGGAAGTCCTTCAAGTTGTCTGTACCATAAAGTTACGTAACTGTAAGGCTGCAAATTTTCGTCACTCATGTAGCTTTAAAATGTACTAGCCAATGTTTACAAGACGGTTGATTTATAGTTCTCTGGCGTCGTAACGTACAGCAATTAACTTAATTTACTAGGGTGGTGATGCAATACCATAGCCCTTTAAGATATTCACTCCAGCTTAAAACTTAATTTTCCCCTTAACAGCAAATAACACTTTATATTTCTTATTCTCAGGTTCATTTGTTAATTTTTGTTCACTTAATCCTTAATTCCTTATAATAATCAACTTTTCCCTACAATTTTTGATACTTCTTCTCTCAAACATTCCATTGATCTTCCTTCATCTTTCTCGGTTGAAAGCTGTTTCCTTACCCTTCCATTAATCTTGTGTATAAGTTTCTGTGATAAGGAGAGAGAGAGAGAGAGAGAGAGAGAGAGAGAGAGAGAGAGAGAGAGAGAGAGAGAGAGAGAGAGAGAGAGAGAGAGAAGCTGGTTTAATTGATGGAAGAGGTAATGAATTCTGTGAAAAGTAAAAACTAGTTCTGAAGGGCTCATTAAAGCGGTAAAGTAAGTAGTAGAAAAGTCGAGGTGCAAAATATTGATAAGATTTCGTGGGATGTTGTTTAGTAATATATGTGTCATAGAAAGTGTTGATATAGGAAATGAATTACCCAAATAAGGTGACACAAGCACCTGTAATAATCGTCGAAGCATATTTTTAGCTAAGCTAAGTGCGTCATTAGACAAGAATGGGGGTCTGTATCTCAAATATTTGTGCTGAAGCAGGTGGGCTTGGAAAGGGGTCACCGTACAGACGAAAAACTACTGTATATGTGAAGCGGTGAGGATGTATGATACAGATTGCAAGTAGCTCGTTAAAAACGACCAGATTTGTGAAATACGTAGATGCGGGTACTGATTGATTTTCTTTAAAATGGTCTCATCTACAGAAGCCTGATATTTCTGAAATTTATTCACTACTGTTCTATACCTAAATGAAGCAATACGAATTGGATGATGTTTATACAGCTGATGCTTGATGTCAGCAAATCTCCCAACGAAGTTGGAGTAGGTTATTTTTTTATCTCGGTTTATTAGCTTCTCTGTTCATTTATGGTTGTTTGTTTGATTGTTTGTTTATCTTTGGTCCATTTGCTTGTTTCTTTGACTTTGTTGATTACCGGGGGCTGGGGTTGCGCCTGAATATTATCTACTCCTACGACAATTTGAATAAAGGTGGGCTACATAAGTAGCAATTTGATTTTTAGGAAGGACAAAAAAAAAATAAAAAGAAATGAAGAGGGAATAGTTGATTAACATTAACAGAGATTTACAATCTGAGGACACAGTTGCTCTTGTAGCTATTAATATAATTCTCTTACTATAATGACTATTCGTATTCTATTTATCGTATGAAACGGCGATTTTCTAATCTATCAACACTGACCTTACCTGCTTACTATATGATTTATTGTTTTGCAGATGCAGAGATAACTTGCGAATGCACAACGCTTGCTTGCCGTAAGACAGGAGAGCACACATGTAGAACTCGGAACAGCTGTTATTCACAACTGCAGCAGCGAGACGGCTTTTCTCCCACAATAACCAGAGGATGCATCTCAGGGAAGTACGTATTGTACAAACATATTCTTAAAAGTAAATAAGAGGAAAAACATAGAAAACCAATCTTAAATATTTCTTCAATAATTATTCAGCATGCAATTGATTCTGTCGTAAACAATATTGTGAAGCAGGTGCTTCGTTGGACACATTGAATTGCTTATACAATAAATTTTCCAAAAATGTATATTTT
>NC_090726.1:88184994-88192494 GCF_036898095.1 Palaemon carinicauda | reverse complement strand
ATCAACTGCATTAAAAAACTTAACACTAAATATACAATAACCACCATTCAAATAAACACAAAAAAAGCCAAACAAACTTAAAATTACACTGCACATCAACACCAAAATTTGTATGTTTATTATAATTTATTAACACCAACACTGTCGTCTACACAAAGCCGAATTGTCTTTCACGACACAACCACTAATCTGTGGCAAACGGAACTATATTTAGTTCCAACTGGACTGAACAGAATTAAGGGTGGTCATCATCATTATCATTATCATCATCATCATTATCATCCTCATCATCAATCGAAATACACAGGCCAGGTCATCAACAGTTGAGCAATCCAATAGAGCAGTCTAAACACAATCGGTTGCAGGCCAGGTCATCAACTAAAGATCAGCATTCAAAAAATTTAGTTCTCCAAAGGAGGAATTACGGCCTGCAAATGAAAAAAAAAAAAAAACACTTACAAATACTCCTAACTAACTAAACTATCGCACTATGATTAAAGATAAATAAGAAACGATCTATTATTCAGAATCCCTCTTAGCAAAGATAAATAAATTGTACTTACTGTCAAAATAATTAAACACTTCCACACTGGTAAAAAAAATAATAATAGTAGTCCAGCATTCACATAACTGCCTCTTGCTGCAGTCAAATAAAAAAATGCATTCGCCCAAGACATTCACCACTGCCCTAACCTAGCTAAAAACAAACAACCTCATTCATACCAACAGCCTCTCTCACAACAAACAATCGATACACTAACTACCTCTCGCTCGCTGACACACACACACACACACTCTCTCTCTCTCTCTCTCTCTCTCTCTCTCTCTCTCTCTCTCTCTCTCTCTCTCTCTGGATTTGGCAAACAACAAAAAATAAATAAAAATAAAACAAAAATTAATCCTCCACAACGCCAGACCTTGAAGGAGATCTAACTAAAACTTATCACTTAGGGAGGGGTAGTTTCTATAAAAATTAAATATTTGCTTGGTATCTGTATGTGTATCTGTTTATTGAGAATCTTGAAGCTCTAAAAGCGTCTCTTCATTTTAGTGCCGTTAAGCATCAAGTTCTGTTTGAATACCAAGCAACCAACAATCAATGCTTCTATTACTTTGAAGATTCATGTAATAATGCCTGTAACAGTCACATCAGGTGAAAAGAGAATTAAAATCTAAAACTGATTAAAACATACTTACAATAAAAAAATTCCACATCGGGGAGCATGACTTGGCGTTTTTTATGATACTATTAACATATAATAATATTGCAAAGAAAAAAAAAAACACTAACTTTTAAGATTATTTCGAAAGATTTCTCCGTTAGAAAAATGAAAGTATAATTTTCGAAGTCCTAAACACAACCAGTAGGCTCACTTAATCCTCTTGCACCCACGGGATGCACAGGGCCTAAACGAATTCACGACATATGTCTCTTTCCTGTGCCATCTCTTTGAGCTCTACCGAAAATCCAGATCCAACCTTCCTTCGCATTGTCATCAGCCTCGTTTCTCTTGTTATACTACGTCCTCTCCTACCCATGTTGCAATACAAAGCTACAGCTCACTATTGGTTCTTTTAAGTCATTACCCTTAAGATGAATTATTACTGGAAACTGTGTAAGTGGTTGTGGGGATAGCATACTTGTATTCCTCTCACTGATGAAACCCCATCTTCTTGGGATTAGATCAACAAGAAGGTTATTGTGAATCGCTAGCAACATATGCAGTGTAAATGCTCAAGAAATCTGTTTATGAAACTTCAATGAACTCCCAAGCAGTACTGTAGGCTACGTCATTAATTATCCTGAGTTATAATAAAACATTAGAAATTATATTTTCCCATTTTCAGTATATCATTGTGACTAATGATGGAGTCTCAAGTCTTCAATGTTTTTTGACTAGGACTAGCGTATTAGATAACCATCAATATTCAGCTTTTGTAGCGTAGACGGCCAAACTAAAGTTTTCTTATTGGGACCCACACTTCTTAGCGTAAGTCCTGCTAATGGTGTCAGTTCAAATAGATATTAGAATAACATTAATCAAAATCACTGTTTCCAAGTAGCCTATAAGTGAAACCCGGCCGCTTTTAACGGAAGTTTTTTTTTTTTCCAGATATAAATTCATCCGCACCTACTGGAATGAATGACGAATCTCCGGTCTCAGCGCCCAGAAATGAACGGACCTTTTCTTTTACAGATGAGGATAATACCCATGAAACAAAAAAACTCGAGAGTCTTAAGAAGTCTACAATAGAGGAGCTACGTCAAAAGTATGAAACAAATCATTCAGAGAAAAATGGTTGCTACTTTGAAACAATCTACCTCGCTGTGATTATTGTCGGAATACTTATTGTGATCATCATCACAGCAACTGGATTTTGTCTTCTTCGGAACTACAGGTAAAATTAAGTCTGACCTTCCATGGAAGACAAAGGTTATAACGAAATACGGTTAGAATATACGTACAATTCTCTTGGTATGATTTTCAGGACATTTAAGTTACTCCTAAATATTAAAGAGGTATCCCTAAATTTCCAAACAAAATAATAGTTTTTTATTCAATATACAGCTTCATTCCCTTGAAAATAGGTAGGATAAAAAAAGGAAATATCTGCTTTGCAAAATAATAATCAAAGCTGAAAGTATGAGAAAACTTAATATGGGCAATTATAAAGCTCAAACACCACGTAGAAACAACAGACATTTTGATGCATCACTTCGTTCATTAATTATAATCATGAATAGAGAGTGATCCACATGGTGATCTAAAAATTTAGGTGGCTGACCTTTATGTACTCTTCAGAAGATAATGAATTAAGCCTGAAACATACCATCGTAGGCATAACACTGATATAGTCTCGGTTCTTTACATTATTTTTCTTGATATCATGCGCTATTTTTTTTTTTTCGAAAATTAATTTCAAAGTTTACACTGTCAATGGCTTGGTACCTATTTTTTTATGATTGGAAAAGTAATCAGTCTACTTTTGGATAATCGGTTAGCCTACTGCTGATAGCTGACACTGAAGGTAACTAAAAGTAAAATTCAGAAATTTGATGAATAGAGTTTTTGGAATTTAACAACTGCGTTCCCATTAGCATATATTTTTCTCTTTCTTTTTATGATACGACATTTCAAAATACTTGAGATAGAATTCCGTGGTGGAAATATCTGGTGTTCACTTTTTCGACAGTTTTTTTTAACGGGGTATATAAAACCAGAATAAACACAATTAAAAGTTTAAACCCTGTGATTCGATTTAAAAAAAATTTAAAAGGTGTCCCTTTTTTTTTGTGTATTGTAAAAATAAATCTCTACCTGAAGGAAATCAAGATTGTTCGTTTTTATTTGATAATAAAGTGAGATTTTTTCCATGTTCATTGCAAGAGCCCGTGGAAAAAAATTCATATGTTATAAGGTTACATTTAATCATAATAAAAATTTAGTAAATTTTTCTTTCTGCTATTTGCTGGGGAGTGTTATATACAAACTTTGCCAAGCCTTCTTTTGTAGGGAAAAGATCAATCATAAAAAAGGTCAGGAGATTCGTACTTGCTTTCTGCTTCGAGATATAGTGTATTGGATGTACAGGATACTTATTATATCTATTATATGCTAGTAATACAACTGACATCCAAATGATATAGGTATTATTGCATAAGGATTCAAAATGGATCTTTTGACAGTAATTTGCACTAACTTTATTTGGATCATTCAATCTAATAGAATACCAAAAGTTTCAATGGTTAAACTGTAGATTTTATGAATTAGGACATTGCAAATGTAGGAATAAGATCATCAGAAGAATTAAATCTCTTCATTTAATTAAAACCGGAGAATACACAGTTGTGAAACACTCATGATTGAATAGTTACCAAGATGGCTTGGGCCTCTTTTCCTAAATTTCATCGAACAAGTACTATTGAGGTTTCTTATAATTTTCTATACACAAAGAACTTGACTCGTTTATTTTCTTAAAGGAATATTTTACGTTTAAGCTTTCATCTCACAGGCACATCATCTTTGGCCCTTGATACTTTCTCCTGCATCATTAGTAGTAAGAACAACTCGGTTATATTTATTTTCCTCTTCACAAACTTTTAACAGGAAGAACTCATTAAAGAGGTATCAACGCAATTTTCTACAAATGGAGACTGGTTAGTCTTCATGAGCGTTAATGGAAACTATTACTGTAATATCGATCTACTACCATAAAGAAAAACTTTCATTTCATTTTAATTGCAGGACTTCATACGCGTTGGCCCCACAAGATTCACCAAGGCATAGAAAAAAGAAGAGTTTTAGAAAAGTTTTACCAGAAATCATTACGGTTCATTCAAGACTTGACAATCACAAACAAATGTTTGTATAGTAAATTATTTTAATTGAATTAGAAACTACACCGCTTCGCATTGAAACATAAGAGTAAAGTGGTTTGTCAAGTGTTTTCGTATGCAATGGGTGAACCACAAAATTGCTGCAGCGCCTCTTCACAACAATCTCCTTTTTGATAAGCATTGTTACATTTAGCATCTATTTTACTTTGAAAATTAATGCTTTTTATATTTATTTATACACAGATCAGTAAGTTTAAATACGAATGCCCTTTTTTAACTAAAGGAGATCATGCATGTTACAATAAATAGCTACAGCCCACCATTGGTTCTTTTAAGTCATTATCCTTTAGGACTTTTAGGTATATCACTGGAAACTGATATTGGGTAGATATTTTTGTTACCTTTTATTTTTTTGCTACCTTTTATATTAGAATTTTCAAAACTTTTCAAGCAAGAATTTTTAGACTATATGAGACTATATTAACAGAGATCATGATGGATATTCTGATTTAGATATTTTCTATTTAAACCAAGAAGAACTGTGACATGAAACATTCAACTAACTTGATTTAAATCAGAGAAATATTGATGTCAACCTACGTTTACTTGAAAGATTTAAATTCTGGTTATCTCCACACGATTCTGGAACAGATAACAGCAAAATTCCAGGAAAATCTTCCATTTCCGGAAACAAGCACCAAATTTGACACTCATACGCCTTGGAATTGTTCCTTTGATAAAATCCATTAACTACTTAAAAGCCAAGATGGCAGCCATTTTTTCAAGATGGATACCATTGAACAATCAGAAATACTGCGTTTCGTAATGAAATCATAAAGAATTATTCTATTTGAATGATCTTGGTGTCAAATCATACATTTTCACTATGCAGAATACGAATTTGGAACCATGGAGGTTTTCACTGGCTTTCGTTTACCAACAGAGCGAATTTCAACTCACAACCAGGGCACATTGGATGGCATCACAGCTATGAATCCCAGCATGGGGTTCAGTATAAGCTAAATGATTATTAATTGTACCCAAATTATTAGTTTAACATCTCAAATGCTGTCTAACAAGCTCCACATCAGGTACCTATTGTAGATTATAAGTAGTTTAACATAGATGTTTAGCTAGACAGCCGTTCTTGAAGTGACATGGTAATGGGGCTTTATATTGGTTTGCCTGTTGCTACCTTGCTGTGTGATACTGTATGGATGATCAGGCTAGGCGAAGGTCATATATTTTTATTTCCATACCTATTCGTATCCCACACCTTATTGTGCATGATTGTGGCCAAGGAGGTAAAATGATAAGCCCTCACCCTTGATTCACTGAGTACAAATAATTATCATACTTGTTTCCTTGAATATCATTCGCCAAGATGGCAAATATAGGTCACAAACACTTCAAAGACAGAGAGACCCCATTCCCGTCTACACTAAGACCAGAGAGAGAACGTTAGTGAAAATGCTTAATGAGCAAAGCATCAACATTTCATATGGCAGGGTGAAAGAGATTATGCTTAATGTCTATCAGCCATATGGTCTGAAAGCTAAAAATAGATAAAAACTAGGAGACATGATTAGAACCAGGGCGACAAGGGAGGTCAAATTTCCCTCAAACTGGCAAAACTTCCTAAGAGCAAATGACAACAAAGCTGAGCTGTTCAAACTTATGGTTAATAAGCTTACACGAGGGGCCACACCAAATGATCCTGTCAGTCTGGTTGGGATGGCACCATACAGTCATGAAGTAGATGACACACATATCTTTGTGTGCAACAGAAATAAGCACCGAAGTTATCATAGTCAAAGCAAGTGATGCAAATGTCATTATTGTAGTAGGTGTTTTGCAAGTAGTTCAGGAGCTAGGTTTGCAACAGCTGTGGGTTGCCTTTGGCCAAGGAGAGACCCTGAGGTTAGTTGGTGTACATGATTTGTGTTGTACTCTTGTATAAAAGAACAAAGGGGTGCTCTTATTCCATGCCTCCACTAGCTGAAGTGTTGTTTCGCCATTCCGTGGCAAAGAGAAGACATATGCTTGGCAAATCTGGGATGTTTGTGACGAAGCCTCTAGTGTCTTCAGCATAGTCAGCTGGTAGTGGATGATGAAGATCTGGAGGCCTTTGAGAACTTTGCGTTCAAGAAGTATGACAGATCCAGCATAGTTGAAGGTATTGACGATACCAGGTTGGGCATCTTTGCTTGGAAGCAAGGCCATACGAAGACATTCCTCCAACCCAAGCAGTGTTGAAGCAACCAGAAACATAGACTTCTGTCAACTGGGGCTGGGCCAAGAAAGGAAATCTGTGACATATCGTTTAGACATAGCTCCCATCCATTGGAGAGAGTTGCTAGCAGGTGACCATGTGTGGATGCAACTCAAAATGTCGAAGTGGATGCAAATTGTACCACTACTCTCTGGCTTACACAGCACTGTGGGGATGCATATGTAAGGTTTGGAACCGTTGTATTATACTCATCCAAGCAGCAAGACAATATGTAGCAAACAAGTTCACACCTGCTACCCACTTGTACATCTAATGATATCTTGGACTGATGATAAGGTACATAGGTAGGTACATGGTTGAAAATATTTTAATCTATATAGTGAAATATGTATGCTTTGAAATAAAGATAATTCAAATAGGATAAGTCTGCATTTTTATTGCAAAATGCAATATTTCTTCATATTCAATGGCTTTCATCAAATCTGGGATGGTGGTGGGCCTAGATGGCATAACAACAGAAATTATATTATGATTCCTATGCAACGACCTACCAAATCCCAAAGATTTAGAAAAGAGTGAAATTAGTGGCCTGACTGGAACCAGACAAAGACCTGTTATCCTTCAAAAGCTATCAACCAGTATCCTTACTGTGTATCCTGTACAAATTATACGAAAAAATAATCTTAGCCCGTTAACCAACTATCGAAGAACAACAGACGACAGACCAAGCTGTCTTTAGACCTGGTTGATCCTGGTGCCGTCGGGTATTAAATCTGATGCAACACTTCAAGGTACAGTCTTTATCAACCTTACGGCAGCTTATGACATTGTAAACCATAGAGTACTCCTTCTGAAGGTGGTTTAAACTATATGGAATACCAGCATAGTCCACATTATTTAATCATTGCTAGAAATGGATGGCAGAAAA
>NC_090726.1:88134994-88179994 GCF_036898095.1 Palaemon carinicauda | reverse complement strand
ATGGAGACTTGTGCCAAACAGCTCAGAAATCATTAGAGATTTATTAAAAACTATCAAAGGAACACCGGTACCTCCAAACTCGGTCTATTAGACAATCTAAGATTGCAAATTCACTTATCATACTGCCTAAGCCCGCAACAACTGCCCCCAAAACGGCAGTAGCGGGGTCTAAGGCGGCAGCTATTTCTAGCAACCTGTAATAAACTGACCTTTCAACACCCAAGGCATGTTGACACAAAGCAGTAGAGGCATTATCAATTTGAAAAGAAGAGAGGGGACATTCCCATAGGAAAGGGTCCAAAATCATGGGGAGAGGTACAAGAAACGGATTTTGCCATAGGAAAAAATCTATTTTTGGGTGATATAGCCATGTCATCTTGATGGAAGTTCCTCAAAGGCAGCTTTCTACTTAGAATATTTCTGTGAGTGATATAAAAGAGAATTTTACTTTACAGGTATCACAGAGTTCTAACCTCCAGAGTGAATATCCCGAGAGATATCGTGTATAAATCAGGGACGTCTTAATAACAAGCCATGGTTATCATTCCTCGAATAGAGTTAACCTTGGCTCGAAGGATAAGGGATAGGGTAGGATACTTGGGCGAGAGAACCGTTACAACTCCCGATCTCAATGTGCTACAACTAACATGTTTCCTGTAAAACCATTCCAGAAGCATCCTTCACATCACAGAGGCCTCACACTGATAAAGTAACGGGTGGGCCCTGAGGACGACATGGCTATCTCACCCAAAAATAGATTTTCCCTATGTCTAAATCAGTTTTTTTGGGCTCGAGCCATGTCGTCCTGATGGAAGTGTACCAGAGAATTATTATTCTCAGTTGAGGCTAGGAGAGTTTTAACCTTTTAAGCCCCATAGACATAAGCATACTTCCCTTAGCATTGTTAACTATGGTACCAAACTATGAGAGTAAGCAATATCTTTGTAAAAAGTAGGAGCAATGGAAATCAATAGCACGGTCCCACTCTTTGTCTTAGGCAGAGGAAAAAAATGAAGTCTATAAAAGGAGGGTTAAAAAATTGAGGTACACTTCTTTTATTTTGGACAGTAGGTCCAATGAAAGAAAATGCAAAAAGGAACAGTAGTCTTTTATTGTTTCCACAATTTCATACATGTAACAGTAAGCAATGCAGCATTATATACCGTAGATGTATACAGAAAACCGAAGTTTTCAGACCTCAAAATGATGCAACAGAGTAGTAAAATATCACCTTTGACTCTTTATAATATTACATGGTACATTGAAAAGAACTTTAGTCCCCTTGCACAATGTAGACTAACGGGTCCCAACTATATAGTCCATAAGAGTCCATGCACAACACTTAACCCTGGACAGGTAGCGTGGACAAACTCTCCCGCTACAGATAGCGCGGTGTCATATCTGTTACTTTCACTTTGGGCATTTATACCTAGTTACCATTATGCCCATTTTTTATCTTATTTTTTTAGTTTACTAATATAAAGACTACTTTTTATTGATGAAAAAGAAAAAAAATCCCGAATATAAAAATAACACTTTACTTACATGATTACAAAAACATGTATACAAATATACAATATGTTCAAATAACAGACGCTGTACACTTAAAAATAACAAACTTCACGAATAACGAGTGCTTTCTTGAAACTAGTAGAGTTGCTCAGTTGATTGATGTAAAAACATCGTTGATTGGAGCGAAACTGCCAAATCTGTTAAGAAAAGAAAAAGCTGTTAATTTTTTTATACACAAAATCACTAATATTTTTGGTGTAAAAGGAAGGCTATATTTATTGTAGTAATACTTATTAGATCTGGATGAAATTTTCCAAAGTTCATCTACAATGATCCTAGATGATGGGAAAACCTTAAAAAAATATATTCAGTTACTGTAAACTGAAAAGAATGGCTTGGTTTCAATGTAACCCTTACCGCACGAGATTTATGTAAAAGAAAGGCAAATTTAGAGTACTAATAAATGATGGATATGCATGAAATTTTGCCAAAGTAATTCAAAATGACCCTAGATGAGGGCAAAAATGTTAAATATTATATTAAGTAAGTATAAACTGGTCAAAAAAATAATTCGTGAAACTTACCACTCGCGATGGCACTAGTCGCAGACGTAGTTGACATGCAAGTTACATGCAGGCTTATGGCACTTCACACACATAAGCTTGGTCCTGCCAATTTACAGCATCGTAAAGGTCGTCAAGGATGCTGCCGGCTTCAAGAGTCACGGTAGAGGGTTCTTCTTCATCTCTGCTCACGAAAATGACCCGCAAATACTTATCCTCCGTCAGGTTTCTCTTTACCATGCTGAAATCTGAAAATAGAAAAAAAAATCGATAATTAGACATTAGCCTCAAAATCACATTTTTGCTGCACTCTGATCCAATATGACGATCGGTACGGGTAGTTACACCATTTATTGATATTCTAAAATAAACATAATAGAGTTATTTCACTAAGTAATAATGCAGTAATGTAAAATGCAAAACTTTTGCAATTGCATGACTTACCCTTTTTATGGTAATGTGGTGTTAGATATGCACTATTTACAACTTTGGAGGGTGATAGCCAGAGAAGGCGGCAGAGCAGAGGTGACGCAAGTGTTGCTTCCACTAAGGCCGGTGGGCGACTAACTGTCCCCAGAAAAGAAGCGGGATCATGAGAGGCGTCTCTGAGTAGAAACAAAAAAACGCATTTTGCGCAGCAGCGTGGTGCGAATCTGACACAACGCTACCTGTCCAGGGTGAAGCTGGTTTAATTACACTACCAGTGGCCACTATAAAGTGTTTAATCTCTTCCAATTGATGTATGTAATGTTTGAAGAACAATCTTGAAGATTTCCATCCTGTGTAAGTGTGTAAACCTCCAAAGGACATACTCTGGAAAAAAATTTAAGGAAAAGGCAACTTTTCTAGTGTCATGATTCGATGATATACTATCAGGGTCAGCCCTTCTCATGAAATAAGTAAGTTTGGACCTTAGCTGTTTCAGAGAAAAGTTAGATCCTATCGTCTCCCCTTTAAAAAGTTGACTGCCTTTAAAAGCCTAGCTCTTTAACAGGTAGGTCTTAAGGCACTCCATGGGGCACAGAGAAGGGTCCTTCTTTAGTGAAATCTTCCTGGGCCCCAACGTTTCGTGGGATGTTCGTTTTTCGCCAAGAATGCAGGATCTGGGTAAAGATTTACCTGTCCTGATTCCGAGAATTCAACGGGGCCATCACCCCTTGAAAGGGCCATAATATCACCGACTCTAGCACCAGAAGCCATAGCAATAAAAAAAAATAGACTTTTGAATAAGATCCCTCCAAGAGGTAGAGGCATTATCTAATGAAGAGGCGAAGTGCAGGACTTTATCGAACGACCATGAACTAGCCTTGGGAGGAGCATTAGGTTTTAGTTTAGCACAAGCCTTCAGGATCTTATTGAACAGCTCGGTATTGAGTTAAATATCAAAAGTATGAGCAATTGGTCAAGTTAGTGCCGACTTACATGAGACAATACTTGTAGAGACCAGACCTTGATCATGCAATGAGATAAAGAAAGAAATACAGAAGTCCATAGAAATAGAAGAGGGCTGATGACTTTTCACGAATGCAACCCATTTTTTCCAGGTAGACAAATATTGTCGTTTCGTGGTGTTGGACTTGTACTCTACTATGAAGTCAATTCAATCTTTTGCAACTCCAAAATTTCTTTGGGCTGCGAGGGCCAGAGAATCATCAGCTGAAGGGTTTTCATTATCCAAAGGAAGCTAAGACAGTCTTCTGTTGAACATCCTGGGACAACACTGTAGATGGTAGAGGGACCTGGAGAGGTTTGAGTTCCAGAACAAGAGGATACCATTTACTCTTGGGCCACTTGGGAGCCACTAGAGCTGCTGTTCCCTTGAAAGTCTGCAGTTTGTCCATGACTTTCATTAGGAGGTTGAATGGTGGAAATAGGTAGAGGCGAGACCGTTGGTTTCACTTCAGAGACATCGCATCCATTCCTGTCACTTCTGGATCTAAGTTTGGTGCTACATATTGGGGAAGATTCTTGTTGAAGCTCATTACAAAGAGATGGATTACTGGTACTTGCTCTAAAATGAAACAGAATGATTTTGCATCCAGAGACCATTATGTTTCCAAAGGCTTGACTCTTTACAGGGCGCCTGCCATCACATTGTGAACCCTTTCAAGGTGAACTGCTGAGAGATGCCAATTCCTCCGCTTTGCAAAATTTATGATGGCTAGAATCACATGATTAATCTGAGGAGACATGGAGCCCTGTCTGTTGACACAGTGGACTATCCTCCTGTTGTCGATGACTAATTTGATGTGTGATTTCATCCTTGGGTTCAGCCTCTTCAGAGTCAGGAACACTACCACAGCTTCCAGAATATTGATGTAAAATTTCTGAAATGTGATTGACCACCGACCATGTACTTTCTTGGAAGGGGAATGCCCCCCCCCCCCCCCCCACCCACCCAACCTTGTTCCAAGGCATCTGTTTGAACTTTCACGGACGGGAGAGGGTACTGTAGAGGGACTTGTGTCAATAAACTCTTGGCAGTGGACCATGGCTTGAGCTGCTTTCGCAGTAAGACAGGGGTTTTCTGGCGATGATCTCCAAAAGCATTTGATGCCTTTCTTCTCCAGACTCTGTTGGCATCTTTGAGCTTTCTTTTAATATTGGGTCTGTCACAGCAGTAAACTGCAGTGAACCCAAGACTTTTTCCTGTTGCCGCCTGGTGAGTACTCTTGAACAGAGTAGGCACCTGACAGAGTTTGCGATTTTCTTTCTCTTGCCTTGCGGTAGAGAGAGGGTGTGCGACTTTAGATTCCAGTGAAGCCCTAGCCACTGGAATTCTTGAGCTGGAGACAGCCTGGACTTTTCGAAGTTGATCTGAAAGCCCACAGACTGTAGGAATTTCATGACTTCTTAAGCTGTAAAAAGACACTCTGACTTCGTTGCAACCCAGACCAGCTAGTCGTCCATGTATACCATCACCTGGAGGCCTCTGTTCTGTAATTTATAGACGATGGCCCCGACTAGTTTCGTGAAAATCCTATATTGAACCCGAAGGGTATAGTTCTAAATACGTAGGCCTTTCTTGCCCATCTGAAACCAAGGTAGGGGGAGACGTGCTGATCTATCAGAAGATGCCAATAGGAATCTGTAAGATCTACGGAGATGGTGTAGGCCCCCTGGGATAGTACTGTCCGTATTAACGCGATAGTCAGCATCTGGAACTTGTCATTCAGAATGAATTTGTTTAGTTGGATAAGTCCAGAATAGTTCAAAGTGTGTTCGAAACTTTCTTGGGAACGCAGAATAGCCGCCCGTGAAAGTTCATGGATTTTGCGCAATGGATGACTCCCTTCCAGAGATCCTGTACATAATACTCCAAGAATGGGGTTGTGGGTTGGAAGACCCTCTTGAACTGGGGTGGTTTCTGTCTCCATTTCCAGACTAGTTCTTTTGAGACTATGCTGTGAGCCCAGGGATCGAGCTTCCATTGATCTCTGAACAGGTGAAGTCGTCCCCCTACCCGGAGCTCCTCATTGTTGATGTGAAAGACCTGCGTCTTTACCAGCCTTGCCTCTACTTACTACGCCTCTAGACTGACCGGCCTTTCCAAACCTTCCCCTACCACTAGTGCTCTTCTTTTGAGCTCTGACAGGGTGATATGTAGTGGTGGCTCTCTCATACACAGGGTTGAAGGCTGGAGATTGTGATACAAACTGCTGGGAAACAGTGAATACAGTCTGGATGATGGCAGCAACTGAGGCTGTCGTGAGAGGAAAGGATTTTCTTCCCTTGAAGTGTTATCTGGGCTTCTTGCCCTTGGGTTGAGTTCCTTCACCGGAGTTAAATTTCCTTTTAGAGGATGTACCCCACTTCTCTATAAGGCTCTTATTTTCCTGAGCTGCTTTGTCCATGACTTCCTTTACCAATTTCTTGAAAAAGAGGTCTTCCCTCAGATATTGGAGTCGATCAGCTTTCTAGGTTCATGCCTGATCGTACCAGTGGCTAGGATGTGCTCTCTACAAATTCTTCTGGCTAGGAAGAAAGAATGGAGATCATTCTGAAATATGGGTAGCCTAGTCTTCATCAAGACAGGGAAGAGATCAGATTTGGTATAGTTTCCAATGAGCATCTCTAGATAAGATTGGAGAGACAATAAGGCAGATAGTCTCCCTTTACCTTCCAATTTTTCCTTTAGGAAGGATTCGGAAATTCTGAGCAGTTCATCATTAAACTGCTTACCTCTGATGTCTTTATCTAGTTTTCCAACAGTAAAAGTATGTTGGACATCTTCCCAACTGCCCGAATAATAGCAACAAATCAACCTGGTTATGCAGTTCTTTCCTTAAACTCGTGGTCGATACAAAAAGATCATAATGACTACAAATCTCTCTTCCCAATTAAAGTTTGTGCTTTACACATTCGACAAACTGGCTGGTGCGTGTGGATTTAAGCGATATAGCGAGTAACTTTAAGCTTAATCAAGCTGAAATCGTTATTAATGCTTCACAAGTCAAAGGTAAAGGATCCGGTTCGAAGGACCACTCGTGCGGAGAAATTATTTATTTTCATTTAATTGTTGAGTGGAAACTTGTTGATCCGTGAATGTCTCCCTGCAACAAGCAACAAAGTTCCACAGGGGAAGAAAGGAGTACTTCCACTCAAAGGCACAAACACCCTGGTAAATTCTTTGGTGATGCAGTTCACAAACCTTCACACTAAATGCAAAGAGAAAAAACTGTACTCTGTCCAGAGGCCTGAAAACTCCACACGTGAAATAAAAGTAATTTTTTGGCTTACTTTAGCTTTGTCAGGTCTAAAGCTATTCCACTCTTATGCTCTGTTTCGGCTCTGTTCCTGGGACCCCAGTGAGATGCTGGACAGGAATTTTATGTTATAAAATTATTGAGACAATGGCAGTGGAGGGAGCAGTAATGTATTGTAGTAAAGTAAAAGTTAAAGATAAAGATCTTTACCTTCGAAGCATGGAATGAATAATAAGACACTCGCTAACACACTATTACCTTCAAGTTATTTAGACTTACTCCTTTCAATATATCGGGTATACTGTCCTGAGATTAGACATTCATGTAAGACATACTCAAATAAACGAAGGAGTAAAAATACAAAGAGGTGTAATTAACATAATCTAGTTATTTTATTACAGAAAACTCACATTGAAAAATTGGACATCTTAACAGCAGCAAAAGAGGTTAAACAAGCACAAAAGGAAATAAAAGAAATACAAAATATGCATGACTCGAGGTCTGTTATTATTATTACTAGCCAAGCTACAACCCTAGTTGGAAAAGCAAGATACTATAAACCCCAGGGCTCCAACAGGGAAAAATAGCCCAGTGAGGATAGGAAACAAGAAAATAATTAAACGATATAAGAAGTAATGAAAAATTGACATAAAATATCTTAAAAAACATTAACATTAAAATAAATAATTCATATATAAGTCATAAAAAGATTTGCTGCAAATTTGACTTTTGAAGTTCTACTGATTGAACTACCTGATTAGGAAGATCATTCCACAACTTGGTCACAGCTGGAATAAAACTTCTAGAATACTGTGAAGTATTAAGCCTCATGATGGAGAAGGCCTGACTATTAGAATTAACTGCATGCTTAGTGTTACAAACAGGATGGTACAGTCCAATAAGATCTGAATGTAAAGGAGGGTCAGAATTATGAAAAAGCTTATGCAACATGCATAATGAACTAATTCAATGACGGTGCCAGAGATTAATATCTAGATCAGAAATAAGAAATTTATTAGACTGTATAATCCTGTCCAACAAATTAAGATGAGAATCAGCAGCTGAAGACTAGACAGGAGAACAATACTCGAAACAAGGTAGAATGAAAGAATTAAAACACTTCTTCAGAATAGATTGATCACCGGTAATCTTAAAAAACTTTCTTAATAAGCCCATTTTCTGTGCAACTGAAGAAGACACAGACCTAATATGTTTCTCAAAAGTAAATTCGTTGTCAAGAATCACACCTAAAATTTTAAAAATTCATACAAAGTTAAAGAAACATTATCAATGCTGAGATCCGGATGTTGAGGAGCCACTGTTCTTAACCTACTTACAATCATACTTTGAGTTTTGTTAGGATTCGATTTCATACCCCATAATTTGCACCATGCACTAATTTTAGCTAGATCTCTATTAAGGGATTCAGCAACCCAAGATCTATATACAGGAAATGGAATTGATGCAAAGAGAGTAGTATCATCTGCATATGCAACAAGTTTGTTTTCTAGGTCAAACTACAAGTCATGTGTATATAGTATGAAAAGTAATGGGCCAAGAACACTATCCTGTGGAACACCAAATATCACATTTCTATACTTACTATGGTGCCCATCAACAACAACTCTTTGAGATCTATTACTTAAAAATTCAATAATAATGCTAAGAAACGACCCACCCACTCCCAACTGTTTGAGTTTGAAAACAAAGGCACCACTGAAATCAAGGCCAATCATGCAAATTTCCTGAACACAATCAAGGGATTTCTGTACATCATTGGAGATTGTAAGAAGGGCATCATATGCTCCAAGGCCTTTACGAAAGCCAAATAGCAAACTAAGGAACAGATGATTACCTTCAGCAAACCTATTAAGACGTTTTGCCAAAAGACGTTCAAAAACTTTAGATAATATGGGAGTTATGGAAACTGGGTGGTAATCAGTTGGACTTGAGCTACCACTAACACATCTACATAGTGGAGTAACATTACCAATTCTCCAACAAGTGCTAAAGCTCCTCTTCTTGCTAACTTGCATAAAATAACAGATAATTTTGGAGTTAAGAAATCTGCAGTCTTTAAAAAAAGCAAAGGAAAATACCATTTGGGTCTGCACCTCCATAAGCATCAAGTTCCATCAACAGAGCTTTAATTTCACTAGATCAAAAAGCTAAACTAGTTAGTTTAGCCTCAGGAAAACAGTTACGAGGAAGTTGGAGTTTCTCATTACTCTGCTTACTGTCAAACAAATCAGTCAAAAGGGTTGCCTTTTGCTTTGGACAGTGAGTGAAGGAGCCATCTGGTTCAAGTAAAGGAGGAACTGTCACATCTACACCAAAAAGTGCAGATTTAAGGGTAGTACACCACTTATGTCCGTGGGTTGTACCAGAAAGGGTTTCTTTTATGGTTAGATTATTACTATAGCAAAGGATTGCAATGGGGTTGGACACGTGGTCTTGTGACCCAAGACTGGACTAGTCTCTAAAGCACAAATTGTAAACAAAATTTATACAAACAATCCCACGCACTCATCCCAAAATATGTAAAAGCTAGGTAAACCTAAATCAAGTAAAAATTAAAAGGTAATCTAGTCTAAAATGGTAGAAAACTAAATGGCCACGTTTTACCTGCACTCCTTACAGTAATGCTGGAAATGTCCTTGTCCTCTAAAATGTCAAATGATTGGATAGTTTGCACCTTAGTAAACTGGACTGGCTCACCCCTCTCTGTGTTCCTCCCTTCTGGTCCAGCAAGGATTGGAAGGAACACGTTGGAAAAGTTGGAGCGAGCCAGATCGACCTGTTTGGTCATGGACTCATGGTGCTGTCAGAACAGCGGTGCTTGGACGACTGGGCCGACTCTCGGGTCAAAGGCCGTCACCTAGCTTCAGTTTCTAAACAGGTGAGGGTCGTAGCGTAGTTGAGGTGCCATATCAGGACTTTGTGGCAGGGCAATGTATTGTTGCAAGGAGTGAGTAGAAGGCAGGATTTTTTGCAAAATATGAAGAGAAATCTTCCAACTCTAAGGGAACATACATACATAGTAATCCTATCTATTCTAGCTTACAAAAAATTAATAATTTAAATGAGTTAGTAGCAAAGGGCTGGCGTGATGGGCATACATCTCAAAATTAATCAGAACTGAATAGGTACTGAGGGATAAAAGTTGCTTATAAGTCAGCAGTATTAAAACTATATTCAAAACCAGTGTAATAATTCATCTCTAAACACGTAGTTTAAAGAAAGAACATATGCAGGCGTAAGGTATTGTTACGTTTCTACGCTGTGATGTCACAAACGTGGCATACAGTATTGTCAACGAGTTCAGTTAATTTAAAGCAGTCCTCCCGATGTTTGGTAAAGAAAGCGTAAAGTGTGGGAGCGAATGTTTTAGGGGTGACTACTATATTGGCAGCGAGACTAAATGCAAGAGAAAAGAAGGAGAGTGAAGAAAAACTCTTCACACCCTGGGGATAGGAGAGAGGGGTTAGTTCCGGCAAATGTCCGTCAAACTACATGTTAGTATGGGCTAGATAAATCTATTGGATGAACAAGTTAGTGAAATAGTTCTTCAAATAAACGTCCGTTTAAAGTTAACAAAAAGCTGTTAGCGTTATTTAAAATCAATTTAGTGAAAGTTATGTATGAATGTGAATGTGGGGAAAAATGAAACCCGCAGGCAATGCTTTACGAAAGTGTAAAATAAATGAGCAGTGTTAACTTTAAACATATAATCCAAGGGTAATCAAATTATAAAATACAATACTCCCCGCCGAAAGGGTAAGGATAGGGTAATCGAAACGTGATCCAATAACATTCGAGTTCAGCAAAAAATCCGGCCAAGAATGAATTAAAAATTTTGGGGGCAAATCCCAGTCCCAATCTGACATCCAACGTTTAACATGAAATATTTTTACAAAGAAAGTGACCGGCATAAAGAAAGCTTTGTATTCATCGAGTGACAAAGGGAGAACAGTTACTTCCTTTTCGGCCTTAAAGCGTGAATAATTAATTGACCCTAGTTCAAATGGTAAACTGAGACAAACTAGATCCATGGGGACATCATAATTCTGACCGCGAGAGTCTTGGATGTCGTCTTGAATGAAAAGGCTTGAAAGGGGTGCATTAAAAGTACAAGTTATATTCATTTTCAGCATAAACTGAACAATGTCAGGGGGATTATAGTAACAATGTGACCTTTTGTCAAGGAAAGAATCAAATTTATGCTTTGAAACTAAAGCAAAGGATTGGCGGGGAAAAGGCTGCTGTATGACTTGGCAAAAGAAATAAAAACTCAAAGTGGTGCCATATACACCTGAATGAAAATAGTAAATTACAACATTCATTTTACTGTGGTCCTCAAACAAGGTTATTCGTAAACCAGCTCTAGGTTCTGGCGTTAGTTCTACATGTGTGAGCTTCACTAAATCTGCCGTCAGGGCAAAGGGTTCCTTTCTGACTATTTAAGTCTTGAGGTTAACCTTGCAAGGCTCATCCTTTATGATTGCTAAAGTCTTAAGGTTACTATTACGGGGCTCATTCAGAGAGCGGGTTTCAAATTCTGACTTGGATGGTTTAGCGACAACGTTGGTTAAAGCAGTAGTTACGGGATTGAGGATGGATAGGCAAAGAGAGCACTGGTCTGCGGTATGGTACGAACTTAATGGAATAGTCTACCAGTACAAGCCTTTGCGGGCCTTCACGCACACAGTCATGTTGGTTGGTATTGGAACTACCGCTAGGGGAGTCCACAATGAGACCGAGAAGGGTATTTCCATCAGGACGCACTGTCAAAGGTGGTAAACCAAAGGGGTTTGAGGTCAATCAAACGCCGACTTAAGGTTGGAAAATGAGGACTGAACAGGAGGGACTATTAGAAAATTACTAATTCTGTGCCATGCTGGCAGCATAGTATTGAATTGTGAATACTGAGCAAAAGGGGGAACTGATACAAAATTATGAACTTTGTGCTTGACTGCCGAGACACTAGGGGTATCAACTAAGGGACTGTTAACGGAATTTACAACGGGGCGCAACACTGACTGAAGGTGTCACCATTGAAGAAGAATAAAACTAATTGTGCTTAATGGTTAAATTAGGATGAGCCATTAGGCTAATTAAAAGCAGTTTACATTTTCCTTGAATAGACAGCAAGCACGGGATAATTTACTTTAACATTGGGATTGTCGTAATGACATCTCCAAAAGGTATTGTAACTGCAAAGTTCATCTCTTACTTCCCCGATGATGGTTTTAAAATGTCCCATGGCTTCAGGACCCATGTTCGGAAAATCAACCGAAACAAAAGCGTGGAAAGCTAAGTCTGCGTCCTGACAAACAAATTTGAATTTTAACTCCTGTTCCTTAAGCAGAGCATTAATCTCCTCTGGGCTGAAACGTTCAGCCTTGGGCGGTGGAGGGCTGCTTATGTTGCAAGTGAAGTCCGCCATCTTGGATTGACAACATTTGATGAATGGATTTGGTAAAGCAAAACAAAATAAATTTGAATCTCAAAGTCCCATCGCATAATAGAGGAACGTTAATTAACACAAATTTTACAATGTTAGAAGAGCGGTAATAGAATATCTAAAATTACTCACAATGAGAAGGAAAACTGTTTAGTGGCAAAATAAAATGTGAATAACAAAATTACTTTGAAATTCAAACGGACAGTCCAGCAAAGCAGTCGATGCCCAGTCACGTCACATTAAACACTTCACTAAAATGAATTATATACGCACAGGGCAATAAATTAGGGATAAAACTACTCACAGAGAGCATACATTGTCAAAAAGCACATGAGCTTATGAGACAAAAAATTAAGTTAAAAGTTAAAATAACAGGTCGAGGCTGACACTGATGTTGTGACTGTTTCACAGTTGCGGGCGCACTGATGTGACTACCGAACAATACAAAATTTACAGGTGCACGAGGGAACAACTCAACTATTAAAATGCACTGTCGTAGAGGCTAACAAACATAAAATTTTCCGCACACGGAGGTGAAACAAAATCTCCTTGCTAAAGGACAAAACAATAAATCTTCTTACCAAAAGAACAAAGGAATTTATACTTACAAAGCGGACAAAGTATATTCCCTAAAACAGCGGTAATCCGAAAATCTCCTCACACGGAGGACAAATGTTGCCTCTTGCAGAGGCTTGACAACAGTTTCCTTATGCAAAGGATACGCCAATTTTCCCCACGCAGGGGGCAAAGTTAAATCTGCTCGCACAGAGGGCAAACATTCAATCTCCTCGCATGGAGGCTAAACACAAATTTCCTTATGAAAAGGACAACATAATTTTCCTCGCACAGAGTACAAACACCAAACTTTCCCTACACAGGGGATAAAGGTTAAATCAATGTTGCACTTGTAAGTGTTAAATAATGAAGTTACAAATAAAACTACATAGTTAATTAATGAAACAATATGCAGTAAGTTACATACGATAAACAGCAAATAAGAACCCTATAGTTTGGGTTGTAAACAAGATCCGCCATCTCAGAACAAAAACGTGGAATGGAGTGGACTTGGTGAAATTAAGTTTCTATGTTACTTAAGAAAATCTAAATTATGGTGCGCCAATTAACTGTGGGATAAGGACACGTGCTAGGCCTACTGCATGGGGAACCTTAGTTAAAAAAGCAGGGATGGTAACAACACAAAAGAAGGTAGACCAAAGTACAAATTGATACAAATTAATGTTAAATGACAAAATTAGTTGACTGAACAAGTACACTGGCACACTTGTGGAGCAGTAAACTCGGACTTCTGAACAACACAAAAACCTTAATTCAAGCAACTTAGAACTTTCTGATTATGAACGGGACCCGCCACAACGCGTGGGTGAATGGATTCGAAACAAAACGAAGCTCCTACGTAGAACTGTAGAGAATATTCCAGCAACAAATCAACCTGGTTATACAGTTCTTTCCTTAAACTCGTGGTCGATACAGAGATCATAATGACTACAAAATCTCTCTTCCCAATTAAAGTCTGTGCTTTACACATTCGACAAACTGGCTGGTGCGTGTAAATTGAAATGATATAGCAAGATACTTGAAGCTTAATCATGCTGAATTACGTTATTAATGCTTCACAAGTCAAAGGTAAAGGATCCGGTTTGAAGGACCACTCATGTGGAGAAATTATTTATTTCTATTTGATTGTTGAGTGGGAACTTGTTGTTCCTGGAATGTCTCCCTGCAACAAGCAACAAAAATCCACAGGGTAGGAAAGGAGCACTTACACTCAAAGGCACAAACACCCGGATGAATTCTTTGGTAATTATTGGATGTCAAGGTGGGACAAGAGATACACGGTGGTGGAGGCATGTGGTTTATTGCGTCCTGAGGTACAGACTGTTCACAGTTGCTCTCTGCAACCGGCACAGTCACTTGGCACCTGCCCGCCACGGGAAAACATATCGTACTTATGCAGGTACTCCATCATCCGCCCCCGAGATTAATACATGGGTATACATGGAGAGGCAATGATAAAAAATAATTCATGGATATACATGGATTAAATTGGATGCATGTGCAAGAATAAGGAGACAGATACATAGCTGTCGATAGTGTAAAATGCAGTGTGTAGGTAATACATGTCCATAAAATAATATGAGAAGCAGATACAATAAAAATATAAACAGATGCTGCTGTAATGTACGTGATTACATAAAAGAAAGTATATGGCAATTAACGATGTCACATGTAGTCATTCATCCACGCTGGCCTTCAGGTGCGCCGTGATGGGCGTGGCTCCCTTACTGCTTGTGAGCTGGGGGTAGGGTGACTGACCGGTGGCTGCTCGGGTGTAGGCGGAGCTGAATGCATTACAGGTGTGGCCCGCCCTGGTTGGGGACCCGATGATGTGAGTCGCAGGTGCATCCTGTTACGGAGAGGGAGGCGCCCGCTGCCGTTCAGTCTGACTAGGTATTGTCGGTATGGGAGCGTTTCCGCCAGGGTACCGGTACGGTCCCACAGCTTAGTAGCCTGATTTTGCATTCGCACCTGGGTTCCCGGGTTGATAACTGGAAGCTTTCTGGAGGGTCCATTCCCAGTGAGGGCAGCACCGCTGTCAGCTATCTGACGTTCTCTTTGCCGTAAGGTTGCCCCCCAGTGTTTGTCTACCGTGAGGTGCCAGCAGGCCGTAGGTACGCCGTCTCGGAGCTGCCTGCCTGTTACCATCTAGGCGGGTGCCTTATTTATTCCGCCGAGGGGGGTGTTGAGGTACTGCAACATAGCCATAGAGGACTTGTCCGTGTCAAGGTTGCCGCCGCTGCCCGTGTTGGCCATTATTATCCGCTTCCCGACCTTGACTGCGGCCTCTGCCCTGCCATTGGACTGCGGGTACTGGGCGGATGATAGCCGCACGGACATGCCCGATAACTTGAAAAATTCCCCCATTTCCTCGCTTGCCAGATTGGTGCCACCGTCCGAGGAGATTTGCTCCGGGGCCCCCCACCTGGCGAAGTGGCGACGTAGCTGGGTCTTGATGTGAGGAGGAGGAGGTGCCGTGAGGGAAGTGGGCCAGCTCCAGCCAACCTGTGAGCCTGTCTGCGTAGGCCATGTGCGAGTGTCTGTCGTGCTGGAACATATCCGCTACCGTCATCTGGAAGGGGTACTCTGGGGGCGGCGTGATGATGAGTTCTTCTGCAGCCTGGGATGGTGCGTGTACGTCGCATTCTTCGCACGAGGATCGGTGATACTGCAGGTCCCCCTCGGGTCTAGGCCAGTACACCGTCTGGCGCGCTCATCGTTGCATCGAGTCCAGGCCTTGGTGCCCCGCGTGTAGGTTGGCAGCCATCTGCTGACGGAGAGGCTCCGGGATAACTAGGCGGATGATGCCCTGTTCGAATGTGTATGTCACTAAGTCTTGGATAACAGACAGCCTCTCCCTGACACCGTAGAAAGTCCGAAGGCATGCAACTTCCTGGGACTTCCTGTCGGCCCAGTCCCCGGCCAGGACCCTGGCCATGAGCAGCTGATACACGGGGTCGCTGGCAGCGGCGTGCCTGACACTCTCCTCGTCCACGACGCAGCTGTCGTGCTCTACTGCTGCCAAGACGGCGGCCGCAATGGCGTCGGTGAGTTCTTCATCGAGGTCCACGTCGTGGGCGCTGGGATCGGCTTTCAAGGCGGGGTATCGTGACAGGAAGTCTGTCGTACTGTTACGCTTCCCCGGCAGATACTTGACCCTGAATTGGTACTGCAGGGTTCTCTCCTTCAGCCTGAAGAGACGGGAGTTGGAGATTTCCGTGAGGGCCCAATCCCCCAGCAACTTGGTTAACGGGCGGTGGTCCATCACAACAGTGAGGTTGGGGCACCCCAGCAAGAACAGCCTCGCCTTCTGGAGACACCAGGCTAACGTGAGGGCCTCCCCCTCCACGGCAGCGTAGCCAGCTTCGGCGGCGGTGAGATGGCGGCTGCCCCATAGTGCCAGGCGCCACCCACTCGTGCAGCAAAGGGCGTGGTGGCGGAGCTGCATGCACAATACTGCTGAAGGATCACAAACCCTATGCCCTCTTTGCTCCAGTCGGTGATCGCAGCTGTGGGGTGGCTCCAGTCGTAGTAGGCCAACCCATCCTTTGCTAATTGGCATATCATGTCTTGGGCGCGATGGAATTTGGTGCGGAGTGCCTCGTCCCAGTACACTAACTTCCCGGTTGGTTTCTTGAGGAGCTCCCTCAATGGGTTCATGATGGGGGTGTTGCGAGGAAGGGTGCCAGCTGGTTGACGATTCCGTACCAAGCCCTTACGTCGGTGATAGAGGGCTGACGTGGCATCGGGAAGTTCTTGATGGCCGCCAAACATTCCTCTGTTGGCTTGTAGGCCTCCCATCCCAAGTTGAAGCCCACAAAGTCTACTTCTCTTCTTGCGAATTGGAATTTCTCCGGCTTCAGGGTGACACCCGTGGCTACGCAGATTTCGAGGAAGTCATAGGCATGCAAGAAAGCCCCTTCGATGCTGTCGTCGTAGAGCAGGGTGTCGTCTACGCACTTATATTTCCTCTGGATGTCCTGAATGGCGTCGTCGAATCATCAAGTATACGCATTGCCGGCGGAGCAGTGCCCCATGGAGGTACGACGGTAACGAAATCTCCCCCAGGGGGTAATGAATGTGGTTAGGTCGCGACTTTCTTCGTCTAGTTCCACCTGGTGGTATCCCCAGTATGCTTCCGCCACGGTCTTGAATGTGTGCTTAGGTACCCCGGACCCCATGTCGAATGGGTCGGGGATGTGGTGTGTCTCCCGCAGGCAGGATGCATTGAGGCGCTGGCAGTCGACTGTACGCGTGGTTGTCCTGACTTCTGGCGACGACCACCATACGGGTGCACCATTCGATTGGCTGCCCTGCAGGTACCGGTTCTATGACGCCACGGGCGACATCCTCTTCGAGCTGGGCCTTCACTTCCTCTTCCCAGTGTTTTGGCACCGATGCTGGGGTGTGGCATGCATAAGGCGTGGCTCCTGGGAGCAGGTGGATGTGGTGCGGTTCCCCCTGCATCACTGGCAGTGGCTTCCTGGCTGAGCTATATGTCGTCGTGGCGAAATGTTGCAGGAGCCAGGCTTCCAACCTGGCTGCATGTTCCTCCTGGGGCCGCAGGGGCACCTCAGCGTGTCGGGGTGGTAACTGGGCGGCTAGTCTAGCCGTGCCATTGAATAGGCTCACATGTGCCACCGCTGGGGAGGGGTGGGGGAACTCCTTGGGTATCAGCGTCAAGTCCCTGCAGGCGTCTAGCGACAGGAAGAGGTGCTTTGCCGACTGCACGAAGTACACGTCCTGCTCCGTGGTGCGGACTTGCAAGGTGACGTGGCACACGGCAGATCCAAGGCACTTCAGGGGGAGGTTTGCCACATCCCGCAAGCCGGCACGGGATGTAAGGGCTGCTGGTCGTACTTCGCCACACATACCTGTGCCCTGGTGTCCGCCACAGCGGCGACAGGCACTTGTACTCCTGTGCCGGTGTGGACGACTGTCACCTCCACTACTGGGTGGTGGGCGAGGTTGGCGCCCGCAACAAGCACAGCACTAGACACGTCTGTCGGGGGAGCCTGTTGATTTTGCATGTGATTTTCTGCAGTAGTGGCCCTGCTTGCGGCACCCGTTGCATATGGCGGACTTAGCGGGGCATGAGGATCTGCCAAAGGCATGGCGTCCGCCGCAGTTCCTGCAGGGAGGGGGTAGGGAACCCCTACCTGTGCCAGCGACGGTTGCATTCGGATGATCTGCCTCGGGTGTCTCGCTGCCAGCCGCGCAAGCAGTTTCTCTCTAATTGCATTGGGGCGCAGCGGCGTCGACGCGGGCCACCTCGTAAGCGCAGCACCTGGCCCTAAGGGCACTAACACTATTGATGTCGTTGCTACATAGGTATACATGGCGACGCATAGTCTCATCATTTAGGCCCACCATTAACTTAGGTAATAACATATATTCGGCTAGATTACACTGATACTGAGGACACTGGAAATTGTAATCGGTGGCCTTTTGGGAACACTTTAAAAAATAATCACTAACACTTTCTCCTGGGCCTTGTATCGCATTGAAAAACTCCGACCATAACACAGCACGGTTTGTAGAGCGTAACACAATATCACGAATAAAATCCATTGCTTCCGTAGCGGTGAGGTTACTCCATTCATGTGAGGTGAATCTGGCGTCAAGCAATCGTTGCAGAGGGGGCGTGCAGTATAGCCTGATGTGGTGGATGACCTCGTGGGGTGGTAGTCTGCACAATTCGATCCAGCATTCCATCGACCTCCTCCAGGACCTGAATGCGGCGGGCTTCAGCTCAATTTCACACTTCTCCGGGGCTGCAGACGCAGGGACACGAGGTGCAGGGGTAGCATGAGTCGTAAGCCGGTCGCGGAGGGCGTTGATCATTTGTTGCTGTGCCGCCATGGCCTGCCTGGCTTCTTGCAGGGCAGGGATGAGCCCATGGGGGACGACGGGGCGTGCGGCCCTTGGGATAGACTGCGCTGAGCGGCGTTGGAATGGCATGGTGAGGGTCACGGAGGTCCTTGAGAATCACCGCGCCATATTGGATGTTAAGGTGGGACAAGAGATACACGGTGGTGGAGGCATGTGGTTTATTGCGTCCTGAGGTACAAACTGTCCACAGTTGCTCTCTGCAACCGGCACACTCACTTGGCACCTGCCCGCCATGGGAAAACATATCGTACTTATGCAGGTACTCCATCAGTAATGCAGTTAACTAACCTTCACTCTAATTGCAAAAAAAAAAAAAAAAAAAGAACTGTACTCTGTCCAGAGGTACAAAACTCCACACATGAAATAAAAGTAATTTGATGGCCTACTTTAGCTTTGACAGGTCTAAAGCTATCCCACTCTTAGGCTCTGTTTCAGCTCCGTCATAGGGATCCCAGTGAGATGCTGGACAGGAATTTTACGTTATAAAATTATTGAGACAATGGCGATGGAGGGAGCAGTAATGTATTGTAGTAAAGTAAAAGTTAAAAATAGGGATCTTTACCTTCGAAGCATAGAATGAATACTAAGTCACTTGCTAACAGACTAGGCTATTACCTTCAAGTTATTTAGACTTACTCCTTTCAATATATCGGGTACACTGTCCCGAGATAAAATTTTCATGTAGGACATATCAAATAAACAAAGGAGTACAAATATGAAGAGGTGTAATTAACCTAACCTGGTTATTTTATCACATAAAACTTACATTGAAAAATTGGACATCTTAATAGCAGATAAAGAAGTTAAACAAGCACAAAAAGTAATAAAAAGAAAGGCAAAATATGCGTGACTCGAGGTCTGTTACAATAGCAAATGATTACAATGGGGTCGGACATGTGGTATTGTGACCCAAGAATGGACTAGTCTCTAGAGCACAAATTGTAAACAAAATTTATTTACACAATTCCACACACTCAGACTGAATTATGTAAAAACTAGTTAAACTTAAATCAAGTAAAAAGAAAAGCTAATCTAGTCTAAAATGATTGAAATCTAAGAGGCCACATGTTTACCTGCACTTCTTACGGTAATACTGGAAAAGTCCTTGTCCTTGCAAATGGCAAATGATTGGATAGTTTGCACCTTAGTAAACTGGACTGGCTCGCCCTTCGCTGTGTTCCTCCCTTCTGGTCCGTACAGAATCGCTGGTACTGGCTGCAGGCTTGCTGTCCTCCTCTGTTAGGCAGGAATTGGAAGGAACACATTGGAGAAGTTGGAGCGAGTCCGGTCGACCTGTTTGGTCGTAGACTCGTGGTGCTGTCAGAATAGCGGTACTTGCACGAATTGGGTCAAAGGCCATCTCCTGGCTTCAGCTTCCAAAGATGTGAGGGCCTGTTGGGCATAGGATAATGCAGTTGAGATGCCATATCGTGATTTCTGGACAGGGCAACATATTGTTGTAAAGAGTAAGTAGGAGGCAGGATTTTGTGCAAAATTCGAAGAGAAATCTTGCAGTTCTAAGGGAGTATACATACATTGTAATCCTACCTATTCTAGCTTACAAAAAATTGATAATTTAAATAAGTAAGTAGCAAAGGGCTGGTGTGATGGGCATACAACTTAAGATTAATCAGACTTGATTAGGTACTGAGAGATAAATGCTGCTTATAAATCAGCAGTATTAATATTATATTAAAAAACCAGTGTAGTAATTCATCTCGACACACGTAGTTTAGGGAAAGAACCTACGCAGGCATAAGGTTTTGTTGCGATTTGAAGCTGTGACGTTACGAACATGGCGTACAGTATTGTCAACGAGTTCAGTTAATTTAAAGCAGTTCTCCCGATGTTCCATAAAGAAAACGTAAAGTGTGGGAGCAAGAGTTTTAGGGGTGACTACTATATTGTAAACGAGACTAAATACAAGAGAAAAAAGGAGTGAAGAAAAATTCTTCACACTTTTGATACAATATCCAAGATTTAAGATTTCAGTTGGATTTGTGTTTGTGTCTCCTAATGTTTTCAAGCCGAACGTTTGTAAGTTGAGGACCTTTTTATAACATGAGAATTAAAAATATACTGTATAAGCGAAGTGACAAAAAATTCGATGAATATTATTTAGAGAAACACAGCATATGTATTTTCAGGGCACAATCGAATGAAATAAGTACATTTTCTTTTTTCAGCCTTGAAGAAAGAACGGATTTTGAGCGAAGCGAAAAATCTATTTTTGGGTGAGATAGCCATGGCGTCCTGATGGAAGGTTCCTGTTTGGTAGCTTCCTTGGGTATAAGACTACTAAGATATTCCCAGAGAATTTAACCACAGGTTATCACAGAATTCTAACTTCTGGAGCGAGTATCTCAAAGGTTTCCCTTTAAGACATCGTAATACAACAGGGGACACGCATGTCTGGTCGTGCCACATAGCTATCTCCACCCCGAACAGAGTTAACGCTTCGGTGTGTAAGGGCTGAGAATAGCTGGGAGCCGTTCCACAGCTAATCTCACTCGTGGCTACTACTGATACTCGAGACGTAAACAAACGGACGCCATTGCTCTAATGACGTCACGCGCGTCTTTATCCTGGCGCCAGTTGCTGCCCATCACCATGATACAATTGTGTAGGGTGGGAACAAACTGAACGAAGTAGTAGGGAGGGTCCATCAGGACGCCATGGCTATCTCACCCAAAAATAGATTTTTCGCTTCGCTCAAAATCCGTTTTTTGGGCTCAAGCCATGGCGTCCTGATGGAAGAGTACCAGAGAATCAATGTATCGTGGTAGATTTTCCCCCAGAGTTAAGTGCCTAGGCATTGACAAAACAGCAAAGTAATCTTAGGTAAGAACCATAGGAACGAAGTATCCTGCCCCCCATTGGTAGGAAGTTCCCATGGGCTATGCCGACGTCAAAGTGGTATTGAAGGGCTATTCATCTTGACAGAAGAGCTTTTAAGAGCTTAGAGATGAAGCAGAATGTTTGATATTTGTATAGGAACATTCTGAAGTAGGCCAGTGGTGGTTGGGCACTGTGTGTAGAGTTCATCTCCTGATTATCAGAAGTAAGTATTCGTGTAGGAACCTTACTGAGACAAGGTGAATATAATTTAGGAATAGACATCTTAAATTCTTCATGACCATAAGAAAGGAGGAATAAATAAAACTATGACAGTATGTATTTCATAGTAAGTAGGAGCTGAAAGAGACGCATAAGTAATAAAATAGAAATTTTATTTCACAATGCAGAAATTAAATAATTTACAGCAAAAGTAAAGTTCATTTACAGTAATAATAATGTACATAGAAATAAAGGCTTGCTCTTGAATCTGAAAGGGAATTTCAGGATTAGTAGGTACTCGTTCTCGAGGAACGCAAGTCTTTAAATAACACATCATGCTCAAGGCATGCGGCACTTGTGTGACACTATGACATTTCACCTGGGATAAGAACAGTTATAAAAGCACTAAGTGTTTTTAGACATCACTATGAATCACTCGAGGGTCAACATAGGCACCCGAAGAGTTAGAGTCCCAAGTAACTCACTGTTCTACGCAGAGTTAGGTGCAGGTTTCATAACACTACCTGCGGCTACCACAAAATGTTTGATTTCGTGCACTTGTTTCGCATAATGTTTAAAGAAAACTCGCGAGGACTTCCAGCCCGTAAAGTTCTTAAGGCTCTCGAAGTCCATGCTCTGAAAGAAGTTCAGAGAAGATGCCACTTTTCTAGGATCATGACCAGCGGGTGTACTGTTCGGATCCGCTCTGCGAATGAAGTAGGTGATTTTCGCTCTTAATTGTTTCAGTGACAGGTCGCTGCCCGATGTTTCTCCTTTGAAGAGTTGGCCTCCACCAAAGTTTGAAGTTCTGCGAAGATAGACCTTGAGACTCTCTACTGGACATAGAGAGACATCCTCCTTCAGGGGGCATATTCTCCAAGGGCCCCATCTTTTGGTGGGTAATTCATTTTTGGCGAGAAACGTCGGATCAGGGGAGAGGGTCACTTCTCCTGAATCAGCAAACAGGATGTGTCCCTCTTCTCTTGATAATGCCACTATTTCGCTGACTCGAGCTCCCGAGGCGAGAGCAAATAAAAATATAACTTTCTGAGTCAGATCCTTGAGGGGGCATGAATCATTGTCCAAGTTGGAGGCGAAATGGAGCACCTTGTCTAGTGACCAGGAGATCGGTTTCGGAGGGGGTGCTGGGCGTAGGCGAGCACATGCTTTCGGCAGTTTGTTAAAGATGTCGTTGGACAGATCAATTTGGAAAGCATATAGAATTGGTCTAGTCAAAGCCGATTTGCAGGTTGAAATCGTATTGGCTGCTAATCCTTGTCCATGAAGGTGAATGAAGAAGGACATACAGAAATCAATGGTGATTTCTTTAGGATTTTTTGCTTTAACAAAGGAGACCCATTTCCTCCAGGATGATTCGTATTGCCGTCTCGTGGATTCGGTCTTGTATTCCTCTAGGAAGTCTAGACTTTTCTTCGAGATCCCAAACCTCTTCTTTGCGGCAAGGGAGAGAAAATCATGAGATGAAGGTCCTTGATTTTCGATGATGAAGCGAAGACAGTCGACTTCTGTACTTGTTGAGAGAGAACTGGGCCCGGGAGAGGGATCAGCTTGGGCTGCAGCTCCAGGACCAGGGGGTACCAGTTGCTCCGGGGCCACTTGGGAGCCACTAGGGCCGCTGTCCCTTTGAAGGTTCTCAGTTTGGAGAGGACTTTCAACAGAAGGTTGGTGGGAGGGAACAGGTATATCTTCGACCATCTGTTCCAGTCCAGTGACATGGCGTCCACCGCTTCTGCTTTGGGGTCCTCGTACGGGGCTACGTACAGAGGAAGTTGATTGTTGTCGCTCGTTGCAAAGAGATCTATCTGAAGTTCTGGGACTTGATGAGAGATGAAGGAGAATGATCTTGTGTCTAGAGACCATTCCGACTCTATCGGGTTTGTCCGAGATAGAGCATCCGCTGTCACGTTGCGGAATCCTTGTAGGTGAACTGCAGACAGGTGCCACTTCTTCTTCTCCGCCAGACGGAAGATTGGGAGAAGCACCTGATTTATCTGGGGCGATCTTGAGCCCTGGCGATTGAGACAACGAACTACCACCGAGTTGTCTAGGGTTAGACGGATGTGGATCGAGGGCGGCGGGGATAGCTTCTTCAGAGTAAGAAGGACCGCCATGGCCTCCAAGATGTTTATGTGGAACGTCTTGAATAGTGGAGACCAGGTCCCTTGAGCTTGTTTCAGGTGGGAGTGACCTCCCCAGCCCTCCAGTGAGGCATCCGTGTGGATGTTGAGTGATGGAGGAGGGTGTTGGAGAGGAATGGACCTTTTTAGGGCCATTGCTTCCGACCACGGCTTTAGGAGGCGTCGAAGTCTGTTTGGAAGCCGTCTCTTGAGGTCTCTTCGAGCGATGGATGCCGATCGTCTCCAGACTCCCGCGGCATCCTTTAGCTGTGCACGAAGCACTGGGTTTGTCACTGAGGCGAATTGTAGAGAGCCTAGAACTCGTTCCTGCTGTCGTCTTGAAATGCGTTTGGATTTCAGTAGTCGCTTGACAGACCCTGCTATTTCCTTCCTTTTCTTCTGGGGGATGGAAAGGCGGTGTGACTGAAGATTCCAGTGGATTCCCAGCCACTGAAACTTCTGAGCCGGAGAGAGGCGAGATTTCTTCTCGTTGATCTTGAATCCCAGGTGTTCTAGGTACTGGGTAACTTCGTCGCAAGACTTTGTACACTCTTCGGGCGATGGAGCCCAGACTAGCCAGTCGTCGAGGTAGGCCATCACCTGGACGTTTCTTAGGCGGAGCTGTTGTACTATGGCATCCGCCAGCTTTGTGAAGATCCGAGGGGCCACATTGAGGCCGAATGGCATGGCCCGGAAGGCGTAGCTTTTTCTTTGGAGTCGAAATCCTAGGTAGGAGGAAGCGTGATGGTTCATTGGAATGTGCCAATAGGCATCCGCCAGGTCTATAGAGACCGTGTAGGAACCTTGAGGCAGAAGGGTCCTTATTTGTTGAAGCGTCAGCATCTTGAATTTGTTGTTCTCTATGAACTTGTTGAGGGGGGATAAGTCCAGAATGACTCTGAGCTTGTCTGAGTCCTTCTTGGGAACGCAAAACAGTCTCCCTTGGAACCTGGTGGACTTTACCTTCCTTATCACCTTCTTGTTCAAGAGGTCTAGAACATATTCTTCCAGAATGGGGGTTGATTGTTGAAAGAACCGCTGGAAGATTGGGGGTGGTTGCACCCAACTCCAGCCTAGACCGTTCTTGATGATGCTGTGTGCCCAAGGATCGAAGGTCCAACGATCCTGGAATTGGCGGAGTCTTCCTCCCACCGGAAGCACTTCATTGCTTCTGGTGTCCCGAGGACTTGTTGCCTCGGCCGCTAGCTCCCTTTCCTCCTCTACCTCTGGAGGGACGACGAGAGGCGTCTCTGCTTGCACCCCTGGACGAGCCTCTACCTCTGGCATGAAAGGTAGTGGATGGCTGCTCAAAGGCAGGGGTGAAGACCGGTGACTGTGACAACACCGGTTGGGGGACCAATTGAAAGGTCTGTTGTGGTTGGGCAACCACTTGGGAGGTAGCGGGTCCCGGAAACTGACGTCGTTGTTGACGTTGCTGGGGTTTCGGCTTCTGAGGTTTCCTCTTAGGCTGAGGTCCATCGTCCTGAGAGGTTTTCCTTTTTCTGGACATGCCCCACTTGTGGAGAAGGTTCCTATTCTCCGTGGCGGCTCTGTCAGTTATTTCCTTGACAAGGTCAGAAGGAAACAGGTGCTTTCCCCAGATGTTGGAGGAAATCAGCCTCCGGGGTTCGTGTTTCACGGTGGCACCGACAAACACGAATTCACGACAGGCTCTACGAGCCTTTATGAAATGGTACAAGTCCTTCATTACCGTGAGTAAGTGGGATTTGGCCAGTACCATGTAGTGATCAGGTACTGCTGTGTCACAGGCCATAACTTCAAGTTGGACTTGATGAGAAAGAGATGCCGCAAGCCTCTCCTTCGTGTCTTGTTCCCGGCGAAGGAGGTGATCATTGAGCTTAGGGAGGTCTTCATTAAACTGACGTCCGGCGACGTCAGGATCGAGCCTACCCACGACGAAAGTATGTTGGACATCTTTCCATTGTCTAGTGTCAGGGGGTGTCACGATGGAGAAGGGTCTGCACTCCTCCAGTGCAGGGCAGGGTTTTCCTTCTTCCGCCGCTTTAAGGCATGCAGCTAAGGCCTTTTCCAAAAATGGAAGAATCGCAGTGTCAGGTGCGACATATGTAGGATGCTTCTTGCTCAAGGCAGGAAGCTTAGAGCAGGTAAAGCCCCTGCTCTTAAATGCGGAGGCTAGCATAGCCTGGGCCTTTGCGAGATCGAACACTATCTCTTCTTTAGGTTCGGTCTCCTCCTTCGAGGCAGGTTCGGAACGAAGTCGGACGTAACAGTCCGGGTAGGCCTCGAAGCTTGGGAAGAACTCCACATCTTCCAACGGGACCGTGCCGATCTTGTCGCTAACAAAGATCCTGCCGGTCGCAATAACCATATGCTCTGCATACCTCCACGGGTTGGCATGAGAGCAAGCTGGGAGATCCTTGACCGAGATCTTCTTCGTGTCTCTGGATCCAATCATAGACCTGATGGACTCCTGGTTCTCCTTCAGTCTGTCGTCCATGACAGCTCTAATCAGTCGGATCAGTTCTTGGGTAGAAGAGGAAGGATCCGGGGTCGAGGAGGTAGACGGAAGGGACATTTCCGTCGGTGTAGGAGTAGGCGGAGGGATGGACGAGGGAGTAGCTCCAATCTCCGACTCGGTGTATTCCACCTTGTCTTCGTCCTCTTCGGCTCCTTGAGCCATAAGCGTCTTCTCCGTGTCTTCCGAGACGTCAGAGATCTGTTCATCATCCTCGGAATCCAAACGACACTCGTGCATGGACTGAGCCATGACCACATCAGGTTCCACCGTAATTTGGACAGTGGGGATTGCTTCCTTTGGAACCACTGAGTCAGGGGAGGCCTTAGGGAACAACAGGGACCTCAGTTCTTCGGTGGCCAGGTACGGTCCAGTAGCATTTCTCTGAAAACCACGCACCCACTTGCGCAGTTTTTCACGAGCAATGTCTCTAACCTCCGCTGAGGGAGGGTTATGGAAGGCCTCAACTAGGTAGGCCTGGCAGACCGTACATTCCAGTGGATTCCAGAACTTCCAATCCCCTTTCTTGTCTGAGCAAGGGGCGTGAGTCCTGCACGCCGTATGTCCGTAAAACTGCGAGCGTTTCACAGCACAGTAGGCGAAATCGCACTTCATCTGCTCCTCCTGTGGAAGAAAGAGAAAATGAGTATGGGGGAGTCATAGGAATGGCTCTTAAATTAAGTTAATATTAATCATTAATTTTAACTTAAGGAAGGTGTGATGCATAGAGAGTGAAACAGTAAAGGAGAACACGCTCCATGCATCTCGCCCGGCTGGTTACCATAGGCTTGGTCCTGGGATAATCCAAATGACCGAGATCATTGGATATAGTTTCCTAGGATTCCCATTATATTGGAACTCCATGGAAAGCCAAGGACAAGGTTGGGATCGAATTCATTCGGTTCCCAGATAAGAGCCAGAAGGCCTCATTAAGGGTAACTGCTTCTGGCAACCAGCCGCGCTAAGATGCACATAGCATGCTGGAAATAGAAGAATGCAAAGAGACAGCATGATCACTAATAGAGCAGTACTAGGTACTGATCTTAGAAGCAAAGCAGCTTATCTATTTGCAAGGTAGGGCTATCTTAGTCTATGATAGCTACAGAGAGGGGGTGCAAGTATTCTTGACGCCTCCGGGGCATCCGGCAAGCCGCCGGCACGCCGGAGCTCGCTCCAGCATAGATTCTGGCACTAGAACAGACAATTTCAAAGTCAGTAAGATACCAGGATGGCGGCCGCCGGCACAACGGCGGCACGCCGGCAGGGAGCGGCGGCTCCGGCAGCCGGAGGATGCCGGATTGGTGACTGGGGTAAGGATGGTACAGGTAGTATCGGGTTGCCGGCAGTATATGCCGGCACTCCGGAGATCGACCGGCAAGCGGACGATTAGATAGGAGTAGGAGAGCTGCCGGTAGTAGCCGGCGGCAGCCGGCAGTCCCTCGGTACACGGGGGGCTGGCGGCAAGGGTAGGGAAGTCACCAAGAGGGAGGCAGGTATTGCCGGCAGTAGAGGCGGCAAGAGACCGGCACCCGGATAGATAGAGAGACAGGGGGAGGGGGGAAAGGATGCAGGAAGTACCGTCAGGGTTCCAGACATCCCTCCCCCTCCCTGAGGGGGTGTACCCATGATAGAGACAGGCTCTAGCATCCATAAGCAGGGGTCACTAGGGACCGGGAGCAGGTAGCCCAAGGGAGGACTAGGGAACACCCAAGAGGGGGGGGGGAGACTCCCCTATGCAGAGCTACACTAGTAACTAACCTTATAGGACACTATGAAGGTATATGTACCAGAGCGGACAGCACAGGGAAGCTCGGGTAGCCCTACTCATCCACCCTAAGGAGGATTTGTAGGACAGGGGACAGATGAGTATAAACTAACCTAAGCATAGGCTAGGCTATACAAGAGATAGGTGGGGAGGGAGAAGAGAGGGGTCTTCCCAGGAAGGGTTTCTGTACCAGAGCGGCCACAAAGGGAAGGGAGGACACTCCCTAACCTAAGATTAGGCTGATCGGCTAAAACGGTGCAAGAGTACAGTTTCAGCATGGAACAGAGAAACCTTCCTAACCCGGCCTAGATCAGGGCTAAAAGTCCTGAACTAGGCAAGGAAGAAGACGTATCGCTATCGCAGGAAAGTCGTAGACTATCCTAGCCATAGAGGTAGGCTAGCCTAACCTCACTCTCAGACGCAATCCTAAAGGGGGTTCATTCCTTTAGGGAGGACTGAGAGGCGATATAATACTCTATTAGACAATAAATCCCTTTACTCAGAAAAGGGATCAAGGCTAAATAGAGGGAGTGCCAAGGCAGGGGATGAAGGAAGCATATAGGGGTCCTAAGGTTAGGTTAGGCTAGAAAGAATCACTGACTAGCCTATCCCCTATATGGTCCCTGAAGGCGAAAACATTTGCATCACTAGTCAAAAGTATTGTAAAATAATAATGCCACTATCTTCATAACTTAGTCTAGGATCACTGATAAATCATGCATGAACACTTGTATATAGGCTCCTGGCCTGGGGGCTATAGTAGCCGACTGGTATGAGGTCAATCGATGACCGATAAAAAGCGTCTAAACACGATATAAAAGTTCCTAGCTATGAAGACTAAATAAACTAATGTATTCGATTAGTATATAAAGCCGGAAGCGTTGTTGTGGCTAACTAAATAAGACATGCAAAACAACAACGACGCCATAAAATGGCGGGTCCGGTAGAGGCACAGCTCTGCCACAAAACATCAATTATTTCGCGAAATAATATTTACTTTACGGCCAGAGCTTAATTAAACAATACTGGAACCTTGTACTCAACTTTCCAGAAGAAGGCGAGGCTGAAGGTAACGACATAGCGAAGATGCAAAGCGATAAAGTTCACACAAGGGAAAATCCGTCTAAGTAGGGCAGCTACTAAACAAAGGATAAAGACGCGCGTGACGTCATTAGAGCAATGGCGTCCTTTTGTTTACGTCTCGAGTATCAGTAGTAGCCACGAGTGAGATTAGCTGTGGAACGGCTCCCAGCTATTCTCAGCCCTTACACACCGAAGCGTTAACTCTGTTCGGGGTGGAGATAGCTATGTGGCACGACCAGACATGCGTGTCCCCTGTTGTATTACGATGTCTTAAAGGGAAACCTTTGAGATACTCGCTCCAGAAGTTAGAATTCTGTGATAACCTGTGGTTAAATTCTCTGGGAATATCTTAGTAGTCTTATACCCAAGGAAGCTACCAAACAGGAACCTTCCATCAGGACGCCATGGCTTGAGCCCAAAAAAATTCGTTTATGCGAAGTTTATGGGAGACTACAATAAGTAGCCTATCTACTTCAAATTTGAAGAAAAATTTATTATTCACGTACGCTGGTAAGAAAAGGGTTGTGTAAGTGACCGGAGGTGCTTACGTAAATGTTAGAAAAAATGTTTTAGCCATAAAACAAATTTTCATTAAAAATAATTGAAAAAGGGGATATAGACATTCCCCTAGCCAAAAAGGCAATAATCTAAATTTCCAAAATTCCAAGCAGAGGTCGAGAGTTGCACCCCTTAAACCTTTTTAACATCATACGATTCTGAAATCAAAACATTGCTTTGCTCAATGTTCGGCTCATTGGACCAAATTCCAATTAACATTGCTATTCAAAATAAAAATAGTGATAACCAAACCGGGATTACTGTTACCCTTCTTAATCATATTCCAAGATTCCTTACTTCAGAGACGTTGCCTCTACGACAACCAGTTAATAGATGGTGGATGGGAGCAAGTTCATGTGCATGATCACGGTTGAAGCGTTAATTCATTCGGCTGTGTTGATGACAAAGCAATGACGTCTCCCATGATGACTATTTTCAGTAAGTAGACCCCTGGGGTACGGCGTCCCCAGCTTACGTTTTTTTCACGTTACAGTGTGGAATACGATGTTTTTTCGTCCCCTCGTTACGGCATTTTCCCCACCTTACGGCATCGAATTCCAAAATTCAAACTTGGCGGTCGGTACGCGTACAACTGTGTGAGTCACTCGCCTACCACCACGCTCATACGTCACAGCATACGTCACTAAGAAGCTGATTTGCTATTGGTCGGCGTTACTAAGATGCCAATACGCTATTGGCCAAAATCCCTCCCACAATGCCTGAGAGAGATGCTGCCTTTCTCTCTCTCTTTGTTAATCGCGCGCTCAGTTCAGAATCTCGTGTGCGTTTCGTAAAGACTTGATCTCGTATGAGTGCTTGCGATATCATATTTTTTGTACATTCAGTGCTTAATTCCAACTTTAATTTGTAAACCATGGGTCCCAAGATTGCTAGTGATGTTAAAGGGAAAAGTAAGAAGATGATTACTATGGAAACGAAGCTGGAGATAATAAAGAAATACGATGAAGGCATGTGCATCGTTACTCTTGCTAGTATATATATGGCCGTAACCAGTCAACGATTGGTACAATCATCAAAAATAAGGAAGCCATTAAAGCAAGTAAATCTTCTAAAGGCATGACTGTCCTTACCAGTGGAAGGACGTCAATCAACAACGAGATGGAGAGACTCCTACTATGGATTAAAGAGAAGGAAATCGCTGGTGATACACTCACGCAATCGGTAATTTCGCACAAGGCGAGCATCATCTTCGCCGATCTCGTGGAAGCCTAGGGAGACGGCGGAGACGAAGGAACGTCGCAGCAAGCCCCCCAAGAGTTCAAAGCTGCTCATGGGTGGTTTGATCGCTTTAGGAAGAGGACTGGTATTCACTCAGTCGTCAGGCATGGAGAGGTGGCCAGTTCTGACAAGAAAGCAGCAGAAGAATTCCTCAAGAAGTTTGAGAAATTAATTTCCAGAGAAGGCTACATTCCTCAGCACATGTTTAACTGTGATGAAACTAGCCTTTTCTGGAAGAAAATGCCCCGTCGTACATATATCACAGCAGAAGAAAAGAAACTTCCTGGCCATAAACCGATGAAGGACAGACTTACCCTTGCATTTTGTGCAAATGCCAGTGGGGACTTAAAAATTAAGCGCCTACTGGTATACCACTCAGAGAATCCTCGTGCCTTCAAGGCACAAAATATCACGAAGGATAGGCTCTCGGTATTTTGGAGGTCTAATGCCAAGGCCTGGGTCACGAGGACCATATTTATTGAGTGGGTAAACAGCTGCTTCGGTCCTGCTGTCAAGAACTTTTTAGAGGAGAACAATCTTCCTCTCAAACGTCTCCTAGTACTGGACAATGCACCTGCTCACCCTCCTGGCCTCGAGGCCAACATACATCCTGACTTCTCCTTCATCAAGGTTCTCTATCTGCCACCGAACACCATCCGTCTTCTCCAGCCTATGTACCAGCAAGTGATTGCCAACTTTAAGAAGCTTTACACGAAGCATCTGTTCAGAAGATGCTTCAAAGTGACCGAAAGCACTCAACTCACCCTCCGTGAATTTTGGAAGGGGCATTTTGATATCGTTCAATGCCTGAAGATGATCGATAAAGCTTGGAATGAGGTTTCACAGCGCACCTTGAACTCCTCATGGAAGAAACTGTGGCCAGCTGTTGTGGCAGAACGCGACTTCGAAGGTTTCAAACCCTCAACCGAAGACGAGGCTGTTGATGATCCTGCCCCCGAGGGTGATGTTGAGGAAATAATTTCAATCAGGAGGTCCATGGGGCTTGTTGTCGACAAGGCTGACGTCGATAACCTTATCAAGGAGCACAGGGAGGAGCTTACGACTGAAGACATGAGGAGTTGGAGGCAATGCAGTTGACCATCATTCAAGAAGAGCACCACTCTAGTGGTGGTAAGGAGGGGGGAGAGACTGAAGAAACGACATTGGAAGAAATAAGGGAAGTTATCGGTTGGTATGAAATCCTTACGAGATTCATTGAAAAAAATAATCACCCAGAAAAACTTTACACAGGTTGTCTTATGGAGAGTGTTAATGACAAATGTAAGAGTCATTTTAGAAATATTTTGAGAAGTCGTCAGAAACAGGCTTCTTTGGATAGATATTTCTCCAAAAGAGAAGTGTCAGAAAGCAAAGATGATATAAGTGATTCTATTAAAAAAGCTAAAAAAGAGTAAAGCGAAGATGAAGTAGTGGTGCTGTATAAAATTAAGTTCTAAAAAAAATCATAAAATGTTATTTTTATAATAAAATAAATTTTTTAATATACTTACCCGGTGATTATATAAGCTGCAACTCTGTTGCTCGACAGAAAACTCTACGTAAAAAATCCGCCAGCGATCGCTATGCAGGTAGGGGGTGTACTTCAACAGCGCCATCTGTCGTGCAGGTACTCAGTACTCAATGTAAACACAGAACTCAATTTTCTCCTCGGTCCACTGGGTCTCTATTGGGGAGGAAGGGAGGGTCCTTTAATATATAATCACCGGGTAAGTATATTCAAAAATTTATTTTATTATAAAAATAACATTTTTCAATATTAAACTTAGCCGGTGATTATATAAGCTGAATCACACCCAGGGGGGTGGGTAGAGACCAGCAATAATTGTTTACATTATTATGAGCTAAGGATTTTTTATTTCATTTTAGCAGTTATTCAAAATAACAAACATAAAATAAATAAGTACCTGGTAAGGAAGTCGACTTAAACAATTACTCTGCCTTTTTAAGTACGTCTTCCTTACGGAGCCTCGCGATCCTCTTAGGATGCTGAGCGACCCCTAGGAGCTGAAGTATCAAGGGTTGCAACCCATACAACAGGACCTCATCAAAACCTCTAATCTAGGCGCTTCTCAAGAAATGACTTTGACCACCCGCCAAATCAAGTAGGATGCGAAAGGCTTCTTAGCCTTCCGGACAACCCAAAAACAATAATAAAACATTTCAAGAGAAAGATTAAAAAGGTTATGGAATTAGGGAATTGTAGTGGTTGAGCCCTCACCCACTACTGCACTCATTGCTACGAATGGTCCCAGAGTGTAGCAGTTCTCGTAAAGAGACTGGACATTCTTAAGATAAAAAAGACGCGAACACTGACTTGCTTTTCCAATAGGTTGCGTCGATTATACTTTGCAGAGATCTATTTTGTTTAAAGGCCACGGAAGTTGCGACAGCTCTAACTTCGTGTGTCCTTACCTTCAGCAAAGCTTGGTCTTCCTCATTCAGATGGGAATGAGCTTCTCGTATTAACAGTCTGATAAAATAGGATAAAGCATTCTTTGACATAGGCAAAGATGGTTTCTTAACTGAACACCATAAAGCTTCAGACGGGCCTCGTAAAGGTTTAGTTCGTTTTAAATAGAACTTAAGAGCTCTTACAGGGCATAAGACTCTTTCTAGTTCATTTCCAACCATACGATAAGTTTGGAATATCGAACGATATTGGCCAAGGCCGAGAAGGCAGCTCGTTTTTGGCTAGAAAACCAAGTTGTAGAACATGTAGCCGTTTCGGATGAGAATCCGATGTTCTTGCTGAAGGCATGAATCTCACTGACTCTTTTAGCTGTGGCTAAGCATACCAGGAAAAGAGTCTTTAAGGTGAGATATTTCAGGGAGGCTGATTGTAGCGGTTCGAACCTGTCTGACATAAGGAATCTTAGTACCACGTCTAAATTCCAACCAGGTGTAACCAAACGACGCTCCTTCGTGGTCTCAAAAGACTTAAGGAGGTCCTGTAGATCTTTATTGTTGGAAAGATCTAAGCCTCTGTGACGGAAGACTGATGCCAACATGCTTCTGTAACCCTTGATAGTGGGAGCTGAAAGAGATCGTTCTTTCCTCAGATATAAGAGGAAGTCAGCTATTTGAGTTACAGAGGTACTGGTCGAGGAAACGGATACTGACTTGCACCAGTTTCGGAAGATTTCCCACTTCGATTGGTAGACTCTAAGGGTGGATGTTCTCCTTGCTCTAGCAATCGCTCTGGCTGCCTCCTTCGAAAAGCCTCTAGCTCTCGAGAGTCTTTCGATAGTCTGAAGGCAGTCAGACGAAGAGCGTGGAGGCCTTGGTGTACCTTCTTTACGTGTGGCTGACGTAGAAGGTCCACCCTTAGGGGAAGTGTTCTGGGAACGTCTACTAGCCATCGAAGTACCTCGGTGAACCATTCTCTCGCGGGCCAGAGGGAAGCAACTAGCGTCAACCTTGTCCCTTCGTGAGAGGCGAACTTCTGCAGTACCTTGTTGACAATCTTGAACGGAGGGAATGCATATAGATCTAGATGTGACCAATCTAGGAGAAAGGCATCTATATGAACTGCTACTGGGTCCGGGATTGGTGAGCAAAATATTGGGAGCCTCTTGGTCATCGAGGTTGCGAAGAGATCTATGGTTGGCTGGCCTCAGGTGGCCCAAAGTTTCTTGCATACATCCTTGTGGAGGGTCCATTCTGTTGGAATTATTTGTCCCTTCCGACTGAGACAATCTGCCATGACATTCAAGTTGCCTTGGATGAACCTCGTTACTAGTGATATGTCTAGACCTTTTGACCAGGTGAGGAGGTCCCTTGCGATCTCGTACAACGTCAGAGAGTAGGTCCCTCCTTGCTTGGAGATGTACGCCAAAGCCGTGGTGTTGTCCGAGTTCACCTCCACCACTTTGCCTTGAAGGAGAGACCTGAAGCTTTTCCAGGCCAGACGTACTGCCAGTAGCTCCTTGCAGTTGAAATGCATTGTCCTTTGACTCGAGTTCCATAATCCCGAGCATTCCCGACCGTCTAATGTCGCACCTCAGCCTACGTCCGATGCGTCCGAGAAGAGAACGTGGTTGGGAGTCTGAACAGTCAGGGGAAGACCCTCTCTTAGGTTGATATAGTCCTTTCACCAAGTCAGACAAGACTTTATCTTTTCGGAAACCGGGATCGAGACCGCTTCTAGCGTCTTGTCCTTTTCCAGTGAAAAGCTAGATGGTATAGAAGAGGACGGAGGTGTAGTCTTCCTAGTGACACAAATTGATCCACGGATGACAGCGTCCCTACCAGACTCATCCACAGCCTGACTGAGCAGCGTTCCTTCTTCAGCATCTTCTGGATGGATAGCAGGGCTGGGGGCTGATCGTCTTGTTCAGCAACGTCCTCATCAGACGGTTCCTCATCCGAAACTGATGAGGAAACGGCAACGGAGTGGGCAACGTCTGACTCGTTGAATCCCGTCGCACTGGTGGATGCGTGACGGAGCCGGACGCAATCTCATGGAACTGCTGCACAGTCTGTGAACTGTCAACAACCATGGGTGCGCGAGGAAGTACAGCGTCAACCCGAAACTGTCTAGACCGTCTGGGTTGTGCAGTCAACACCCTACCGGGTTGCTGAGGTTGATGCACTGCGTCACAACAAGTCACCTCTGCTGGTTGTTGAACGTCCTGAACGTCAACAACCACCTCCGAGCGTCGCTTAACGTCAACGTGCGGCTGGCAACCCACACTGGGTCGCATCGGTGGAGGAACCACCTCAACTGGCAGACGCGAGTAGGTTACCTCAGCGTCAACAGGGCGCACAACCGACCGGTTGGAAGGTTGTTGGCCAGGAGGAGGAACCACCTCAACTGGCAGACGCGAGTAGGTTACCTCAGCGTCAACAGGGCGCACAACCGACCGGTTGGAAGGTTGCTGGCCAGAAGGTTCTTCTCCGCATTTAAGTCCTCTATCAAGGACGCAAGCTTGGACTGCATGTCTTGCAGCAAAGCCCATTTAGGGTCTACGGGAGCAGGTGTGGCAACAGACGGGGTTAGCGACTGAGGCGGAACCGTTTACCATCCCTGAAAGCCTTGTTATGTGTGACATAATAGTACAGCAAAACTTCAAAGGCTCGACAAAAGCTGAGAAGTTGACCTGTAAACAACTTGGAGCGTCTCCTGGCTAGGCGCCAGGGAGAGTCTACCAGAATTGAGAAGTCTATCTAGGCAGAGGCATGAACTCCCAAGCCGAGAACTTCTCTCGTGTCATATCAGACTCTCGCTCTATAAACCAGTTTAAAAGAAGGGAAAGCAAAGGCTGTATACCCCAAACTCCTCCTGGTGAAAAAACCAGTCGCCTAGCCAACGTAACGCTCTCTAGGAGAGCGAGAGAGCACTAGCTTAAAAACAACGGCTTCGAAGTAGCTAGGCCTAGTGTAAGTTCTGACGTTTAGGCGAACGAGGAGCAGCAGTTACAAGATCCGGACGAAGATCCTTAAAAAAATCATCATGATCTAATTAAAGTCCATAGGAGGCTAAGCAGCTTAAGGCTCCTCTCCATCTGACAGAGTCCTCAAGGGAATATCAGTAGGAGGGAGAACAGCAACTTCCTCATCTACAGGAACCTTGTCCGATAAAAGCTGAGTCTCTCACTGGTGCATTAGTAGCGGACCAGAACGCAACGTCATGTAACTGCTTGACAGTCTGTGAACTGTCAACAACTGAACTGTCAACCACAACAGGTGCGTGAGGACGGACAGCGTCCACTCGAGACTGCTTTGACTGTCTAGACTGAGCAGTCAAAACAACTCTAGAATGCGGAGGTTGACGCACCGCGTCAAAACAAAACAACTTAGACTGTTGTTGTACCTCGCGAACGTCAACGGAAGGTTCCGTGCGTCGCTGAACGTCAACATGCGGCTGGCAGGGTACACTGGAACACATGGGTGGCGGGACTCTCTCAGCTGGAGTGCGGCAGAAGGTCGCCTCAGCGTCCACAGGACGCACAACCGTGGTTGATTGTAGGCTAGAGGTTGGTGCAGTGTCAACCTTCTCCGCACGAAAGTCCTGCATCAATGACGTTAACTGAGACTGCATGGTCTGCAGCAAAGACCACTTAGGGTCTACAGGAGCAGGTGCGGCAACAGACGGTGTGACTGCCTGATGCGGTACCGCTTTGCCTCTCTTAGGAGGTGAGCAGTCGTCGGAAGACTGCAGCGAGTCCGAACTGACCCAGTGGCTACAACTGGGCCGTTGGACTTGCGCGGAAGGGACCGACTTGCGCTTAATAAGCCGCGAGACCTTGGTCCATGGTTTCTTACGAGAAACCTCTTCCGAAGACGAGGAATAAATGGGCTCTCTCGTCTTTGTGTTGGTGGGGCGATCTTGGGTAGATACGCCCGAAACCACGGAGGGAAACGTCTGTTCGTTGATCAAGGCCTCTCGAACCCATAAGTCGTTCGACATTACTTCTCCCCTGGGCTTGGGAGCTTGCAAGAGGTCCCGGACTAGGTGAACGACAGGCACGAACAGACGAACCCTCGGACGCAACACTGTAACACTTTGCGCATATCACTTTATCGATTTTCTGTTTTGCACTTATTTCACTGAAATCGAAACTTTTACTGATTTCTACCTGAAACACGCAATTCTACCCTTCATTAAAAGGTAGTAACTGCGAAATCAGTCGTATAATGCAGCTCATTAATACCAGCAAAAAACAGAAAACATATATTAAGATAAAAAATTCAGTGGCTGGGAAAGAGACTAAACACTAGTTCATATAACTACGTTTTCAATCTCTCACCGCACATAGCCTGGGGACGAGAATAAAAACCTAAAAACGTTTTACCTTCCTCCCCGTACAGACTAGGGACGAGAGTAACACGAGAACAACGTTACCCGCTTGAACGGAACGTTTTCTCTCCTCTCTCTCCCTCCGTCTCTATCTCTCTCTCTCTTTCTCTCTTGATTTCGCACCTAAGAGAAGAGCCCAATTATATATTGTCAAAAAAACATGTTATTTGATTAAAGGAAAAAACTGAAAGATTTTCCAAATAAAAAGTTCCTTTAAATTAGAATTCAAAACATTTAAGCTAAGAAAGAATGAAAAAACGTCAGAATCGATTTACTCTTACTGCAAAGTGAAACCGTGATACACTCTCTCTCTATCGTAACGATAGAGCGCAAGTTGAACGTCCTGAACGTCAACAACTGCGTAGCCTAAAAAACTAAACGTTAGTTCATCTTTGAAAACAGTACGAAGACTATCAAAGAAATTCTTTCATAAAACATTACATTTAAAAAGTTTTAAATTCTTTAAAGGCTAAATACGATATAACGGGCTCAACGTTGATTAACTTCGGTTCCAAGTTAGGACCGCCTACTATCAGGAAAGGTCGCATATAAACAAAACATTAAAATTTATTTTTATATGTTTATAATAAATGGAAAGTTAATCGAAGAGGCCTAATAAAGGCGGAGAGATATAAAATATATAGATCTATAACGTGATAAGAAAAATTACTAAAAACCTAAACACACTTCCGTCTAAGGGAAGGGTCGGCCATTTAAAAGTGAAAGAAAGTCCATACTCTCTTTGTCACCATAATTAAATCTATCCAAAACGAGTTCAAGTTTTGAGATGAAGATAAAACACCTGCATAGCGAAAGCTCAAAACTAGAATAGTGTACTTCACCAAATAGTTGTGAAAACAAATCCAGTTAGTAACAGCGAATTAGTAGGTCTTGCCGGTAGCCCGACAGAGAGAAAATTGAGTTCTGTGTTTACATTGAGTACTGAGTACCTGCACGACAGATGGCGCTGTTGAAGTACACCCCCTACCTGCATAGCGATCGCTGGCGGATTTTTTACGTAGAGTTTTCTGTCGAGCAACAGAGTTGCAGCTTATATAATCACCGGCTAAGTTTAGTATTGAAAAAAATATTTTCAAAGACAAAAATAAAAAAAAGCATTTTTAATTTTAAGTGTTTAATAAGAATAAATTTATTATTAAGTGTACATAACATAATTAGCATCGATATGTTTTCATATCTGCCGTCTCCTCCCCACTCTGCCTCCACCCACTACCAGCTGAAGTCACGTCACTCCAAAGGTAAATAAAATTTAATTTTTTCTTTACAGTACAGTATATAATTTTTATCTATAATGTTATTTAATTGTATACTGTACAGTACATGTATACTGTACTTACAAGTACTGTACAACAGTACTTACTATACTATTTTGTTACTAATTTTTAATATGTAAATAAAATTTTGATGTTTTTACCTGGGGTTTTGCACGCATTAGCTATTCTATTTCCCGCCATACGGCATTTTCACCATATGATACCAACTCCGGAACGGATTAATATCATATGGCAGGGTCTACTGTATTTGAGTTCAAGGGGAGATAATATTTCTTTGGTAATTACGTCATATTGGATTTTCTGTTCTAGCCTTTCCCAGGAAAATCCTTGGAGGCCACATAGTCCATTAACCCCCAAAATTTCAGTTGATTGGTATTCACTCCAGCAATTCAAAACATTTTTGATTTAATACAAACAGGTTATCTTTAAAAGTTCTCGAGTTGGAAGTTCTCAAGAGGACTTATATGAAAATTTAGGAAAAATATGTTAGACAATATGTTACTTGCATGACAGACACAAGGAGGATGATTTAATTATCACTATTGACCCCAGAAACACTATTGAGAGGGATACCTGACTGCCTGGATGAAGTATTTTCATTAATATTTCTTTTAGAGTTGGGCAATGCAAATTTATAATACAATTAATATGGATAGTAGCTTTTCTGATTCTTTGATAGAGTTGACAAATGCTAATGACAGATATTGAATAAATAAATGTGCAATGCATACAGATGTTCACGTAGCACTTTAAACTCTTGTTCCATGGCATTTTTCACACGAAGTTAATAAAACATATTTTCTTGGACGTACTTTATTACGAACTAGCTTCTGTACAAAGGTTGAATTGTTTGTATACAATGAATTGATGAGATGAGACCAATAAAACGGATCTCTTTATTTAACCTCCATTTAAACGAGAATGAAGTAGTGAGTTGCATCAAATTATATTGGTTAAATTACCAACACATATATACACATATATAAACCTTCATATTAACATAAATAGAAACTTTTGTGCTCTGACTGCCCCATCCTGAGATAAGTTCATCTCTTGACAGAAAAAATAAATAGTATTTTTTTTTTTTATTAAATAAAGAACACCTGATTATTGCACCAAATGAGGTTTGGAGTACAAATTCTGATTATGGAATTTGGAATATACTGGATCCAAAAAGATGGCACCCAAGCACCAAACATAAATCTAACTTTCTTCAAATACTGTAGTTCCAGTGGTAAAATAAAGTATGAAAATTTTCTGAGAGAAAATAAGGTACAGTACACCACATAATATTAACGTCACATACAACCAAGGCAATTTATTTTCGAAAGGGACATCACTGTTGCTATGATATATGAGAAAAAAAAATCCTGGATTACTCTGGTTTATAATTGCTACATCTCCTTAAGCAACATAAGAGTAATTTCATTGTTCAATTCTTCAATAAAAATAATCTAAACCTTAGACAAACTAAGAGAAAAATAATAACCTTGGCATGTTAAATTTTGTTTCAAACTCTTATCAAATAAAAGGGCAATAAATTTTAAAATTTAAATTTCATTAGCAAAATTAAAAATATTTTGCATTTAGCACACAAAGAAAGGAATAAATAGTATTAAACTAAAATAAATTTTACAGCAATTTCAACACATTACTGTGCACTTTATATGAAAAAAAAACTTCTAAAGAGGCATGTGATGCCAAACTCAACATTTGAGACAGATGAAAAATTATTTCACACAAATTTGTAATTAGAAACAATAAGAGCTACTTGTATCAAACGATACAACATAATTATAAGGTTTTATCACAATGACTAAGAATTTTTAAAAATTCTAACAACTCTACGACTTAGATTCAAGGCTAAAATAAATGCAATTTCAAATTGAGGCTTTTAAAATACCTCTTTTTTTTTCTTACTGGTTTGAATATGGACAAAATTCACAAATTATATAGAAAAAAATAAAAGATGGATTACAAGCTTTAAAAAACTTGAAAATTTAAAAAATCTGATGAAAAAGGCGGTGATGATTTGGGCCAAATTTTTAAGTCACCTATGCATGTCAAGATCACACTTGGCTAATGTATGGCAACCAACATACAGCATGATAACAGAGTCTATAAAAAAGTAATTGAAAAAAAAAGTTAATCCTTTACATTGAAGGATCTCGGACAAATATCACTGACAATTAAAATTCAAGAACAAGACTAACAAAAATTGTGGGTCAATGCAGAAAAGAAGGAATATAATTTAGAAGGTGGAAACTCTAGCAAACTAAAAATTTGGCCAATACACAAATACATATACAGTAGTTTCTGATGTCCAAGACTGGACAACTTCCAGGCTTGTATCATTAAAATATCTTATTCATAACGTATCTAAAAATATTATTCTAATTACACTGAATACTATATTTCCTTTATTTTCAGATTCAATGCATAGCCTCTAAATCTACAGTAAATAAATATTTGCATTAATCTCTACAATGGCTACTGCACAGCACATATGTACACAGTTTATCCCTGCCAAATCATACCCATGAGTAACATAGGGAAAAGGGCCATCTGCACCAGTGAAAATAGGGCTGCTGTCGCACCAGCCGAGATCACCTAAATGTTTTGTGAAATATGGAATCACTTGCCTCTTTTCAAAATAAATTAATAAAAAAAATGGCAAACATTAAGTTATTGCCAGTCATAATTCTTCATACTAAAATTAGCTACTTTTTAAAAATGAAATTAAATGTTCTATAATTATTAGCCGTATTTTCATCCTTCCTTTTTCCTTCTATGTAAATAAAATCATAAGAAAATAAAAAAAAAAAAGCATCACCAGTTTTCAATGTAAATGTCTATATTCAATTATGTATTATACCTTTCCATATAAAAAATACTCTAGTAATGATTAAAACAAATAAATCTTCCAAAATCTTGTAACTTTGCTAATTCTTTCAACACCAGTAGATTATTAATAGGTAGTTTAACCAGACCAAAACTGATACATTAGTGTATGGACTATGTTTTCAAGAGTAGTAATTAGACTACTCATGAAGGTTTCATCAGTGGAGCAAAATAGCTTTAGAATGAGGAATAATTAACTGAAATGTGTAAAAACATAGCATAAATATTAATTTCAGAACTGTTTACTCACTTTATAATACCATTCAGCTACTATTTGTGCGCTTGATATCCCTCGAAAAATTTCAATTCAGCTTTTCCAAAAACATGTCACTTATATAGTGTCATTGCCACAGTAAAAATTACAAAGCTTTGATCCCAATCATATAGATAACTTAAATGAAGGAACGAAAACAGACTTTTCAAAGGAAAGACAGCTGGTTTGGTTTAGCTCATTAAGAAGGGTTTGTGTTCCATTTACTATCTAAAGCTTTAGAGTTCACATTATTTACATTAAGACTGATTTGTATGTACACACACAACTGCTTTAGCATTTACATCATATAGTAAGACTCAATGGAAGGTTTATGTAAAATGCCAAATCACATATGCAGTTCATTAATGCCATATATAAAATAAACTACCTGATATTACTAATAACTGTACTTCATCATATCGCAGAAGCATTTCTAGCTGCTCTAAATTGGAAAAAAAGTTTGTGATAACTTGTAAAAAAGATCCACAAAGTATATCTACACTGACATTGACGCTTCAGACAAAAAAAATAACTAACACTTATTATTTGTACACACATTCACACTCAAACACTTTGTCTTTGGAATAGGAGAAGGAAAGAGTCCACTTTTGACTCTCCTAGGTCCCCGAAAAGTTCAAAAGCTTGTGTTCCTGCAGGGTCCCATGATTATATTATGTGGTCACTCTGGCATTTTAAACAATACCATGAATTTTAAGTGTTATATCACTATAGTATATCATACACAAATATATATATATATGTATATAACCTGATATATTGTACAGTATTGTTATATATAGTGATTTATTTTGCTCGGCCTCCAATTATTTTCTATAACTCTGTAAAATGATTTTACATACTGTAATCTCTTTTGTTCCTTCTTTGCTTATAAAATATGGTATGGACAAGTAACTTTTTCTACAACTTTAACTTTGTAGCAGTATTTGAGTGCATTTGTTTCATTGTGTTTCCTATTCGGCAAGCCACTCATGGTTATGGGATGAATCTTTGATTCCCTGCAATTATGTTAGGATATACTCAAGTAGGAGGGAAAAGCTCATTCCATTTAGTTTCAAAAAATGATCGAAGGTTGTGACCAGCTTTACCAACTGGAGAATCGTCTTCATTAAAAGTTTCGCAGTTATTAAACATCAATCGAAGATCATCACAATATTCATCCTTTGTTTTATATCTGAAAATAATAAAATAATTAAAAATATGGAATATTTAACAATTAGTACTGTGCTAAACAACAAACCATTACCTAGGACAGTTTTATTTTTCCCTAGGAAGCCTTATCTTCAAACCCTCATTAGGATTTCCCTAATCTTGGTGGTGACAGACTCACACTTGCTCCAACAGTATGTCTACTTAAATACAATTAAAAAATAAAATTCTTTGCCTCCACATAAAAGCTTTGAAATTACATGTACACATTACTGACAACTGTTTTCACAATGTGTGTAATTTGCCTATGAATGCCAAGACTATAAACTATAATTAATTCTTACAGTATATATCCCAGGCTAAATAAGGAATACTGTGAATCTTCTACATCTCTGAATAATCATACAGTAGTCATGTGATCCACAAATCGGCTGAAACTGATTTTGCTAAATAGTTTCAATCAAAGATAATTTGTTACCTAACTGTATCTTGTATTAACAACTGAAGTTAGGAATTTATCAATTAATACCATTCCATTGCAGATTGTTTATTTTAATCTAAACACAGACAACATTTCCAAGCTCTATAACTAGTAAGAACTACTGTATTAATGACAATCATTGGTACTCAGGTAGCCTAGACTTTACTACCATAAACTGCTCATTAAAACAATCTATTTTTATAGACTGCACTATTTATTAGTTATTAAGTATATAAAACTATATTTAGTCTGTATTATACCTATAAAGCTTGCTGAACTAAGAGTATGAATAGTAATTATATAAAAGGTTTAATCAACATTTACCAGTAAAATTCTAAAATTTACCAGTTTCCTTCCCTTCAACAGACATATGGATCTAGTAAACTAATGAATCATTCTAGTGGTAAGTGGTAAGAAGCTCAGTACCGACGTGTCAGTCTCTCTTTGTCATTTCAGTTTCTCTCTCATCACGGTTTTACAAAGACATGCTTCAGAGAGTTAGATATTAATATTATTACTAGCTAAGCAACAACCCTGGTTGGCAAACAAGGATGATATAAGCCAAAGGGCTCCAACTGGAAAAATAGCCCAGAGAGGGAAGGAAACAAAGAAAGAGATAGAATAGAGTGCCTGAGTGTACCCTCAAGCAAGAGACCTGCATTTTAAGATATCTTCCTCTGGATTTGTTGGCAATTATTGCATAGAGTGTTAAAGGGAATTGTTTCTGGGTGATCATGATCTCCATTCTCTTTGAGTGTCTTATGTGAAGGGCAATACCGTGATTTAAATAACCATTGTAAGCTCAAGAGTGCATTTGCCTCATAGTCCTTCTCATGGAAAAGTATGTGTCAATAGTTGCTGATCAAGTTATCAGTTCACAGCACAAAATGAAAATTGCAAAAATTTGTTTAGGGAGAAATTTAAGGAAGACCAGGCTAGTTGATTATTGCGAGGATAATATCAATATAGTACTCAGAACAAATTATGGTAGTGATTTGTTTAAAACAAACATTATGAACTCTTTTAAATCAAT
>NC_090726.1:88067494-88129994 GCF_036898095.1 Palaemon carinicauda | reverse complement strand
GAAACTATTTTTTTCAACGATTAGATACAGAGAATGAGTGTAAAGAAGAGGAAGGATCAATAGCAAACATCTGAGTGAGTGAAGTCGAGAATGCTATAAAGGATGGAAAAGTAAATAAAACCACAGTAAAGTCAGAAGTAACAATAAAAATGATTGAGGCACTGGAAAATCTAGGCCAAGAGCGGGTGTACACACTATTGGAAAAAATCTGGTATGTAGAGAAAATACCAAGGGACTGGGACTAGTTGGATGATTAAATTGTATAAACAAAATGGAGACATGTTCAACTGTAGAAACTATAAAGGAATAATGGTTTTGGAGCTTGTAATCAAGATACTAGAGAGAATAATAGAAGGAAGGTTAAGAGATTTGATAGATATACATGAACAACTATTTGGGTTTATGAAAGGCAAGAACCCACTGGATGCTACCTTCATACTAAGGCAAGTCCAAGACAAGGTAAGACAAGTATCTAGAAACAAACAAGAGTTTACAGGTGTTTTGTTAATATTAAAAAGGCGTATAGCATGGTAACAAGAAGGTAAGTCTATTGGTGTTTAAGAGAGAGGGGTACCAGAGAAGTTGGTAAGGTTAGTGAGGGTAATGTATAAGGTGGCAAGAACCACTGTAAAGACAAAATATGGGGAGACGGGCATTTCCTATGGAGGTTGGCCTCCAGGGATCTGCTCTGAGCCCATTCCTCTTCCTTATCGTTATAGGCATGTTGTCATCTCAAATTTAGGAACAACACAGAATTGTGGGAATTGATGTTTGTTTGCTAATGATGTAGTCATTATCACAGACACAGAAGAACAACCTCAGGAAAGATTTTTAGCATGGAAAGGAGCCCTAGAAAGAAAAGGATTGATTGTGAACATTGGAAAGATGAGATAATGATTTGTAGTAGAAGAGGACAGGAAGAAGTAAACATTCAAGAGGAAGGTGGTACAGTGCTAAACCAAAACAATGAGTTTAACCACTTGGAATCAACAATAACAGGGGATGAAGGTACTAAGCGTTTAATCTTTTTACAAATCAAAAAGGAATGAAAAGTAGAGCTGAACATATTTCATGTCTTGGGTTATGCTATCTTAAAAAGAGACTTCTTTTTAAAATAAAATTTAATTTTTCCATTAATCAATAAGAGCAATAAGAGAAATTCATTTCTGTATAAAATTAAAAAATCAATATAACCTGTGCAGGTAGAGCGGGTAAAACAGAATAGCCCAACCAGGTTTTGCTCAAGACAGTTTACATAGTAAATTTGCCTACAAAATCTGCATTCAATAGAATTGATGCATATAAAATATTGTGGGAAATTCTGAAAAAAGAAAATAAGTATAATTAGGAATAAGAAAGAGAATTAGGGAATATGCAATTAGAAAATGTACAGTCAGCCTGTGCTTTACGCGAGTTTATACTTGGCGATTTCACTTACATATGACAGTGATTCAAAATACCTACTGAATAAAAGATCAGATATTCGCGATAAGAAAACTCGTAGTGCGATTTCAAATTTCTTCTCCTTTGCACCACTTCCATCTCTCTCCACACACCTCGTCCAAGCTCTCACTGTACACTGTATGTCCACTTACTTGCAGCTATATTTGAAATAAACTAGATTTTGATTTAACTGGTGTTTCACTTAACTGTATCCAAAATTAATCCATGCAATATTCACATTTTAGTATCGCATTTATAAACAAAAGCATACAAATTATCTTTTCCCATGTTTACATGTATGCTTTCAAAATTAGAAGATTAAGGCATACTAGCAAAGGATATTTCATATTTCCTAAATGAAACAATTATTACTTGATCTCTCATTTTCCAATTAGCATACGAATTTCAATAGTTTTATTTGAAATGTTTCTCTCATATTTCATTTATTGCCGAGTAATTCATGTTGCCGATGCACAATAATTTATAGTTTTTAGCTCTGTGGTGCTTGATTATAAAGCTTGGGAAATTATTTATATTGCGCTATAACAAAACTATATTCTCAGTTTTCAGACACTTTGTAATGTTATCTTCTAAATTTGGCATTTACATTTAATTGCATGATTTGCATATTTATAGGTTCCTCTATTAAATTTCTTTTATGTTTTCTCCAGTTTCGGACACAGCTTTCCCCGATTCCAAACAGAACAGAGGCTAAGAATATCGTTTGTTTTCTCGCCTTCATTTACACCTTCTTAGTTTACATTTGGCAGTATATTTTCCTGAGGATCTTTTCTCCATAGTGAATAAAGGCATAATGTAAAAATGTCTGTTTTATGCTACTTTGTTTATTGTTGTATGGTGATTGAAATACAAGCAAAACAGCTGCTATCTGTTTTTTTCATCAGTTGTTATTGTGGCTGTATGTGTTTACGCAGTGATTATAACGTTACTAATGATACATTTATCATTACACTATCTTTTAATTTTCTAACCCATTGAAGTAGAAGATGGGATAAATATTATTACCGGGTTACTGTAGATGTAGGATTCCCTACAGTACTGAGCTTGAGATGATGCCTCTTTATTCAAGATTGCCGAGTTGAACTTCATATGAACACGGTTAGTGGTCATTGTATAAAATATATACAAATAGTTAATATTAAATTGTATACATTTTGCACAGAACAGTATTGCACTACAGATTACTGACAATTCATTCTACTATCTTGAAACCTGGCTCTAGCTTTATTCCTCTGTACTTCCAACAGTTAAACACATCTTTTTATTAATAAAATTGAATTAAACAACTATCTTCCAAGCCCTTGACATTTCCTCTACATCACAGACCTTTTCCAATAGTGTGTGCACCCACTCTTTGCATAGATTTACCAATGCTTTAATCATTTCTATTGTTACCTCTGACTTTCCTACAGCTTTACTTACTTTACCTTTCTTTATAACATTGTTGCCATCACTATCAGATGTTTGTTATCGGGCTTTCACTAGAGGAACATTTTCCAGTTCTTCACACTCATTCTCAGTATCTATTAATAAAAAATAGTATTTTCTATCTTCTATTGACTACTTCTTCCTCAATTAAGATCATTTCATTTTTAATCTTTAATGATTCCTGCCTCTCCTACATCCTATGCAAAAATCATATACATAATTTCTAAAAAATATCCATAATAAATATATGAATTACATTAAAGAAAACTATGTAGAAATTGCTAATTTGAAACACGGCAGCAATTATTTTGATAAAAATTTCATTATTAATGAGTTGTGATTGGTTACACATCGCAAAATTTTTTACAGTGGACAGTAACATGTGTAAACCTACTTACGTTGACGTTTCATAGTATAACTAAGAAATAAAGATAAAAAAAACTGAATATTTCATTGGAAAGTTAATATACTTCCTATAAACACCCATAAATAGAAGTGATACATATTGTCAGAAAATAATTGAGCAATTGTAGAGCAAAGACGGACAATAAATTTCTATATTTGTCCCTAAATTTATGATAAAGATTTTATATAGAAATGTTAATTCTATTTCTATGAACCTCTCCTGATGTTAATAGTGCTTCTCTTCCAGGAGGTCAGTTTAATTGAAATTTACCCGTAAGATTTTTTTAAAAATCTTAAAATTTTCCTATTTTCTTTCCCTTCAATAAACACATGTCCTCAGTACAGGAAGTAACATTCTAACGGTACCGCTTATGGAATACTACGTTTCCAATGGTTCCTGATAAAGTTAACATTTCAAAGTGCAAAGGAAACTTGCTGTTAGTTCAGAGGAAAAGCTAAGAAAGACTAGGCTAGTTTATTAAAACAGGGATGATGACAATAATGATACACCTCTGCTTTTAGACAATTCACATAACCAACTTTGTTAAAGTTCACAATTCCTGTGAATCCTCTCTTATATGTGATATTTTAGGTCACAGTCTCTTCCCATACTAAACCTAACTCCCTCCCAAAGTTGAGTCTGGTGTTTATAGTGTTTCTTTCAGTAAGGGATCTGGAAGTTTGCTGGGCAGTTCAGATTCGTAAGCTTTTAAATTCTTTAATTATTTTAGACCCTCCTACTGCTAAACTATTGGAAGCTGCAATCATAGTCACTCTATAAGACTACTAGATTGTGAGGCAGTACGCCGAGTTGGTAGTTTGATTCTAAAATCCTTTTACTCACTAAAGTAAGTACTCCTAAACAACCTCATATTACTTCTGTGGATGGCGTGGCATATTGTATGATTCCCTAAATCTTAAGGGGGTGAAAGAATTTCCAACTAATGTTGATTGTTTCAGTTGACATTGTATGGCTTTCCCTTGGAAGCTCGGCGTTAAATGTACAGCTACTGCTAAAATGAGTCCTTTGTGTGGTAAACGGATGGAAAATAAGCTCCTTTTCACTCAGTTCAACCTGCAATACAGGAAGATGAAGAGAAACAAAAGCAGAGGAAGACCTTAAAAGTGAGGAATTACCTCTTTTCAAACTTTATGTAACCTTATTTTCTGATAAGTACCCTAACAAGTGGAGTAAGGTAAGTTTGGAGGCTTATTCTTCTAAATCTGCAGAAGTAGGTACAATATTTCCAGGCTCTTTTTATCCCTCATTTCATTGTAAATAAAATAACTGATGTTGGATTTTCATAACAGCTAAGTAGATCAAGCTAAGTTAATGATGAGCAGAGATATTAGTTGACTTTTGCGGAGTGGATAAAAATATGACAAACCAATACTATATTACGTGTCAAGTTAGTAATAAGTTTAAAGATCCTAACTTATTTAACTTAACTTACCTTGCTATTCTTAGAATGGAATGGAGCTGTTTCTCGTGGGAGGCAAGTCTGACTTGCATACCCAGTTGCTTACATTTGCCTGACTTCCATAGTTGGGTTTAGTGGTCTTAATTACATGGCTTTCCTGAATGCTCACTGCGCCTTGAAAAGTCGAGTTCCTTTTGTAAAGTCTCAAATTATTTAATTACTTTAGACCCTCCTGCAACTATTCCACATCCCTCGTCACTCTTAGATATTTAATTTTAGATTGCGAGGCAGAAGACCGAGTAAGTAAGCTTGATCCTTATATCCCTCCTCTTGCTAAAACAAAGTTCCTGTACGCTAATCGTTTTTATTTAGATGGTGTTTCATAATGTAGATGTTCTTAATTTTTTGTTTAACTGAATCTTTACAAATATTTTTCCTTGTTGGTGGTATATCAGCTAAAGGTGGGTGATTACATCTCATTCCGGATGACAGTGCATTTCCCATTTCCATTTGCTTGTAAGGTTGTCCACAAGCTCATCACAGGTTTACTTTAGTGAGGTAAATTTATTACCCTTATGAGTCTAGCCTTAAAGAAAATATATAGATATTATCGTGGGCGATTTGTAATCAGTAAAGAACTTCAGTTAAAAATAATAAAAACTATAATTCACAAATAACATATCAATACTATGTTTTCGTCCATGAACTTCCTCATAGGCTCAGCACTAACATACCAGTTGGAAACAACGAGGTGTATCAATATTATTCCAGCTCTGATGTTGCATAGGCTATGCTTTTCATCCATGAGCCTCCTCATGGGCTCAGCACTAACATGCCAGTCGGAAACAATGATGTGTTAGTTAAGTATGCCTGAAATCTTATAAAACTACCTTATACACCTCTCCTTTCTTCTTTGCTGTGGATAAAAATTGTTTAATTGTTATCATTAATTTTATTTTCATTTAATCTTTAACCTTTGATACCTGAAGCCATTGCGACTTGTATAAGATTAGTCTGTTTAACCTTGTAAATTTGAACATAATGCCCTCCTTTGAGTCGATCATTATGACTAATAAACAAAAATCTTTATATTCCCAGTTTACAAGCTAAATGGCCATTCAACGTTGAAAACACCCCTTCTCATCCAATCAGAGAAGTTTAACAATATTGAGTCTGAGTGACTGTCTAAGAATACCAAAAATTGTTGGCAATAAAAAATTTTAATTTACAGATTGCTCATTGGGGCAATAATATTGAAAGTGTTTTTAAATACTTTTCTTTGCAGTTAATTCTAGCGTTTTATAAAGACTTTATTTTAGCAAAGCTGGTTAGGCTTATTGATTATAGAGGGAATGATGACACTACTTCCACCCCAGGCTTTGTTTTTGTTGTAGCCTATGTAGTTAGGTTTTGGTATATAAGGAATTGAATTTAATGCCGATACAGTAACTACTTTTGTGGTAGCTCATAAATTTATTTAATTACTTGTTCAGAGTAAATACTTAAGGGCTAACCTACCTTGTTTCACCAACCTAACTTCTCAAGAGGTAACTAATGATCTGAATGCACTTTTAAATTCTAGTGATACATGGTATCTACCAGATCTGAATTCTTCTTGCAGAGCCTCAAATTTGGTATTTACTCAACTCTTCAACAGAGATAACATTGGTCTCCCAGATTTCTAACAGACCTTTTAGACACCTAGAATTTGCAAGAATTAAAACTGAAATGGTAGCCTGGATCCACATATCTCAAGTACCTCCAGACCTCTACTTATCCCTTATATGTTAGACTAGATATTTTAGTACTCCTCTACTGAAGTACACACTTTACTTCTTGTTATTCCCACTGTTTGCCTTGGTTCAGCAAATGTTAAACAAGTTCACGATTTTTGCAAACTGCAAGATGACACTTATCAGTCATTTCTAGCCCCAGAGGGAATGAATAGTTTACAGATTTGTGGCACATTGTCAGTGTGTTCAAGAATGTTACAGTACAAGGCCAAAGCCAATTTGCTCAAACAACTTTCTTAAGGTTGTCATCCAAACCCCACCACGCTACATTTCACTGCATGGAAACTGCATTGTAAGTTTCTAAAATCCTCTAGACTGTCTGTTACAGGTTCTTAAAGACAGTTTACCAATTTTTCAAATCAAAGACAAAGGAATGTTTATTAATTTAACTGGTGCAAAGTTAAAGTTGATCTATAACTGGGTCTACTTCAGATATCATTAAACATGTGCAGTTCCTTTTTTTATAGTAAAAACATTCAAGAACAAGTCATTTAGAGGTACAGATTCATGCTTAATTCTGTCCTCTAGTAGTCGGGATTAGATCTCTGAGTTTCAATTATTTTAGCGATTGTATTATATCAATGAGTATTGAAAGGCCTCCAGTAGTAAGGTTAATTTTATGGAAGTTGAATGTGGTTTTACAGTAGTTAAAAATACTGTAAAATCAAATTTTTAACAGTTGAAATCTTTCTCTTAATGATCTCATAGATGAAACCCTATTTCTGTTCGCATTAGCTTTAACTAAACATATTAGTGGACACTGTCAAAGTAACCTTTGTGGAACACAAGATTTATTTTGTCCCTTTTGTTTTCCGTCAAGAGCCACAAATTTTTCATTCCTTCTCTAAAAATGGAATAAAGTATTTCACTAGAAAACAGGTTTCTTTATCCAGTAAGGCCCATTCAGTATCATTTAGACACAAGTTCAGGTATCAAAAGTAGTATCCTTAATATGTTCTATAGGTCTATGTTCTCTAATTGCATATGATAAAAAAATACAATAACATTCATAGTTTGAAGTTTGGTCACAGTAGCTCACAAAGAATTAGATCCGAATCTCATAAAATGGCTTGAAAGTGTATGGACATGATATAAGTAGAGCAGGTAATTCTCATTGATTTTGTAAACAACTTTCTTTGAAAAGAGTTTTAGCAGCAACTTATCGGCATACTAAGTTATTTTTCCCTAAGCATTATCTTGAAGAATCCTGGTTTGCTTATGAAGTTTGTGGCTATGAAGCCATGGTCTAATCAAGTCCAAATTCAATCATATAGGGTTATAACATCAAAATTAATTAAGCACTAATCAAAAATATCATTAACATACAAAACTATAATTAAGAGACAAGCTAGTAAGCCATATTTTAAAACATTTTTGAGATGGTTTATTAAAAATAATCTAAACCTGGTTAGAGAATCTTTACCTTGGTATACTTCTATTAATTAGATTTATCCTGTCTCTTTCCTTCATTGGGGTCCCACCTGTGGAAGTCACTAAATTGAAAATCACAGGAGGTTCATAAAACTAATACTACTCCACTGGTCTTTGGGCTACTCGTTGAGTCATGACCGCTCTCAAAAAATGTCTCCACCCTCCTCTATCTTGTACTAAATCCATCCATGTATTCATATCCATTTCAATTCCCTCCATGTCTAAATCTTCCTTAAGGCATCTATTCCAACTCTTTCTCGGTCTTACCAAAGGTCTCCATCCCATGATTTCAGCAGTCAGTATTTGTTTGGGTATACAATGAAACAATATGTATTGAATGAAACAATATCTAACAGATTTTGTAGATTTGTGAACAAAGCCCTCAAAAGGATATCAGGAGCTAAATGGCAGGACAGGATTAGAAATGAAACTATAAGAGAGATTACTCAAGTGCCATATGTGGATAACATCATGGTAAGGGGTAGATGGAGATAGTTTTGGCATGTTCTTTACACTCCCCAAGAGAGATTAGGTCACCAAACTTTCAATTGGGCTCTACAAGGCACTAGAAGACTCAGAAGACCCAGGCCTACATGGCTGAGGACTATGAAGCGTGAAGTAGATGACACATGTAGAAGTATTGATTTAAAAGCTAAAGATGGAGATGACGGGCAAAATCTAAAAGAGGTAATTTTGGGCAATAGTCTTAGGAGGCGATGATGATGATACGTGTGACCTCAATTCTCACAATAAGACTAGCTAACTGAATCCTCCTTGACTTTACAACTTGGCTGATATGGGGTTGATGGGTTCTATCTCTTACTTCCCAAGTGTGGCAAATTTTCTATTGTAGAGGTTCACAAAAATAAACTAGAATTACAAAGGTAAAATCTCTTATTTTTATATTTACCTGATGTTCATATACAGTAATGCCTCACAACACGAAATTATAATAAAGCTACAGTATAACCTCAATGAAATACTGTACAGCCAAATATATTTGAACCATTCAATATACCTAAACTAACTGTTAATACCTGTAAATTAAGTTGTTATTACAACATAATGTAATAATAAATGGAAAATAATACAATACATACAGTACAATAATGTACATATACAAAATACTCTGTACAGTAACATATGTACTGTACTATTATAGTTACCCCTATTATAGACTACAGCTATATTTTCTATAGTCTAAATTCATTTTCTTCAACTCTTTTTTTTTTATTAGGTGACTTTTATTCTCGGCCTGGCTGCAAATCTCTTTTCTTAAAAATTAAAAATTTTTCACAAAGTGAGTCATAAAAATATTCGCATCTCATTTCGCAGCTTGAAAATTTTTTAAGCAAATTCTTTCGTGAAGAGAGGTATGACTATACATACCCACCCTCCTCCCTACAGCCTCACAGCATCAAGGGAATAGGTATACGGTAATTTCAACTTCGAAACTGAAGAGACAGAGACACTGGCATGTGAGTTACCACTTACTACTATAATGTTATGGGTTGGTTAAAGGGAAAGAAAATGGGCCAATCTTACAGGTAACTTCAATTAAACCGAGCTTCTATAGAAAAAGCAACATGAACATTAGGTAGACAAAGAAGTAAGAAATTACATTATCAAAATTCTGTCTTTTACATTTTTCCGTATGACGTGATAAAATAAAGAATGCCATTTCTAATGGCATATGAAACATGACAATAGCCATTATTTACAAATGCACCATCCCAGGTAAAAACCAAAATTATCTATGCAAAAATTTTTTAAAATGGGCATCAACTAGCTATGTAGTGAGCTTATCTATTTTGCAATTTTGTGTATTACCTAATTACTGTAATAAATAATGCTACAAAAATTATTGCAATGGCGGGCTGAATAAATTTCCTCTATATCTATAAATAAAATATTTAGGTTTTGATAGAAAAAAAATTACAATTGTAGAGAAAAGACAGCCAATAAAAATTCTTATAATTATATAACCAAATTTTTCCTTATACCATAAGAAAATACAAAGAATGACCTTTCAAAATGGTATAAAAAACATGACAACTGTAATTATTTGCGATCACACACGGAAAATATTATATATGCACACAGAAAATTATATATGCACACAAAATTCTTGTGTAAAAGATGATCATAAACCAATTTTACAGTGTGCATACTTTCTCCGCCATTTTCCTTGATAATACTGTAAATGAGCAATGAAAAAATGATTTTAACAGAGTTAAATAAATGTCCTCTATAATACATGAAAAAGTAAATAGGTTTTGTCATAAATAAATTGAGCAATTGTAGACCGAAGATGGACAATAATTGTTCATTTTCATGTAACTAAATTTACGATAAGATTTTATTATATATAAATGTTCATATTTTTACATTTTTCCTTATACCATGTGAAAACAGAAAGAATGTCCTTTAAAATGGTATATAAAACATGACAATTACTATTATTCATAAATAGACACACCTACATAAAAAAATTACCTATGCACATGTAAAAACGGGCATCGACATGTTTTCCAATAAGCATACCTTCATCCCATTTTGAAAAATAAATAATGAATAGCCCTCGAAAAAATTGAAGTTTGCAATGGAAAGCTGAGGAAATTTTCTATATAATGCATAAATAAAACAAATAGGTTTTGTCAAAAAGAAATTGAGCACTTGTAGAGCAAAGGAGGAAAATAAATTTTTAAATTATGTAACTCAATTTATAATATATTTTATAAAAAATTTATTCTTAATTTTTTCATACCCAGCCCTGCATAGAAAAAATTATCTACACGTGTAAAATTACATGTAAAAATGGGCAGTGAGCATATCTACACTGCCACTTTTCATAATAACTATGTAGTAAATAATGCTTACTATTAGAACCAGTATCTGCCATCATTCAGATGAAAATCTCTTTCCCTTCGGATGATTCAACGATTTTTAACAAATATTTCCGTAAAATTTGTATTTAATGATGCACCATAGCACTTAATGTTACATGAATGGATTACACCAAAGTGAGTTAACAGATCACCAGAAAGTTGAAGTTATCATAACTTAATATTCTATATGAAAACTGAACGGCTAAAAAATTAAGTTTTCTTTCACAACAGTTAGCTTGTTAAAGTTATTGAATTGATGTCAACACTGACCTTTTTTCCGACTGTTGAGTTTTGTTATAAATTTTAAAATTTTTATAACTAGAGCTAAATATATTTCATGTTATGATATCTTTAAATATCTTTTTTCCTCACAAAACATTTGCATATTTTTTGTTAAAAATTATGTAAACTGTTACTTTACGTGTGAAAGACTGGAATTGAAACTTACAAAAAATTTTATGCAGAGGATTAGTGTCAACAAAATTTGTATTGAATCCAATTAATAAACATAGACTATAGTGAAAACTACTGAATAAATGAGACTAGAAAAGATAAGGAATAAGGGAATAAGGACAAAATTAGAAATAGAATACGGAATAATAAATCTGAAATTACAAGTAAAACTGTAAATAACAGAAATAAAAGAGAAAATAGAAGACATTAAATTAAATTAATACAAATAGAATATACAGTAGTTGGGAATAGTGAATAAAAAGGAATTCAGATAATAAGGAATAGGAAAATAAGGTTAATAAGGAATCGAGAAATTAGGTGATAAGAAGGTTTATTGTATGTACATTTATCTATACATACATACATATATGCATATACTGTATACATACATATATATATATATATATATATATATATATATATATATATATATATATATATATATATATATATATATACACACACATTAAATACATTATGACAAACTCGGAGATAATTTGTATTTTTACTAACTATCCAAACCTTAGCTATTCAAAGTGGGTAATTACTTTCGGCGTAGCTGAAAGGACGAGCCATTAGAATTTTAACAAGGGTTTACTACCCCACCGCTAGTTAGCGGGGGGTAGGGAGGGTAGTTTGCTTCCCTCCCCCCTCACACACCTGTGTGGTAAGTTCACTTTGCTTAGAGGTAGGACTTCATTGGGGACAGGGCTGGCAGGCAAGTTTGATTAAATAGCTAAGGTTTTTATAGTTAGGAAAAATACAAATTATCTCCGAATTTGTCATTTGTTCCGTAACTGGAATACAAACCACGCTATTTAAAGTGGGTGACTTAACCCTTAGGAAGGGTGGAATAAGTCCCAGCCATACTGGCTTTTGGCTTTGCCCGGGGACTCATTATCTGAGTGTGTCAGCACTCAGCAATAAAGAGTCCCTGCACCTTGCTCGCACGTTGCTATGCAAGGGCTGCAGCATGCATAAGCTGTGTGTGAAGGAAAATGTGTGACTCGTCCTAGGAAGTTGACCTGAAGTTCTTTAGATGGAAACTTTAGGCTAGGACTCTCCCAATGCCACCTTGTCAGGGTATGGGCACGCGACAGTATTAACTTAATACTAAGAACACAAAGGAACATGGTTTACCTGCAGTGGTTTGAGGTCAGCTGTGCAGAGAACCCAGGATGCTGCTTTCCCCAAGAGAGGGGAGGATGAAGAAAAGAATAAGGGCCAGACATACCTTTTCTTTCATGCAGACTAAAACTGGGTAACAATGCCCTCAACCCTCTGCTACTTGTTCATTAAGGAGCCTGAGGTTTAAACCAGCTGTTGTGCAGCCACCACAGGGCCAATAGAGAACATATCGAGCCTCCTGTGGGTCACGTCTTGCAGGTAGTGGGCTGTGAAGGTCGTTTGACGCTTCCATACCCCTGCTTGTAGAACCTGCGTCACTGAGAAGTTCTTCTTGAAGGCCAGGGACGTAGCTACTCCCCTGACACCATGAGCTCTAGGGCGACGTGATGGAGGAGGGTCAGGATTCAGGGACAGATGGATTGCCTTTCGAATCCATGCTGAGATGGTGTTCTTGGTAACCCTCCTCTTCGATCTCCCAGTGCTAACAAACAATGCCTGCACTTGGGGACGAACTGCAGCTGTTCTTTTCAGATATAGCCTCAGACTCCTTACTGGGCACAGTAGGAGATGGTCTGGGTCATCTGTTACGAAGCGAAAACTCGAAATCCGGAAGGAGTCGAACCGAGGGTCCGGCACTCCCGGATTCTGAGTCTTAGCAATAAACTCAGGGACGAAGTTGAATGTTACATCCCCCCATCCCCTTGAATGGGCGATGTCATACGAGAGACCATGAAGTTCACTAACTCGCTTGGCTGACGCCAAAACTAGTAGGAACACCGTCTTCCAAGTTAGGTGGCGATCTGAAGCCTGGCGTAATGGTTCGTAGGGAGGTCTCTTAAGAGACCTGAGAACTCGAACCACGTTCCATGGAGGAGGTCTCACTTCCAACTGAGGGCAGGTAAGTTCATAACTACGTATGAGTAGGGGAAGTTCCAGCGAAGAAGAAATGTCCACTCCTTTGAGCCTGAAGGCTAGACTTAAGGCTGAGCGATAGCCTTTCACTGCCGAGACTGAAAGGCGCATTTCTTCTCGCAAGTACACTAAGAACTCCGCTATTGCTGGAATAGTGGCATCGAGTGGAGAGATACCCCTTCCACGACACCAACCACAAAAAACTCTGGTAGACCCTTGCGGATGACTTTCGCAGGTGTCCAGACATCCTTTCCGCAACTTGTTGCAAAAATCCTCTCTCTGCGATGAGATGCTGGATAGTCTCCAGGCGTGAAGCCGAAGCGAAGCTACGGCTTTGTGAAAGATGTTGGCGTGTGGTTGTTTGAGTAGCTCGTGTCGCGGAGGGAATTCTCTTGGAGGCTCCGTAAGGAGTTGCAGAAGGTCCGGGAACCATTCCGCGTGATGCCACAGCGGAGCTATGAGAGTCATCGAGAGGTTGACCGATAGTCTGGTCTTGTTGAGTACCCTCCTCATCAGACAGAATGGGGGAAAGGCGTATATGTCGATGTTGTCCAACCGTTGTTGGAAAGCATCTTGCCAGAGAGCCTTGGGATCCGGGACTGGGGAGCAGTACAGTGGCAGTTTGAAGTTCAACGCTGTCGCAAACAGATCCACAGTTGGGGAACCCCACAAAGTCAGGACTTTGTTGGCTACTTGACGATCCAAAGACCACTCGGTACTCACTATCTGAGACGGTCTGCTCAGACTGTCGGTGAGCACATTCCTTTTGCCCGGAATGAAGCAAGCCAAAAGTGGAATCGAGTGGACTTCGGACCATCTCAGTATCTCTAATGAAAGATGGGATAGCTGTTCTGAAAAGGTACCTCCCTGCTTGTTGATGTAAGCCACTACTGTGGTGTTGTCGCTCATCACCACCACAGAGTGACCCGCCAGGTGCTGTTGGAACTGTTGAAGGGCCAGGAACACGGCCTTCATTTCTAGCAGGTTTATATGGAGGCACTTTTCTGATTCTGACCACAGGGCTGAGGTCCTGTGGTTCAGAACGTGGGCCCCCCACCCTTTCTTTGAGGCGTCCGAAAACAGCATCAAATCCGGGGGGAGGACGAGAAGATCCACTCCCTTTCGTAGGTTCTCGTCTGCCACCCACCACTGAAGGTCCGTCCATTCCGCGAGACCCATAGGAATCTAGACGTCCGAGGAATCGTGTCCTTGACTCCACCGGGACTTGAGTCGCCATTGCAGGGATCTCATTCTGAGACGACCATTGGGAACTAGACGGACCAAGGATAAGAGATGGCCGAGGAGACGTAACCACGACTGGGCTCGGAGTTTGTCTCGTCTGAGGAAAGGACTTGAGACCTTCCTCAGCCTTGCTATCCTGTCGTCTGATGGGAAGGCTTTGTGGAGATTGGTGTCCAATATCATGCCTTGATATACCAGTCTTTGGGTAGGAAGAGAAGACTTCTCAAGATTTACCATGATCCCTAGATCTTGGCAAATCCCCAGAAGTTTGTCTCGGTGTCGAAGAAGGGTTGACTCCGAGTCTGCTAGGATCAGCCAGTCGTCCAGATAACAGAGGAGACGGATGCCAATCCTGTGTACCCACGAAGATATCAGGATGAACACTCTGGTGAAAACCTAAGGTGCTGTGGAGAGACCGAAACACAGCACCTTGAACTGGTAGATCTTGTTGTCTAGGCTGAATCTTAAGTACTTCCTTGAAGACGGATGGATTGGGATCTGGAAGTACGCGTCCTTCAGATCCAGTGTGCACATGAAGTCTCGCGGTCTCACTGCGAGTCTGACCGTGTATGCCGTCTCCACGCTGAACGGGGTCTGCTTGACAATCCTGTTCAGAGCTGAGATGTCGATGACTGGTCTCCAGCCTCCAGACGCCTTCTTTACAAGAAAGAGTCGACTGTAGAAGCCTGGGGACCCGTCGACGACCTCTTGGAGAGCGCCCTTCTTCAACATGGTCTCGACTTCTGCCCAAAGGGCTTGCCCTCTTGCCGATCCCATGGCAAGAGAGCTCAACGACACTGGATTCGCTGTCAGGGGAGGTAGAGATGTTATGAACGGGACGCGATATCCTTGGCTGACCACGGAGACAGTCCAGGAATCGGCCCCGAGTTGCTGCCACCTGTCCGCGCAACTTTGAAGGCATCCCCCCACTGGTGGACGTGCGGGGGACTGCCAATCCTAGCGTTTGCGGCCTCAGCCACTCCCTCTAGGATTTTTGCCTCCCCTGGAGGACTTCTTGCCTTTCCTGTCTTTGACGGGAAAGGGCTGTTTGGACACCGTTGCCTTTGCTGCTACTGCCGGCTTCATCGTCTTTGCAGGGCGAGGTTGTTGAGGTGCTGGAGGCTTATAAGGCTTTGATGTTAAAGCCCTCTGGAGGAGGGAGTCCTGGTTGGACTTCCTCCACCTCTCAGCCGCTTGCTCTACATCTTTCGGCTCAAACAGACTACTCCCCAAAAGGGAGGAATGTCTGAGCTTACTGACCTCGGTGTTGGGGACCTTCGAGTTAAATCTTTCAGACAACGTATCTCGGCGTTTCAGGATAGTATTAGCCCACAAGTTCGAGACTTGGTGGGCCAGAAACTCGATAGTACGAGTGTCTGAAAGAAGGAACGTCTCCAAGGCCTTCCTGGTACTTTCCTTAGACAAGTCTTTGGATCGTATCAGGATGCCAAGAGACCCTAGCCAGATATCCAGCCACGAAGTGGCCTGCATGGCACACTTCGCTACCTTCTGCTGGCAGAGGATCTCCGAGGCCGAGAACGACACCGGCCGGTTGGAGAGTCTCTCGAGAGGGACTCCCCTGGAGAGCTCTTCCACCGAGTGGTGGAGGGGAAGAGCTAAACAGGACTCCTCCATGATCTCGAAGTACCTCCTCTGGTGGACACGAGGAGGTGGGAGGAGTTTGTTTCCGGCACTGGAGCGGCTGGAGGAGGAGGCTAGCTCGGAGAGCTGGCTTTCGACCTTATCTCTGAGACTCGTGACCCCCTGGGACCAAGGCAAAGCTGCGCTGGCTTTAGGGGGCTTCTGGGTACCAAAGACTCGGTCCAGAACTGTGTCCTTGCCCTCTCGAGGAGGAATCTCTGGATCCGAGAATCCGTTAAGGTTCCTCATCAGAGTCAGAACTTGCCAGAAGGCATGCTCTGACTCTTGCGGCAAGGTCTCCAGTCCCCAAAGGCTCTTCTTGGGGGGACTCGTGGATGTTCTCTGCGGGCTTAGCTGGCTCTGGTCTGATCCTCGAAGATGATTTCGGAATCGTCTTGGAGTCCATCGACTCCTTCCTGGGAGGGATGCAGGATTCCAACAAAGATGGTGGTGGGGGGGGGGGGCTCTTCTCCACCTCCACCCGAGGAGACTTCTCTGCGCGAGGTGGGGTTTCTCCCATTGGTGCGATGGGAGAACGCCTCACCTCATGTGAATCCCCTGAGGACGGAAAATCCTCGTCCGCAGGGGATGGAGAGAAAGTCTGGGGAGGGGAGGGAGCCTTCCTCGACGACTTCCGAGGATCCAGTTTCGCCCTTGGAGAAGTTACCACGTCGTCCACTCCTCTCTTCCGCTTCAGGGGGGCCGAGATTGCCGCTGATTTGAGGCCTAGTTTAGAGAAAGCGGGCTTGAAAGCCTGCGCAACCGCTCTGATCAAGGGCCCAAACCAGGGCTGCCGACTGACAGCAGCGGTGTCAGAGACACCCTCTGGAGGGAAGGGGATCGTAAGATCCCTAGGAGTGGAAACTACAACAGGGTCTGCCTGAAAGGAAGAAGCTGTGGAAGAAATGTTTCCAGACCTGTCCGGAGATTTCCCTCCCTCTGTTGAGCGCGCTGTCCTGCGCTTACGGGGGGGGGGGGGGGGGGGGGGGGGGGGGGGGGGGGGGGGGCGCGCGCGCGATGACCTGACTGCGCGTTTTACTGCAGGATCTTGTGTGGGAATGCCATGTGGGGACGCGCTGGGCATCGCACTGGCGTTCGCGCGATAAGCCATTGCCTAGCTCGGGGGCGGGTGATTGCGAGGGCGCGCGTGCGAGCGATGGCGCACAGACGAGCGTTGGCGCGTAGGAGAGGGCGCGCGTAGGAGAGGGCGCACAGACGAGCGTTGGCGCGTAGGAGAGGGCGCGCGTAGGAGAGGGCGCGCGTTGGCGCGTGGGAGAGGGCGCGCGTTGGCGCGTGGGAGAGGGCGCGCGTTGGCGCATGAGAGGCGCGCGTTGGCGCGTGGGCGAACGATGGCGCGCAGGAGAAGGAGCTCGTGGGCGAGAAGGTGAAGGGGCGCGTTGGCGCGCAGGGGCGCGCGGTGCGCGTTCCGGAGACCTTAAATGGTGTGCAGCCACAGGATCCTGAAGGGCCTGTAAGGGCGAAGCCGTTGGGCGCGCGCGTGCAGGGGAAATATTCCTAGCGCTCGGGCGCGCAGGAGGGCGCTCATCTGGAACCGTAGTTCTGGCAGTGGGGGCGCGATGGAGACCGCGGGCGATGGCGCGTAGGCGAGGGATGGCCGAGCAGGCGAGATTCGGTGGTGCATCGGCGATCGGTGGTGTGGAGGAGAGCGCTGGCAAGCACGGGAAGAAGAAGACTTCCCTCTGGAGCCCTGATACGAAGATCGAGGGCGAGCAGGAGAGCGCTGGCGCACAGGAGATCGCTGACGAACAGGAGAGCGCTGACGCGATGATCTGACTGCGCGTTGTACTGCAGGATCTCGTGTTGGAATGCCATGTGGGAACGCGCTGGGCATCGCACTGGCGTTCGATCGATAAGCCATTGCCTAGCTCTGGGGCAGGCAATTGCGAGGGCGCACAGACGAGCGATGACGTGCAGGCGCGCGTTGGCGCGTGGGAGAGGGCGCGCGTTGGCGCATGGGAGAGGGCGCGCGTTGGCGCATGGGAGAGGGCGCGCGTTGGCGCATGGGAGAGGGCGCGCGTTGGCGCGTGGGCGAACGATGGCGCGCAGGAGAAGGAGCTCGTGGGCGAGAAGGTGAAGGGGCGCGTTGGCGCGCGTTCCGGAGACCTTAAATGGTGTGCAGCCACAGGATCCTGAAGGGCCTGTAAGGGCGAAGCCGTTGGGCGCGCGCGTGCAGGGGAAATATCCCTAGCGCTCGGGCGCGCAGGAGGGCGCTCATCTGGAACCGTAGTTCTGGCAGTGGGGGCGCGATGGAGACCGCGGGCAATGGCGCGTAGGCGAGGGATGGCCGAGCAGGCGAGATCCGGTGGCGCGTCGGCGATCAGTGGTGTGGAGGAGAGCGCTGGCGAGCACGGGAGGAAGAAGACTTCCCTCTGAAGCCCTGATACGAAGATCGAGGGCGAGCAGGAGAGCGCTGGCGAACAGGAGAGCGCTGGCGCACAGGAGATCGCTGACGAACAGGAGAGCGCTGACGAGCACGAGACCGAAGGCGTCCATGGTGTGCATCAGGCTGAGGGCGCGCAGAGGTCTGCTGGCGAGCAGGAGATCGTGGGCGCGTAGTCTCTGGAACTGCCGGGCAAGAAGGAGATCGTGGGCGTGCAGGTGAGCGCTGGCGAGACGAGTCTGCAACAGGAGGGCGCTTGCTCGCAGTAGCACACTGGCGCGCAAGAGAACGTTGGCGCACAGGGGAAACCTGGCGCTTAAGGGACTTACACACAATGTGTGAAAGCCCCTTTTGCCCCGAAGGGACCGGTGCCCGTTGGAAAACGGGATGGGTGGGCGCCCACAGCGCATCTGCAGCCAGGAAGGGCGACGGCAGGTCAGCAGGTCTGGCAGGAGAAGGAGATTGCGAACGATGTGCAGAGAGGTCCAGGTCCAAAGAAGTAGCAGGAACTGTCGCTGAAGGACGAGGTTCCTCTGCGGGGGACTGCGAGGATGAAGATCCGAAGAGGCGCCTCCTAACACCCTTGTGAGGAGAAGGAAGACCTCGGCAACGAAGAGGAAGGCGAGCCTTACGTCTTATACGTCCTCTGGGAGCAGCAGTCAAACCATCGGCAGTCCTCCGAAGAGGAGTCTCTGTCAGTGAACTCCCCCGGGGGGGAGAATCACCCGCAGGAGAGACCGTTGGACTAAGTTCCTCCCTCGAAGGATGTTCGGAGGGGGGAGCTAAGCCTTCAGCTAGAACATGAGCAGGGGTTTGAACACTCTCATTGGAAGCCTCTGCCACAGCAGCCTCGACAATAAACAGAGGGTCAACCTCTGCTACCGCAGGTGACTGTTTGACAGCTGCTCCCAACTTGATCATGTCAAACAGGGCTTCCTTGGAGGGCAAGGCCTGAAGCCCCAAGGAAGCCCAAAGCTGCAAAAGATCATCATTAATTACATTAACAGAAGGAGAAATAATTAAATCCTCCCCCAGGGGAGGAGGAGGAGCAGCCTTGCTATGGGAGGCAACTCCCTCTCCCAAACCCCGAGATCGGTCAACAACAGTACGGCCTACGCTACCACTCGACAGCCTCTCGCGAAAAGCAGACCGAGTTGGAGCTTCGGAGGAGGTTTGGGCCACGGAAGAAGAGCCCTTAGGATTTTCCTTCTTCAAAGAAACCTTTGAAGGAGAAATATCCCGTTTGGACTTCTTCCGGCGCCGGGAAAACCTCTCCCACTGGGAGGTAGACCACTCCCTACATTCAATACATATGTTACCACTATCACACCGTTGACCCCTACAATAAGGGCATAAGGTGTGTGGATCCGTGTCTATTGACGACATGAAGGTCCCACAAGGGCGTTCAGGTAACCCAGGGCACTTCCGCATTGTAGAGGCCAACTTCACAACACTCTAGAAAAGAAAAAGCAAAAAGCATAGATTAAATGGCTGTCGTGTAGGCGAGGGTGACAGCGGACATGTCCGACTAACAACGGAGCCGATAGCAAAGTGGGCTTACCACACAGGTGTGTGAGGGGGGAGGGTAGCAAACTACCCTCCCTACCCCCTCCCCCCCCCAATAAGCGGTGCGGTAGTAAACTCTCATTAAAATTCTAATGGCTCGTCCTTTCAGCCACACCGAAAGTAATTACCTACTTTAAATAGCGTGGTTTGTATTCCAGTTACGGAACAAATACATATATGAGAGAGAGAGAGAGAGAGAGAGAGAGAGAGAGAGAGAGAGAGAGAGAGAGAGAGAGAGAGAGAGAGAGAATCACAATATTTGAGCCTACATTTCACCTGTCAAAGTATTAATTAATGTGGTCCTATCTGTATAAAATCTACGGTGGGCTATAACATACAGGTATATGAGCAAAATATCTTATGAGAAATTTTGAATAAGTTATGGTAATGGGGAGTTTACTGCAGCACCAACAAATAGTAGTGGCTGGTTGCAGCTAAGACACTTGACATTTGAAATTATGCTGGCCAAATAAAGTGCCTGTTTAGTGATGGAACCGGATTAGTGAGAGCCGACCTGTACTGTTTTATACCCACCATGTCTATTACCCCATAGAATACTAAATACTGGGGAATAAAATTTGTGAAAGTACAAGGAGTATTTTTGTTTCCTGAACCTTATAAAGAAAAGGTCCCTAAGTTTCATAAAAAAAGGTCCAGAAGAAAATAACACAAGACTCCTTCCATAAGTAGAAAGTTTACCTTACTACCTATTATAATCTTATGAATTTTAAGACTTTTGAGGTTGAGGACTATAGTATATCATGACACGGTCTAAAATGCTGGGTGTTTGGCTTTGAGAATCATGACATCAGCTACAATAGGAAAGGAGGTAATGAATATGGGCAACGCTTGTATAATACTAATTATAGAAGGATGCTACTTGCTCTGCAAAGTGTTTCCTGGTGTAGTGATCCCTGCTGCAACCAGTGTTGCCAAATATCCAAAGTTAAGGAGTTCAGCAATTCCAGCCTCTGATCCCCTACAACAATAGACAAAAGCTTACAACTCCATACAATTTTCTTTTTCATTCGCAAGTTACTACTTGCCTTTTATTTCTACTGAATCCTTTTCTACCTTCTTTATTTGCTTTGCTATAAAATTCCTCCTAAAACAAGTACGCCTCTCTTTTCAAACCAAATAAGTCCTTGTTTTTCAATTCCTCCTATTAAATATCTTAAGACAAAAAATTTCTTTATTAGTCCTTATCCCGCTCCTTCAGAGCAACAGTCATTCCCATCTCTTGCTGGGTTTATTCCCTATTTTCTCTTGTAAATAAACTTTGATTACAGTAAATTTCTTGTCTCATAGATACAGACCTAATCTTATTAAATATTTTTTGGGGTTAATGTGCTGTCTGGTCTCCAAGGACTTTCCTGTGAAAGGCTAGAACACGGAATGCCATACAACACAAATACCAAATAAAATACTATCTTTCCTGTTGTAGATGTGTATCAATGTACAAAGCACATACTCAGTGCACATAAGTGAGACCTTTGAGTAGAAGGACTACAGAACTTTTACACCGCTCCTCCAGTGCTAAAAAACGCCTGCTATGGGTGTCAACATTACTACATCATGACCACACAGACAACAGAATTAATACTACAGTCGGAGACAATGCTAACTAAGCATCACCTTGCGTGTAGTCGCCATCTCGTCTTTCTTCGTTCTAGAACGTTATGATCACATGAAGTGAAAAATTGGAGAATAAGGATGAGTAACAGGAAACAGGTTTTAGTTAGTTATCCTCTATTTTAACATTACAGTAGTGTTAACATATTACGGGTTTAAAATTTCCTCAAATTTGGCAACAATCAAGCATCTGTATTTCTAATTTCAATTCCTACTGCATGTTCTTGAAAATGTGGAAGGGTTTTATTTGTCCACCTTCCCAGTGTTAAAGTTTGACATCCCTTTCTAATCAAATAATAAATTTAAATTCCTTATGGTATTAATATCACCTTTCATAGTTTAGCATCTTTCCTTTTTTCTATAACTCGAGAAAATCTTATGAATGTTTGATTATTATATCATCAGCATAATTTGTGTTTTCACAGGTTATTATGTTTAGCATAGGAGTGTATATAAATTCAATGATAGTTATGAAATAACATGGGAATTTTGGTCTTGACTTACAGTTGAACTATAATTATGGGTATGCTAACATAGCCTAAACCTGGATTTTTCTAACCAAATTTACAAATAGGTTATCTTACTAATACTGTTACAAGTAACTGTAAGCAGTCTTCTGTTTTTATAGTAATCAATGATTCACTAGCCTATTTATTTATACGAATAAAAAAAATTAGTAAGGTGAGGTTACAGGGACAGTAGAAAGTCGGACGTGGCTTTTCTTCAAGTGTGATGGCCTATTAGAAACGTCATTGCCTGGTGATCATCGGAACCGGGTTCGAGTCCCAGTTAAGATCGATAGTTTCTCGTAGTGCCTGCAACCTCACCATCCATGTGAGCTGAGGATGGGGATTTGGGGGAGCCTATACTCTTAGAAAGAAACCGTAATTTTAAATGGAAATTCTCCATAAAAATATACTGTTCTCAGCCGTATTTCAGTAAAATAAAGGTGACCATAATTTTACCATACTTTGTTATTATATTTTACGGTTTGGTGACTACAATATCACTCCTTTACGTCAATAAATGCCTGGCAACATTTACTCCAGGATTTTTACCGTTTTTTACGGAAAATCTTTAAGTGTATAGGTCTACCTGTTGAGTCATCAGCAGCCATTGCCTGGCCCTCCCTGGTCCTAGCTTGTGTGGAGAGGGGGCTTGGGCGCTGATCATATGTATGAATGATCAGTCTGTGCCATTCATGAGTGACCTTTAAACCTTTACGCCTGTGTCTATTTCCCAAAAGTATATTTCATATTTTGTAGTATCACTGGCTTATATAGCAGTTTTTTGGACTCGAGCAATGTCGTCTTGATGGAAGTTCCTCATTGGCAGCTTTCTACTTGGGATATTTCTGCGAGTGATATACTAGAGAATTTACCTTAGAGAGATCACAGTTCTAACCTCAAGAGCCATGGCTATCCTTCCCCAAATAGAGTTAACCTTGTCTTAAAGAATATGGGATAGGATAGGATACGTGGGCAAGAGAACCGTTACAACTACCGTTCAAAATGTGCTACAACTAACACGTTTCCTGTAAAACCATTCCTTTTTGCAGATGCCAACTTGACGGTTGCTTGGAGTTTTTTTTGCTTGTTTTCGTAGCTTTTTGAGTGATTTAGCGACCATGGATGCTTCAGCTTCTTCCTCATCGACTAAGTGAGTACCCTTTTCATGTGCATTGGAGAATTTTGCGTCTCCACCCCGATTTTTACTCGATGTGCAAGCGTTTTATTGCCTGTGGCCGACATGCGGTCGACGCCGGTGCATCATGTATTCAAATCGCTCAATAATGCTTAGTTTTTAGTCATAATATTGTAAGAATGTGTTCTATATTATTCTTTTGCAATTGGGGTATGATTATAGAGTATCCCACTCCTTTTTTGATGTTACATGTGCATTTTTTCTTGCTTAGGCTAGCTCTACCCTGGATGGCAGCCATGACTGGTGAATTTGCACTTGTGCACTATCCCCTTCTTTCACCTAACCTTGATGGTTTCGTGAGACTGCTCATCCTCCCATGCTGTTCATTCGTAATAGCAGGAAGCTGCAGTCCTGATGGTCCCTCTGGGGGTTGGATAGTGTTTTACAGTTTTCCTAGGGTAACTGTCTTCACTTTCCAATTAGACTACAGTGAACCCTCGTTTATCGCGGTAGATAGGTTCCAGACGCGGCCGCGATAGGTAAAAATCCGCGAAGTAGTGACACCATATTTACCTATTTATTCAAAATGTATATTCAGACTTTTAAAACCTTCCCTTGTACGTAGTACTGTTAACAAACTACCCTTTAATGTACAGAACACTTAATGCATGTACTACAGTACCCTAAACTAAAACAGGCACAAATATTAAAGGCGATTTTATATCATGAGTTTCCTAAACACGCTAAAAAGCATGATAAAAAATGGCAACCAATGTTTTGTTTACGTTCATCTCTGATCATAATGAAGAAACAAACTGGAGGTAGAGCTTTGCTTATTACCCAGACATATTTCTCATACTTTTCCCTTAGAACTACATCACATCTTCCTACTTTAGATATATATATATATATATATATATATATATATATATATATATATATATGTGTGTGTGTGTGTGTGTGTGTGTGTATATATATTTATATGTATACACCTATACATACCTACATACATACATATATACATAAATACATGCATAAATATATATATATATATATATATATATATATATATATATATATATATATATATATATATCACTGTATATATATGAGTTATGGAAAAAATCTGCGAAGTGGTGAATCCGCGATGGTCGAACCGCGAAGTAGCGAGGGTTCACTGTATTTCTTGTTTACCCATTGGAACCTATTATCCATGTTCTAATGCTGACTGATAGAACCCCTTTGTGCTGCCTTACCCATTCTAAGGCTTCCTTCTTAATTTTTGGTGGGCTATTGGCTGGTTGTGAGGACTTGTCCCTTGTACCCTATCACTGCAGACCCCTTAGAACACTATTCTTGTTCTAAGGTGGCAGTTAGGCCTTGCTAACCTGTCACCTCACCAATTTCTGAGTCTCCCATCACCACCCCTTCCCCCCTTCCCCATTGTGCCAGCTGATATGTCTACCTGCTGTGGACCTTTGTTCCCATCCATGTCTAGTTCCATGGCAACTGAAGTACTCTTCATTGCCACTTTTGGACAAGATACCTTGTAAGCTATCTTAGCCTGGCCCTAGGTGGATGAAATTTTTCCTTCCCTGGATTAATTCTCTCTGCCATCTTAGAGACCACTCTTGGGTGGTTTCTTTGCCCGTTCCCTTTCCTGGTTACTGTACTGAGAACTACAGTTCCTTTTTGAAAACTACAGTTCCTTTTGTCTAGTCATCTTACCCTAGCATTTGAGTTTTCCCTCACTCGCTAGGTGGGCTAAGCTTGCCTGCATAGTTTTTCCTATGGCATAACCCTATCCTAGCGGAGTTGGTACCTCTTGGGGTTCTCCTCTGCCGCCTTAGTAGTTGCCTGTTCTGTGGCTTTAGATTCTCATCCTAGGCTATGTACCTATTGCTGCAGAGTCTTGACTCATTTGCCTGGTTAGTCTATCTTGGCAGAAGTGTCGCCTTCTCTCCATGCTTCCAGTTTTGTCAGCTTTGAGCTCTTCTAGCACTGGATGCGTGTTGGCTATGGGGTCGGTCCCTCTGCCGCCTTAGCTGCTGCTTCTTCTCCTCTTCCATATCTAAGGAACATTGTCCTCTGAAGTTGGTCAATTGGATCCTGCCTGGTTGTCAGGATATTCTTTGAATTTTCAATTCCTGGAGTCCTGACCATCCTGTACTGCTTTTATCATCTTACGGGCTAAATCACACCTCTTTTATTGAGTTAATGATAATGATCAGGTCTTGGAAGGTTGTTATTTGCTGCCTTTCATTCCTGTACCTCTCACACTGATTGTGGACTCTTCCCTAAGGGATTGTCCCATTTCTTCTTGTTGACTTGACAATGACTCTGTTGCATTGTGTCAACATGCCTGGGGGTGCTGAAAGGTCAGTTATGACTGTTTCTAGAAATAGCTTCCGCCTTAGACCCACCTACTGCTGCTTTGGCGGCAGTTGTTGCTGGCTTTGGCAGTATGATTAGTAAATTTGTCATTTTAGGTTGTCTAATTGACAGACTTTGAGGGTACTGGTGCTCTTTTGATGTGACCCTTTCCTACATCTTTCTACCACAATGTCATTGATAGCTTTTCATATATCTCTAATGATTTCTGAGCAGTTTGGCATGAGTCTCCATTGTTTTGTAGCCTTAGCCATATTACAATTGGTAGGAATACTAATTCTAGGAATATTTCTAAGCATATTTTTTCTGTATAGATCTTAAAACATGCTTAGTCTAGAAATGAAATTTTGTTAATGATTTGTACTCATAGAAAGTTTTCCCTCTTTACAGGTTGCTCATGAAATGGAGTGTTCAACAGTAACCTGCACCAAGCGGGTCAAGTTGCCCTGTGGCCACAAGACTTGCCGGAAATATGCGGACTGTCATGATTCCGAGGGGACTCTTGCAATCTGCGAACCTACCAACTGCCAGGTTTGCAAGGACTTAGTAGACTCTGGCTTCCATGCTACCGACATCCCATTCGATGTACAAGCGCGGAGTCGGAAGACAATTCGTCATTGGGTTAGAGGCTTCAAGAAGAGCTCTCGACAAGGTCCCCTTATCTTCCTTCCATGGAACTTAAGGACATCCTCTTTCACAAGGCCGAGGTGACCACCGTTTTTGGTCACCAGTTACTGTCGGTTCAACTCCCGCTGGTACCAGTAGAACACGCGGATGATAAAGTTCGGAATGCTCTGCAAGTATTGAGCTTAAACGGCCACATGTCGACAACTTCTTCTGTGATGTCAGAGAGGGAGAGGATCCTGCTGACTGCCGAAGCCTCTGATGAGTCACTGGATGTACATCAGGTGAGTACAGTACCCAGTACTTCTTCACCTGGTTCCCCCATACCTGTATCTTAGGCCCCGGCATCTATTTCAACCCCTGTTCCTACGATGGATAGACCTTCGTTTCCGAGTCAAATGGAATTTATGGCATCCATGAAGGCTTTCATGGAAAACTTACATACCAAACATGAACGTGCTCAAGTGTCCATAGAGGCAAAAATAGAAGCTTTATAAAAGGCACTTACCTCTAAGTCTCCACCAGCTTTGAGCCTGCCTGAATGTTCAGTCAAGAACCCTTGGCATTATGCTAAGCATGTGGCTTCAAGTGAAGGGTTACCTCTACATCAGAGAGAGTTTAGGTTCTAAGCCAGTCTCTGACAAGGAATTCTTCCCCTCGATTGATAATTATCCTTACTGCTATGTAAGGCTTAACTCGGAAGCCTCCATTAGGGATGATACAATCCCTAAGTAAACGATCATCCTGGACCACAGCAAGGCACAGTCTGTTTTGATTAAGGAGCTAAAAACAGCTGAATTTACTAAAACCAAACTTTCTGCTTTCAGCAGGAAGCAGGCAATCTTTGTAGCTCCCAAAGATACTGTCTTTCCCCTAGCCTCTAAAAGCAGAGAGGCTGTAAAGAAAGAAGTAGTGGAGAGCAGACCATTGCCAGTGCTGGAGGAGTGCAAACCCGTCTCCCTAGCCCTTCCTTATGATTTGGACAGTTGGGAAGATGTCCAACACACTTTTACTATTGGAAAACTAGATAAAGACATCGGAGGTAAGCAATTTAATGAAAAACTGCCTAAAATTCACAATTTATTAATAAAGGAAAAATTGGAAGCTAAAGAAAGACTATCTGCATCTCTATCCTTCCAATATTATTTGGAGATGCTAATTAGAAACTATTCCAAATCTGATCTCTTCCTGGTCTTGGCAAAAACTCACTTGGCCATATTCCATAGAGAGCTCCATGCTTTCTTCCTAGCCAGAAGAGCATGTAGAGAACAGGTCCTGGCAAAAAGCGACAATCAGGCACGAATCTAAAAAACTGACAGACTTCAACATCTAGGGGAGAGAACTCATCCCCAAGAAATTGATTAAAGAAGTCATGAACAGAGCAGTCCAAGAAAATAAGAGCCTTATACTAAAGTGATGCATGTCCGCTAAAAGGAAATTTACCTTTTTTAATGAAAGGCCTTTCATTAAAAGGGGCCAGCGTTCGATCCCAAGTATGAGGTAGAAATTTATTTCTATTAGAACACGATGTTGTGTTGATATTTATCCATATTAACTCATTAGGGGTAATTTGAATGAATTACTATCAATTGTGTCACGTGGTGGGCCGGGAAGTCGGGTAAAACTCGCTGGTAAGAGACTGATGTCTCGCCAGGTAAATCCTGAACAGCTGATTAGCCATTAGGTTCCGATTTCTTTTATGGCCTCTCGTGGTATGGTTGGTTTCGACCTGGCCTTTCATTAAAAGGGGCCAGCGTTCGATCCCAAGTATGAGGTAGAAATTTATTTCTATTTGAACACGATGTTGTGTTGATATTTATCCGTATATATATATATATATATATATATATATATATATATATATATATATATATATATATATCTCATATATGCATATATATATAATATATATATATATATAGATATATATATATATATATATATATATATATATATATATATATATATACATATATATATATGTATATATATATATAGATATATATATATATATATATATATATATATATATATATATATACATATATATATGTATATATATATATATATATATATGTATATATATATATATGTATATATATATATATATATATATATATATATATATATATATATGTGTATATATATATATATGTATATATATATATATATATATGTATATGTATATATATATATATATATATATATATATATATATATATATATATATATATATATATATATATATATATATATATATATACGGAATTTGGAGATAGGAAAAATTTATTTTTGGGCGAGATAGCCATGTTGTCCTGATGAAAGTTCCTCAAAGGTAGCTTTCTGCTTGTGATATTTCTGCGAGTGATATACAAGAGAATTTTACCTGTAGAGGTATCACAGGGTTCTAACCCCTGGAGCGATTATCCCGAGAGATATCGTGTGTGAAATAGGGACGCGTTTAAAACAAGCCACAGTTATCCTTCCCCGAATAGAGTTAACCTTATCTCGAAGGATATGGGATAGGATTGGATACGTGGGAGAGAGAGCCGTTACAACTCCAATCCTAGTGTGCTGTAAACATGTTTGCTTGTTCACCATTCCAGCAGCAATCAACACATAATGAGAGGCCTCACATTGAGGATTGGGAGGGGATTAAAAGTAACAGGCAGGTCCATCAGGATGACATGGCTAACTCACCCAAATTTAGATTTTTCCTATGTTAAAATCCCTTTTTTGGGCTTGAGCCATGCTGTCCTGATGGAAGTGTACCTTTCTCAGTTGTGGCCAATTGGAGTTTTTGACCCATTTGAGTTCTTTGAAGGACAAAACTCCATCTATAAATAGTGTGTCATATATAGGTGTGTTTTCACTTCCAACATAGCAGCTTGGGATGATAGCCCCAGGCTATGAACAGCATATGCAAGTATTTTGTAGATTGCATCGGAACAAAAGGATTATCATCCCAGTCCCATTCACCGTGAGTAATATCTTTGTTCGAAAATGATTTATCAAACAAAAATCAGTAAAAAAGAAGGGGTTAAAAAATGGAGGTACTGTACACTACTTTTTTATTGAGGTACAGTAGGTCCATATAAAGGAAACGCAAAAAGAACTAAAATCTTTTACGATTTCCAAAAGCTTATAAATGTAACATGAATTGGTTCAAAAAAATTTACATTTAATTTGTGCAGAAAACCAGAGGGTTTCATCCTGGAATCATAAAATAGAAAAACATAACTTGAATAAAACACAATATCGTGTCTATTGATCTTGGATATTAAAATCCCCAATTATATGCGCTGTGTATTTAAAAATAACAGGATCTTTCGCACTTTTTAAATATACAATGCCTATAATTCACTATTTATATAGTTTAACACACACTGCTAATAAGAATATTATTCCACCTGCACTAAGTGGACTGAAAAAGTCCCAAATATACAGTCCTTAAGAGTCCATGCACAACACCAAGAACCTGGTTTAATCACACTACCAGCGGCCAACACAAAGTGTTTAACCTCTTCCAATTGACGCAAGCAATGTTTGAAAAACACTTGAAGATTTCCACTTTCATAGGGTCATGACCCGATGGCATACTATCGGGGTTAGCCCTTTCGATAAAATAGATGAGTTTGAACTTTAGCTGTTGTTTTCCCTTTCAAAAGTTGTCTGCCTTAAAAGACCTCACTCTTTAACAAGTAGGCCTTAAGGAATTCCACAGGGCACAAAGAAGGGTGTTCCTTTCGTGGAATGATTTTCCAGGGACCCCCAACGTTTTGTGGGGAGTTTGATTTTAGACTGGAATGCAGGATCTGGGTATAGACTCACTTCTCTCAATTACGAGAATTTAATGTGGCCATCATCCCTTGATAGTGTCACAATCTCACTGACTCTAGCACCAGAAGCCATAGCAAGTAAAAAGATGGATTTTTGAGTAAGATCCCTCAAAGAGACATTATTGTTATCTATTGAGAAGGCTAAGTTCAAGACTTTGATTATTGACCATGAGATAGCCTTGGGAGGAGCATTTGATTTCAATTTAGGACAAGTCTTTGGGATCTTACTGAATAGTTCACTATTGAATTCTACATCAAAAGTGTAAGTGATATGTCTGGTTAGTGCAGATTTACATGAGGCAATAGTTGTTGAGGGCAAACCATGCTCGTGTAGCGAAATAAAGAATGAAATAAAGAAGTCCATAGTAATTGAGGAAGGCTGACGTAATTTACGAACTTCTACCATTTTTTCCAGGAAGACGTGTTGTCTTTTTGTAGAAACGGACTTGTATTCTTCTATAAAATCCATCCTCTTTTTTGCAACCCCGAAACTTTCTTTTAGCTGGGAGGGCGAGAAAATCATGAACTGAAGGTTTTTCGTTATCCAAGAGGAAGCGAAGACAGTCTTCTGTTGAACATCCTGGGACAGCAATGGAGTTGGCAGAGGGATTTGGCGAGGTTTGAGTTCCAGAACAAAGGGGTACCAATGACTCTTGGCCAATTTGGGGCCACTAGTGTTGCTCTCCCTTTGAAAGTCCATAGTTTGTTCAGGATTTTCAGAAGGAGGTTGAACGGTGGAAATAGGTAAATGTGATACCACTGGTTCAAATCCAGTGACATAGCATCTGTCCCTACAACTTCCAGATCTAAGTTTGGTGCTACATACCAGGGAAGCTTCTTGTTAAACCTCATTGTAAAGAGATCTATTTGCAGTTCTGGGACTTGCTCTAGGATGAAACAGAATGATTTTGGTTTTGCGTCTAGATATCATTCCGTTTCCAGAGGCTTGAATCTTGATAGGGTGTCCCCCGTCACATTTCGAACCCCTTATAAGTCAACAGCAGAGAGATGCCAATTTCTCTGCTTTGCCAAAGTGAGAATGGCCAAAATTACGTGGTTGATCTGAAGAGACCTTGAGCCCTGTCTATTGATGCAATGGATTATTGTCTTGCTTTCGAGAACTAATTTGATGCAAGATTTTTTCTTTGGATTCAGTCTCTTCAGAGCCAGAAACACTGCCATAGCTTCCAGAATGTTGATATGGAATTTTTGTAAAAAGGCTGACCACTGACCCTGTATTTTCTTGGAAGGGGAATGTTCCCTCTGACCCTATTCCGAGGCGTCCGTGTGGATTGTCACGGAAGGAGAAGGATTCTGAAGAGGGACGTGAATCGACAAGCTCTTGGCAGTGGACCACGGCTTGAGCTGTTTGCACAGTAAAGCAGGGGTTTTGTGGGAAAGATCTCCTTTCTTCTCCAGACTCTGTTGGCATCCTTAAGTCTTGCTTTTAAGATTGGGTTTGTCACGGCTGCAAACTGCAGCGATCCTAAGACTGGTCCTTGATGAAGTCTAGTGATTACTTTCGATTGAAGTAGGCACCTGACTGAGTTTGCTACTTCCTTCCTTTTGCCCTGAGGTAGAAATAGGATATGTGACTTTACGTTCAGTGAAGTCCTAGCCAATGGAATTATTGAGCTACGAATTATTGAGCTGGAGAAAGTCTGGACATTTTGAGGTTGATTTGAAAGCCCAGAGATTGTAGGAATTTCATGACTTTCAGAGCTGCTAGAAGGCATTCTGACTTTGTTGCTGCCTAGACTAACCAGTCGTCTAAATATACCATTACTTCAAGGCCTTTGTTCCCGAGTTCTTGGACAAAATGCGTAGGCCTTTCTTGCCAGTCTGAAATCAAGGTAGAGGTAGAAGTGCCGACCTATCAGAAGATGCCAATAGGGGTCGGTAAGATCTATGGAGACGGTGTAGGCCCCTGGGGTTATAGGGTCTGTATTTGCAAGATAGTTAGTATCTGGAACTTGTCATTCAGAATGAATTTTTTTAGTGGGGACAAGTGCAGAATAGTTCAAAGAGAGTTTGAATCTTTCTTGGGCACGCAGAATAGCCATCCTTGAAAGTTCTTGGATTTTATGTAATGGACAACTCCCTTCCGAAGAAGATCCTGCACATAATCCTCCAAGAACGGGGTTGTGGGTTGGAAGAATCTCTTGAACTAGGGTGGTTTCTGTCCCCATTTCCAGCTTAGTCCTTTTGAGACTATGTTGTGAACCCAAAGATTAAATTTCCATTGATCCCTGAAAAGATAAGAGTCTTCCCCCTACAGGAAGCTACTCATTGTTGCTTTGAAGGACCTGCCTTTTTATAAGATTTGCCTCTTAATATTTACTCAGCACCTAGATTGACTGCTCCTTCCAGACCTTCCTCTGCCACATGCATTTTTCCTTGAGCTCTGACCGGGTGAAATGTCGAAGTGGCCCATTCATAGACGGGATTGAAGGCTGGAGACTTATGTCAAATACTACTAGGGAACCTTGTGCACAGTGTGGGGGATCGCAGCAGGGAAGGTTTTCCTGCCCTTAAAGAGTACCCTAGGCTTCTTGGCCTTAGTCCTATCCATTACCTCATTGACCACCTTCTGAGAAAAGAGGTCTTTCCCCCAGATGTTTGAGTCAATCAATTTTTTAGGCTCATGCCTAATAGTTACAGTGGCTAGGACGTGCTCTCTGCTGGCTATTCTGGCTAAAAAGAAAGCATGCAGATCCCTGTGGTACGTAGCCATATGAGTCTTTGCCAGGACTGGGAAGAGGTCTGATGTAGAATAGTTCCCAATCAGCATCTCCAAATAGAACTGGTGCAACAAAGAGGCTGACAGCTTTTTTTTTGGCCACCAATTCTGCCTTTAATAAGAATTCTAGAATTCCAGGTAGCCTCTCACTGAATTGCATCCCTCCAATGTCTCTATCCAGTTTTCCGACCGTAAAGGTGTGTTGGACATCTTCCCAACTGTCAGAATCATAAGGAAGGGTTAGAAAGACAGGTTTGCACTCTTCTAGCACTGACAGTGGGCTACCTTCAATTAATGCCATCTTCACATCCCCTAGGCTTTTCAATGTGAAGGGAAAGACAGTATCCTTAGGAGCTATAAAGGTGGACTACTTCCTGCCAAACTCAGTAAGTTGAATGTTAGTAAATTCGGCCGTCTTTAGCTCCTTCACCAATAAGGTTTGACCCTTGGTGTGGTCCAGGATGATAGTTTCCTTGGGGATTGAAACATCCCTCATGGATGCTTCAGAGTTCAACCATACATGGCAGTAAGGATAATTATCAATTGAGGGGTAGAATTCTAAGTCGGAGACCAGCTTAGATCCCATGCCTCCTCCAATGTGGAGGTACCCCTCACTCAGTGCCATATGCTCTACATAACATCAAGGATTCTTTGCCAAGAAATTTGGAACCCTCAACGCTGGTCGAGCCTGGACTTAGGTGCCTGTTGAAAAGCTTCAATCTTCGCTTCTATGGACGCTTGTGCTCTTTTATGTTTAGCATGAATATTTTCCATGAATGCCTTCATGGACGCCATAAACTCCAAGTGACCCAGGTTCAAAGGTGTATTCGGAGCAGGAAGAGGAGTAGAAGTAGACGCACGGGTGGCAGATACAGGGATGGAAGTCTGAGCCAAAGAAGTACTAGGAGCTGTACTTACCTGATGACTATCTAGGAACTCATCAGAGGATCCTCTCTCTCTCTCTGACATCACAGAGGAGGTTGTTGACATGTTGTCGGCATCCAAGCTCGTCACCCGAAGTGTCCCAAACTTCATGATATGCCTGATCTAGTTGTACCAGCGGGAGTTGAACCGTCGGTATCTGGTGACTGAAAATAGCAGTCACATAAGCCTTGGGGAAGAGGAGGTCCTTTAGTTTCATCGAAGGAAGGTAAGGGACACTTTACTGAGAGCTCTTCTGAAAGCCTTTCACCCAATGCCTAATGGTCTTCTGACCCCACACTTTATCGTCCTGGGAAACGTTGGTAGCGTGGAAACCTATGTGGATTAGGTCCTTGCACACACTGCAGTTAGTAGGTTCCCAGATGGCAAAGGAATCTATGGAAACATGGCACTCTGTATGTTTCCGACGACAATTTGACCCACCTGGCGCAGGTTACTGTAGCACACTCCATGTCTTCAGCAACCTATAAAGATATAAAATTTTCAATGCGTACAAACTGCACACCAAAAATTTTTGCATATCTTCATGTTTCACAAAATTTTTAAAAAATCAACAATTATATATAATTTAAAAATTTCTACCTACTCTAGCTACGGCTGAGGCTACACTACAATGGAAACTCATGCCACACAGCTCAGAATTCTATAAGAATTCCCAAAGTGTGGTAGATTAGGGGAGAAATGTTCATATCAACAGAACACAGTTTCCCCCAAAGTCGGTCAATTAGACAACCTAAGGTGGTAAATTCAGATACCATCCTGGCTAAGCCGGAAGCAGCTGTACCTGAGGTGGCAGCAGCTGTGCTTAAGGCGGCAGCTATTAGCAACCATGGCTCTACGGACTGACCTTTAATTACCGATAGGTTTGTCGACACAACGCAGAAGTGGCCTTGTCATGTCAACAAAAAGTGGACGATCCTATAGGGAACCAGGCCACGAGTAAGTGGAAAGGTACAGGCTAATATAGGCAGTAGATAAATGAATCTGCCAATAACCTAGTGCTTACAGTAAATCATGAGAAAGGGGTTTAGCCTTTCAAAATAATGAAAGCCGTTTAACATGGCCCGAATGCCATGAATTCGTAAATTCAAGGAAAATCTTGACAACTAGGAGGTATCCAATCGACCAACTTTAGAGGATGATGTTCTTCAGATATGGAGGAAGGGAATAGACGCAGATGGCTAGCTTACGGCTGCAGCTAAGGCAGCCAGTGGGAGGCTCTCTTCTAATGAAAAGAGGGAGGTACCCCTAACCTACTCACATGTAAGGGTAGAAGAACTCAAGCTGGCAGGACTGGAAAATATGATCAAATGAAAAACACTTAGGCCAGGGAGCTTCCCACCAGGCAAAGGAGTCAAGACCCCACAGCAAGAGATACATAGCCAAAGATGAGTAGCTAAAGCCAGAAACCAGGCAATTGCTAAGGCAGTAAAGGAGAACCCCTAGGGGTTTTGGCTTCAATGCCTAGGAAGGGTTAGGCCACAAAAACAACTGTGCCGGCTAGCCTAGCTTAGACAGCGGTTGAGGTATGCTCAGATGCCAGGGAATGCAGACTAGACAAAGGAATTGCAGTTCCATGGACAGCGAAAAATTGTAGCCCAACTAGGAAGGGGAAAGGGACAGCTAGACAATTAACCCAGGGTAGGATCATTCACTCGCCCACCCAGAGCCAGACTAGATGACCCCCAAGCTGTCCCATCCATCTATTTAGCAACTGAGCATTCCTCAGATGCCATGAAAACCTGTATTGGAAAAGAACTAGGTTCCACAGTGAGAAGGTCAAGTCTAGCAAAGGGTAGGGGGCAAGGGTCCCGAGCCATATCGTCCTGATGTAAGTTCCTCAAAGGCAGCTTTCTACTTAGGATATTTCTGTGAGTGATATACCTAAGGATTTTACCTGTACAGGTATCAAAGGGCTCTAACCCTTGGAGCGAATATCTCGAGAAATATTGTGCATGAAAAAGGAACGTGTTTAAAATAATCTTACAAAACTTGTAGGTCTCCCTTATACACACCAAATCTGTGTCTTGGAGATCGATATAATGGCCCTAGGGCAGGGAACACAATATTTCTTTATTATATCATGTTGCACTGGATTCCCTATTCTACACTTTACAGGAAAGTCCTTGGAGACCACATTGTAGCTTAAAACCCAAATCTGACCTGTGCAAAAATCTAGTAATGAAAAATTACTAACGAAATATTTATCATAAATGTGCAATTTTCTTTAAAATTACCTATAACAAGTTAAGCAAATAAATATCATAGTATTTTACCTATTACAATTCATAACTTATTCTAGAAAGTTACAGTAAGTGCAAAATTCAGCCTTGAAAGTGAATTGACCCAAAATATCAGTGCTAAGAAGTTTGAAAATTACTTATATGCGGACCAGTTTCTGCTGAAACTTTGAATAAATTGCAAGTAATGATATAGGAAACTCTCCTAAGAGAAGAAGGCTTGCCCTTATCTTATCATAGATACACTAGTTTAAGAAACTTTAACTGGTATAGTATACAAGGGTACAGAGAGAAAAAGTAATTCAATTTGTATGAATGCATTGAATGATCTCTTATTATACATTCAGTATTTTACTTGTACAAAATATTAGATTCTAAATATCTTTTCTTATATTTCATTTCCATATCTATCCTTGAAGACATTAAATCTAAGTTACCTTTTTAGTTGTTCTTTCTTTCTTGGGTGTTGCATTAGAGTTATTTGGAGGGTCATCACTGTTTTCTGATGGAGTGTCTGTTGTAGAATTGGTTGAATTACTGTTAACATTACTTTCACTAATTTTCTTAGTCCTCCCTCTCCGGCCTCTTGGGCTTTTGCTAGTGCACGCTGGACATACCCATTTATTTCTGGGTACCTAAAAATAAATACAGTTGCTTGTCACTATCATGAAAAAGATTCTTTATAAGTAAAATCCAATTTTACAGTACTTGAAAATAATCACGGCTATTATACAAACACAATGGGTTATATAAAATACCTTAGCAAGATTAGGAGTGATACATGTTGTGTGGTAAGCACGGGGACATACAGAACAGTGGACTAGCGTTCGCCCCTCAGTACCACCACATACTAGGCAGTGTCGCTGTGAACTGTCACTAAACTTATTAACACATTCATAACAGTACCTGAAAAATTGTTAAAATACTTTTAAAAAATCAAATTGACCTCAAGTAATAATATAAAATATGTAATTCAAAGTAATTGTGACCCATAAAAATATACTGCATTTAGTAAAACTCATACAAAACATGTTCTAATACAAAAATAAAACTGAAATACAATTAAAACAATGCAAATTATCATCACCTTATTACACTATTACTATTTTTTAATAACTTCAATACCTATTCCTTACAATGTACAGTAATGTACCCTTCCTATCACCAACCAACATTCTCCTTAATTTTTCCAAAATACTTAAATGAATAAACTCAAGAAATTTTGAAATTCAACTAATTCCTTAACACTGATCAAAAGCAAACTAAGAAATAACCAAGCATATTTCATGCATACAATTCTTTTACTTACCAGTCACCATCAGGAATAGTATTCATAGGAGGTTTAAAACAATGAGTGTGATATCCCTTGTCACAGCCATCACAAAGCAACAACTTCTCTTCATGGTCTCCACTATGACAGAATTGACAATACTGTAAAAGATCAAAGAAATTAAAAACATTGTTAAAATATGCAAGTCAACCTCTTTCTTAATTTCTCCAACAGTTATAGGCTAAGTACCATAAAATCTAGCATTCCCATACTTTGGAAAAAAAAAATATATTCTTTACATCATATTCCCCCATCCAAGACTAGCTTCCAAACGATGTCCACTGTTGGTAACCAAGTTATCTGGCCTAGTCAGCGGTCTCCAACTTGTGAATCTGTTCGATTCTTTTCCTGACAACTTATTGCTAAAATATCACCACCACTGAAGTGTGGAGGGGGTACCTAATGAAACTCAAATTTAAGTACCGTATTTCCCGTGTGATAAGACGCTACAAGTGGTAAGACGCATCCTTTAATTAGGAAAGCAGTTTTAGGAAAAAAAAAAATGAAGATTTTAAAAACTTCTTAGCAGAAATCCATGGTCAGCGACTCTTGCGTAATTATTGTCTGTCACAGTAACTTTTCTTATTTTGGGTGTATTATGAAATGTTCAAGTTAATATTTATTAGCTATATGCCGATTATCCCAATTCTATTTCATATTCTTATAAGAAACAACTAAATCAGTCGCAGTTTCCACCACAACTACACGTTTACTCATGTGCTTGGAGTTACAAGTGTTGTTTACATGAAAGCAGCGTTGCCAAAGGTTCTTTATAAAATTTTGGTAAAGATGTAAAATTCTAGTGATATTTCCAAAATTCCTCATATACCCTATAAATATTCACAAAAAATGTAGTTATTGATTATAGAAATCTATAAATTCTTTTAGGAGGAATACTTTCGCTACTGTTTATGTGATTCTGGGTGTAGTTACTTTTCTGCTAACTTAGTAATACTGCACTCAACTAACAGAAGTTTTTTTTTCCAAGGACGTATTCAGCAACTTTCTGTTTGTATTATTTCAGAACTCGGGCAACAAATTCATTATCAATATATTACTTTATTACAATATATCAACAAAATATGAGAAAATAGATATATACTCAATAAACAACTATGTCATAGTGTCATGTCGTCTGCTACGAGACCACTAGTTGGCATGTTTACTTGTGGAAGGGGGGTTAGCGAGTCATCAGCTGATTAACAAAAAAAAAAAAAAATAATAATAATAATTTGCTACTGTACTTCATTAAATGAAGTGCAATATAAAAATGAATGAATTTATATTATATGAATGATAATTGTAGGTTAATATTCTATCTCTCGTGAGTTTGAGTGCTTTTAAGTCAATAGTTTGGTGTTTGAAGTGTGTCAAACTCCCCTCTACAACCTTTTCTTAGTGTTAAGACGCAGGGTGATTTTGGGGGTAATTTTTTGTGAAAAAAGGTGCGTCTTATGACACGGGAAATACGGTATATAAATAAGAGATTTTATAATAAGTCCTGTTTATTTTCTTGAATCTTACCTTCAAATCCTTAAGCTGAATCACACATTTCAAGAAGGTGGGAAAATGATATCAATATACTAAATGCAAACCAAGATAATATACAAAGGTAAAATATTGAAAATTACATGAAAACTACTTACACTAAATTGACATTTAAGAACATCTTACAAATGACTAGCTTAAAACGATTGTGTGGGTCAACATAATTGCAGAATTCCATGAATGATGGTAAGGATTACAAACAACTTAGTAAACTAGAGGCTATTGTAAAGATATTTCCTAAATAATATCTTTCTAGATCTAAGAAAAAGAAATCTTACTCTACGAACCATCATAAAGAAAAAGATATATTCTTCCATAACCACAAAATATCTTAACCATAACCAATGTCCAAAGATAGGTATGCAGGATAAGGTCCCCTTGTCAAAACTACAGGACCAGAGTATAAACTTCCTATATTCAAATTTTTTGAAAGGTGGTGACCAATAATACCAGATGGTTTTGATAGTAATCTACTGCTACCAAAGTCCTTTAATATACACTCCAACTTGAGGAGACTATTCTCTTAATCCAGAAGCCTAAAAAAATAAGATCCTTTAGTGAAAAAAATGTGACAATTTATGACATTAAAAGATTAGAGATCCAAAGTAGTTGGGACTAAGACACAAATGGAATACTCTTGCTCAAGTAAAGCTCTACTGTTGTAACAGGATATAAGAAAATTGTCTTTTAAATGCTTAGCATCTAACTCTGATGAAGAAGTAATCTTATGATATTAAGGCAATCCTTTAGCTTTAAATTTTTTTTCTAAAATACAGTAGAGGAAAAATGGCTTATCATGAGGAAGATGCACATTTAGATATTTCAATTTGCTACTCAATATGTCTATTGCCAATGTTACAAGAAATAAACTTCAATATTAAACTTCCTGATAACAATGGTTTGTTATAATTCATATAGAAACTCCTTAACAATGTTGAAACCACATCTAACTTGGATAAATATACCTTCAACAGTGAATTTGTTAATTAGGAAAAGTTTGAATACCATTCCAATCACCTCTGATTGTGATAGATGTAATCAAATGAATGCCCACCAAAAACTAGCCTATAACCATTTGTTGCCAAGTTGATAGCTTTTAATAAAAAAACAGAATTTATAAGAACTTAAGAAGATTATCTGAATAAGGTTAGATAACAGATTTATGTCAACAAACAGAGCAGTCATAACAAGATCACCACCAATTCTGATGCATTGTATCCATTTAATTTCTTTTTGAAGAAAGAATCAATAATCTGTAAGTTATCAAAAAGAAAAAAAAAAACCCTTAGGTTGGATAGCTTTAATCTCCCATTATCTGTGGAAATGTTTGCCCAAAGATGGGACTCTAACATACCTGCAGATAAGGAGGGCCACCTGTAAAAGGCAAATATATTGCCTGAAGATTAGAACCAGAATAAATCAGGTTATTCAAGATAGTACTAGGGAGAAAGTGTTAGTACTGTACGATTCAAATGGTTAATTGACAAGGCTTCTCAATGAATAAAAGAATGTTTGATTCAAAACAAAAGGAGGAATAGTCAGGATAGCCGAGTCATAAAAGAACCTGATGGAAGAAAAACCACGCAAGGCACATAAAGGGCATGAATGAATGAAGGTGATGCCCATCAGTTATCTGCTATGTACAACGAACAAAAAGAAATGTACTTACTGCCTTCATAATACTTTTATCCCACGCTACAGCAGTTTCCAACATGTAAGTACACATTGCTAATTGTGCTGCAGTTTCTGATTTTGCTACAGCTTCTCTCCACACCTGTAGTCCTTTAGGCATCTCCTTCGGTTCAGAAGATGGCTCATTCTTTGGATTGGGTAATATACCTGAAAAAAATAAATTTAATTTCAAAATAGGATTTGATTTTGTCACAGAATAATTATTATATTAAAAAAAAAATAAGTGAAATTACAATTTTTGGCATCATTCTACAAATAATTACAAACTAATCATATTTTGCTCAAAGCAACCCAATAATCAGATTTCTCTCTAACTTTAACGTAGCAATCCCAGTCCCACCAACTTGAATCAAATATGGTCAAGAAACTATCACTGTGAGTGCCCAATTTTTCTATAACTCGTAACAATTTCTTCATTTCTTTGTGAAACTCTGCATTAAGCCATAATGCTGCTTTACAAAGATTTAATTCAATTTGGCTTATTTAACCATTGTGCCTCAATATTTCATTAAAAATTCCATGACATGTGATCTCCTTTTCCATACACTAGTGTCTCTTTTTTATACTAATACCACTGAATTGTTTATTCAGGAACTAGTGCTTTGCCTCCTCCCATGGAGCTACTGTTATTATTGAGATACTACCACTAGAGAGTTATGGGGTTTTTTTCCGACTAGCCAGACAGCAGTACATTGGATCCTTCTCTTTGGTTACAGTTCAATTTCCCTTAGCCTACACACACACACACACACCGAATAGTCTGGCCTATTCTTTACATGTTCTCCTCTGTCCTCATACACCTGACAACACTGAGATTACCAAACAATTTCTTCTTACTGCACTGTAATTGTTCAGTGGCCACTTTCATCTTTGTAAGAGTAGAAGACTCTTTAGCTATGGTTAGCAGCTCTTCTAGGAGAAGGACACTCCAAAATCAAAACTTTGTTCTCTAATCTTCGGTAGTGCTATAGCCTCTGTACCATGGTCTTCCACTGTCTTGGGTTAGAGTTCTCTTGCTTGAAGGTACAATCGGGCACACTATTCCATCTTATTTCTCTTCTTGTTTTGTTAAAGTTTTTATAGTTTCTATAGGAGATATTTATTTCAATCTTGTTGCTCTTCTTAAAATATTTTATTTTTCTTTGTTTCCTTTCCTCACTGAGCTATTTTCCCTGTTGGAGCCCCTGGGCTTATAGCATCCTGCTTTTCCAACTAGGGTTGTAGCTGCGCAAGTAATAATAATATTAATAATATTGTACTATGAACCTCCCCTAATGTTCATACTTCTGCTTCTCCGGAAGCTCATTTTATTGACGTGTACCCCAAAACTTTATCAAAATTTCCCCCATTTTCTTTTCTTTTAAAAGATATATGTCCTCAGTAAAGTACAGTGATATCTCTTGATATGAAAGTTTCTGTATACAAAAAATTCTTGGTACAAAAAAAGATACAAAGATTTCTTTTGCCTCATATTATGAAAAAAAACCCTCGTGATATGAAATGAGATTCACCCGGCCACTGAGAAAATAACTAAAAAATCTGCACGCCGCAAAACTGTAAACTCACCAGCATCGTCCTGCTCTCCCATTGATTATCTCCCAACCCTTATGCTAGTTACCATCGTTAGATCCTGCTCTCCTATTGGTCAGCATTTTTCCCATCATGAATTCACAAATCGGCGTTCCTTGACCATTTCGTTTCGACAGCGCTATCGTTCACATTGAATTTATATTAATTTCACTTCTGTACTTGTAGTTATCCCGTTGTGATATTCAACTAGTAAAGTATTAGCCATGGGTCTCAAGAAGGTTGCTGATGTTCAAGAAAAGATGATTATGCTTTCTATGGAGACGAAGCTTGAGATAATCAAGAAATATGAGGTTGGCATGCGGTTAAGTGCGATAGGTAAGGAATATGGCCCAAATCCATCAACGATAGGCACTATCCTTAAGCAGAAGGAAGACATCAATGAAGCAAAACCTTCTAAGGGCGTGACTGTCTTTTCTAGTAAAAGAAGCCACATCCATGATGAGGTGGAGAGACTGCTTCTTCTCTGGGTCAAGGACAAGGGAATTGCTAGAGACAGGACCACCGAGACGATAATCTGCCACAAGGCCAGGGCCATTTTCGGTGATCTTGTGCGTGTTTAGGCCAAAGATGACGCATGAGAAGGGGCATCGCAGCAGGCACCCTCATTGTTCAAGGCTCCACGTGGGTGGTTTTAAAAATTCAAGAGACGGTCTGGCATTCATTTGGTTGTGCAGTATGGGGAGGCTGCCAGCTCAAACATGAAAGTGGCCACAGCCTTTGTTAAGACGTATGACGAGTTAACTCTCTAGGAAAGATACAGTCCCTAGCAAATCTTCAACGGTGACGAAACTGGGCTTTTTGGGAAGAAAAAAATGCCTTGTCGAACGTATATCACAGTGGAAGAGAAGAAGCTGCCCAGGCATAAGCCTACGAAGGACAGTCTTATGCTTGCAAGCTGTTCGAACACTAGTGGGGATTACAGGGTCAACCCTCTACTGGTGTATCATTCAGAGACTCTTCGAGCCTTCAAGTCCCACAAAGTGCTCAAGGAGAAGCTTCCGGTGATGTGGAGGGCTAATGTGAAAGCCTGGGTAACGCAACTATTCTTCATCAAGTGGGTAAACCTGTTTCGTCAGACAGTAAAAAATATTTAGAAGAGAAATGCCTCCCTCTGAAATATTTGCTGGTGTTGGACAACGTCCCTGCTCACCCTCCTGGCCTCGGGGAAGATGTCCTTCTAGAGTATTCCTTTACCAAAGTGCTCTACCTTCCACCTAACAGCACCCTTCTCCTCCAGCCCCTGGACCAGCGAGTGATTTTGAACTTCAAGAAGCTCTATACGAAAAATCTCTTCAGGAGATGCTTGGAAATCACCGATGGCACAAACCTCACCCTATGTTTTAGGAAGGAGCATTTCGATATTGTGTTATGCCTCCGACTCCGACACATCGATCAAGCTTGGCATGAGGTTTTGAGGCTCACCTTGAACTCTTTGAGGAAGCTGTGGCCTGATGCTGTTTCTGCAGGAGACTTCAAGGGATTCAACTTAGGCCTAGCTGAAAACGAAGCCAAAACCGCTGACGATCCTGTACCTATTCCACAACCTGAGGTTGAGGAAATCATTGCACTCAGGAGGTCCATAGGTCTGGACATCGATGAGGACGATATCAATAAGCTTCTTGAGGAGCACCAAGAATGGACAACCTGAAGGAGTTGGACACCATGCAAGTGAACGTCATTCAAGAACACCTCTCTAGTGGTTCTCTACCTTCCACCTAACACCACCCCTCTCTTCCAGCCCATGGACCAGCAAGTGATTTTGACCTTCAAGAAGCTTTATAAAAAAATTCATCAGGAGGTTTCGAAATCACCGATGGCACAAACCTCACCCTGGGTTAATTTTGGAAGGAGCATTTCAATATTGTGATATGCCTCTGACTCATCGATCAAGCTTAGCTGGAGGTTTCGAGGCACACCTTGAACTCTTCTTGGAAGAAGTTGTGGCCTGATGCAGTCTACGCAACAGACTTCAAGGGATTCAACATAGGCCTAGCTGAAGCTGAAGACAAAACTGCTGACAATCCTGAGGAAATCGTTGCACTCAGGAGGTCCATGAGTCTAGACATCGAAGAAAATGATATCAATAAGCTTCTCGAGAAGCACCAAGAAGAGCTTACGATGGATGACCTGAAGGAGTTGGAGACCAGGCAAGTGGAAGTCATTTAGGAACGGTTCTCTAACAGTGATGAAGAGGACAACTCTACGACTAAGACAGCGACAGAAATTAAAAAGCTATATTATTATCATAAAATGGCAGAGTTCATAGAAAAGAAACACCTAAAAAATATTTATACAAATCACGTTCTTGCTCAGTGTAATGATGTTTGCCTGACTCATTTCAGGAACATTTTAAAAAGCAGGCAGAAAAAAGCTTTCTTGGGTTGTTATTTCTTAAAGAGGCCATTAGTAGGCCAAGGTGAAGGTCAAAGTGATCCGAAAAAACAGAAAAGTGGAAGTGTTGAAGAAACTGAAGAAATTTAGAAAATAAAAAACATAGAAGAAAAAAAAGAAAAAAATAGAAAAAAAGCAAAATAAAAAGTTTAATTCTTAGTTTTTTGTAAAGTCCACTACGTCCTCTATTTTTTTCCTAATTATTCAAAATACATAATTTCTTTACTGTATATGTTTAAGGCATATATAATACCTTCATCACACAAACATTTCAAGTCATTTGATCAAAACCTTTTGATTTTAGCAAATATCATGATTAAAAAAAAAAAAAAAAAGGTACATTTTTTACACTATTATAACATCAATTGTATTGAAAATCATACCATCAAAACTTCTTTAACAATCGAATAATTCTATGAGACAGACTTTTAATTTTCCTTCTTTTTAATGAATTTTTTCTTAATTTTCTTCATCTACACGTAGAATAATCATGAAAAAGAGAAAAAGGAAAAGAAAAATTCTGTTACACAAAATTGTGGGATTTTATTCCTCTTTTCAATATCTTTCTCTCTAAAATCGAACAATAAATAAGTGATAAAAATGTACCTAAGTGTGAATAAATATGTTTCTGAGTTATGAGAGCCCAAAGATTTGATATGAATTTTCACTTTTTTTCTTAAAAAAGTCTAGATAACATTATCATGATAACCTTACTTTGTATTTTTATTGTTTATTCCTACATGATGGCTCCCTAAACGAGGTATTTATACCCTAAGTTTACTAATACACTTGGTATAAAGGTGTCATGAGTTGCCAATGGCCTCTCATTGGTGCCAGAGTTTAAGTTAGAATGTTCAAGCTTTGTACTTTTTTTCATATTTACCACTCTTTTTTTGTTCTTTTTTGTTGTCCTCAGCTTACTTTTTGTTCTTTCTTTGACCTTAGGTAACATTGGCTATGCTATTAGTTCACGAAGACGTTGTGAAAATACAATGTACATACGAACTGCAAGTAAACAAACACACATGCAACGTAACTTCTATAAGTCTTTGGAAACTCTGGCTGTTCTTCTTGTAGATCGTAGTTTGCGTTCACCTACCGTCTACCAATACCTTCCATCTCTGCCAGAGGTACAAAATTTCTAAATACAGTAATGCCTCATAACACGAATTCAATTCGTTCAGGAGTGGCTTTCGTAAAGAGATTTTTTCGATTTGTCAGTCACATTTCATATGCAAATTGCCTAATTCGTTCTCTGTTGGGGCCCTCAGGCTTATAGCATCCTGCTTCTCCAACTAGGGTTGTAGCTTCACAAGTAATAATAAACCCTACAAAACACCACATTAAATCTTTACTATTCAGAAACATGTTATAAACTAGTTATTGATGTAGATTGCTTTAAGATACAAAGTTTTCACCACTAAACTAATAATCTAGCAATAATGATCTATAACATTACTAAATCATTAAGATAAGTCTTGGCTACATCTAGAGACAACATAGAACAAAGGAAGCATCAGAACTGACCTCAATGAACTTATTTGGATACCATTGCCAACTAAGTATCCTTAGTGGTAGGTTATAACCAATAGTTAGAAAAACATTATCTGTTTGTTTATCTGTTAGGCCGACACAGTCCATCATGCAGGACTGTCATATTAAGAGTTTTTTGTATTTTATTTTCACCTTTTTCTATTCTCTACAACTGTTCTATTCTTAGCCATTTGTCACTTTAGCATCATGATGAATCTCCTTAAACTTTAACATTGAAAATATTCTAATTTTATATTTGGCACTTTAAAAAGGATGCATAACGGGTGTTTCAATCAGTGCATGACAATTGAGCCTACAATGAATATGGCTCATTGTCATTCCAGACAAGATTCAACCAAAAGATTACTAAAATGCATTGTTTTTTTTTTTTAATTCTCTTTTTATACTACCAAAGCCAGGAAATATTCACTCTAGTATCATATCCAACATGTGGTTGACTGTGAAAGCCTAAATACCTCCCCAATTTCCTCCCTGGGCACTATCTTGAAGATTGGGGTTTGAAGCTCAGGGTTATACAGTATACCCAACTGTGTTGGAAAATATCAAAGGATACATAAAGAGAAAATAATCAGGTCTTCTCTACATAGCCATGAAATAAATGCAAAGCAGAATTAATTAGGGTGTACTTTACATAAAAAGTGAATTATACAGTGATCAACTATTAACTGAACAAAACTTTATACAAAAAGTAACAACCTTCCTCAAAAAACAAAACAAAAAGACAAACACCTTCAAATGAGTGAGCTACTCTATATAGCAATTCCAGAAGAAGACACACACAACTATTAGTTAATCTAAATTACAATCCACAAGGGAAACAATCAAAACATCGCAAGGGATATTCTAATTGCCACTATCAAATGGTTGATAATGAACACCTTGTAAAAACCTAGATGAATTTTCTACCTAAGTTCTTGGCTACTAATCTTGAAAAACCAGATTAGGGGTATGTTACTTCTGGTGAACACTTGTAAAGAAGAAAATACTATGCTTCTATGTGTAGATGAAAACTCTAGTATGGCTACTGAATTTATTCTGCACGTTGAACTAAGTTGCACATTATACAGACTTTTGAATATGCTCGGATGCATTTAGACCCTCACATGTTGAGAGCATTTATGTGGATACTGTACTAGAGTTGCCACTTGACTTGCCAAGGGAGGATTTGGGAATGCAGTATCTACCCAGAATTAAATCTAACCCTCTTTAATGATTTAAGAGAAGCTGGTACCTTTGAGGAACTTTACAAGTCAAACACATGAAAATATCAAATTTAGACTAAAAGATCAAATTGACTTTTCACAAAGAGGCAGAAAATTCACAAAATCAAACATCCTCATGCGTCCATATGGCCAAAATCATTCACACACACACAAAAAAAAACCCAGAATAATTCAACTTTAGATTTCGTGAAGATAATGCTGTTTAGAAGTATCATCTAAACCTATTTACTGATGGATAAAATTTGGAAAATTGTGTTAGATATGCTCTAGTCCATGAAAATGAATCATATCTAGTTAAGTTCCTTAACAGTACTTCTTTATATATGGCAGAGATGATACCCTTGGTTAAAGTTGTGGCATTTGTTTCATAAAATAAGAGGGAATTGTTTTGTCATATACTGTCACTCTTTAAAGAATAAATAGCCTCCACCAATTAGTTCAGAAAGCTCAAGAGTGGCTCCTTTACATTTGCAGTCAGCACAAATCTGTTCATTTCTGCTCGATTCCCTTTCATGTGGAAATTCATGATAATGAGGTAGCAGAGGAGGCAATGAAGCTCCCTTAAATGATACTAAAAATGTTCCCCCACTACATTATGATGTGAATAAACTGATTAGGTCCTATATTTTAAGAAAATGGCATGAAAAGAGGCTGGGTCCCCTACTTATCAATTACAAGAAATAAAAAAAGGGATTAGAATTCATATTAGCCCTAGACTTAAAATGATTTCAACTACTAAAGGGTTGAGATTTTAACAAAACTGAAAATTGGGTAAAGTCGCCTCACACAAGTACTATATACAGTATCTTAGATGATAGTTGTGCACAGATTACTGTTGGTTGTGCACATACTGGTATGATGCCAAAGATTTTCTTCTAAGTAGGGGGTGAAAACACCACCTCCGTGATAAATCCATTGCTAATACTTTAGATGATGTTGATGCTATGCAAAATATAATTTTTTAAATTATTAATCTTTCCAAATGTGTGATTGGTGCTTTAGTGTAGAAGTACATTTTTGGAAACAAACTCTAACTATAATCCATAAAAATAATATAATCTTACTAAATTTATGAAAATGGTGCGTGACCAGACAAATGTTTGGGCTAAATTCCATAATCTAATCCAGGCTTCACAGGTCTGAATAAGTGCAGCAATCGCTCCTATATTTTTATAAGTACAAATTAGCATTATTGGTATTGTAATGCATGGAAGTAAGGTGAAATATGATTAATGGTTCTGTATGAAAAACCTATTTCAAGTTGAAAAAAAAAAAGTCTCGTTATCATCTACCAAATAAACTATATAATACTTAATGTTACATACTGCAACTACACTACTGTATCAAATTTACCTAATGGAGGCTTCAAATATCTTCTTTCAATTCCCTCTTCAAGTGCAAGAAGTCTTTCACGGCCTAGATGTATTGGATTTATGCGGTCATCATCATCATCATCTGGCTGGAGGCATGAGGATCGGAATTCACCAATAGGCTTATCTGCACTATCACCTAAACGCCAACTCTGAGAATGCAGTCAATCTTGTTTACTATTTGTTTTCCTAGTACAAAAGTATCAACAACTATATCAAACTATATCAATAATCAAAAAAGCAAATCTAACTGAGGGTTAATCTAAAGCTGCCCATGAAGTCTTTACCTTATTTTGCATGGAAGCATTGGTGATTTTCTCCTCCATGGCATACACAGTATCTAGGATGAGGAGGTCAATTTTAAGAGCTACATCAGGTAACCAATGGGGTGGCTCGTCTGCCACTGGAGTTCCATATTCATCATACAATACTGCTTCTTCCTCTTCACTATCTGGTTCTAGGGTCACAGCCTCAGGATCAACCTGTTATTTTTTTAATGTTACAATTCAGATTAGCAAAAATAAGAAAAAATTACTAAATGAGCAAAGTAATTTTTACTCTATTTAATAATTATTAACCTACCAGCAAATCCATGTTAAGATCCTTTTATTCTGTAAGGTATATAAAAGAATAAATATGAAATATCCACAAAGGGATATTCATGAAACTGCACTGGTGAAGCATCTTTTAATAAAACAAAAACTTTTTATAGTTGATATTTCCTTATTAATAGTAACAAAAGACTCTTATAGAGTAGTCAAGAAATATGACTTAAAATCACATCTATATATAGAAAACTATAAAATCATAATTGACACAGTATTAGGTCTACGATTTATGATAACTAGAAATATATATATATATATATATATATATATATATATATATATATATATATATATATATATATATATATATTTATATATATATACAAAGATGGTTTTGTATAGGAGTAATTATTTTATTCAGGTATTCTATTTGTGTATTTAAGAGATGTATAGCAGCTCATAAGGTGAGTTCCACTCTCATGGGTTTAAGTAACGTACGTAAATTACGGAAGACTTTCACCATTCATTTAAATTGTATTTTACATTCAATTCAGTATATGTAAATTTGCATTATTTTCAAGAATTGACTTTTTATTTCACACAGTTTTGTTATAAAGTCTTATGTAAACTAGTTTAGGTATGCTGTATGACCCACATGAGGTATGAACACGAGGGTTTACGTAATTTTTATGTTTCCGCATGGTTAGAAAGTGCATGAAAATTCTTTAAGTAGATTTATTCTTTTTTTAATGTTTTGAGAAGGTGGGCAGAGATAGTTGAGGGAGAGCTGCCTCACCATGTATGTTGGAACTCGTCTGCTACTTGACTAGTTGGCAACTTTGGCGCTGTAAACCTACCCCCAAGCTTCCAGACCATGTTCTGGAAGGATCTAAAATAATTTAATTGACATATATATATATATATATATATATATATATATATATATATATATATATATATATATATATATATATATATATATATATAACGGATTTTGAGCGAAGCGAAAAATATATTTTTGGGTAAGATAGCCATGTCGTCCTGATGGAAGTTCCTTAAAGGCAGCTTCCTAGGGTATATTACAACTACGGCGATATTCCCAGAGAATTTACCTTCAGGTACCCAGAATTCTAACTCCTGGAGCGAGTATCCCTAAAAAGACCTTAGGGATATCGTAAATATCAGTGGACGTATTCTTGACACGCCTCATAGCAATCTATACCCCGAATAGAGTTAACACTTCGTAGGGGTCAAATGGCAAGAAAACGAAAGCGATAAGAAAGGGGGGAGCCGTTCATAAGGCATCTCTCCTCCCCGTTTCGAAAGCGTGCCCTGCGCCGCTCACGGCGCCATCTGTATTCCTTGTAGCGATACACGAGGTGCTACAGATACTGTATGTAGGGAGGGGTCCTACTATCCTTTTCACTCTTAGTTATTTATTTTTATTTTTTTTTTTTTTTGAAAAGGAGCAGGGCGGGTCCATCAGGACGACATGGCTATCTTACCCAAAAATAGATTTTTCGCTTCGCTCAAAATCCGTTTTTTGGGCTCAAGCCATGTCGTCCTGATGGAAGTATACCAGAGCATTACTGTATCTGTGGATTCTCAATACGTGCCGTACTCCTCAAGAATGTTTCTTAGTCAACTCGACTGACAGACCTAAGATGTTACCGTTATACATCTTTTCACTAATCATAAGCCATGAAAGCGCTTCCTGCCCCCTACAGGGAGGAGTCCTACTAGACTCTAGAAACGAACGAAGAGTACATATACCTATGTATGAATCACTCGCCAGCCAGTACCATATAGTGGTCTCACTCTATATGAAGTAAAGCGAAGTCTTACGGGACTACAGTATCCAAAGGAAAAGTCCCGACCAGCACCCTGGTCGAAGTAAAATTAGACAAAAGGTTATATCTGCGTAGGATTAAACTTGCTGCTACCACCATCCTCAGAAAAGGGTGGAGTCCTTATTGCTAAGGAAAGTATAAACCAGTATAATCCAGGCTTTGCATTAAGGAATAGGCTATTATAGATATCCCCGATTAATATACATAGGCTAAATGCTCAAAAAACAATATGAAATCAAAAATAGGTGAAGGAGACGCAAGGTTCCCGAGAACAAGTTTATTGAGAAACAATAAATAGACATGGTCACCATAAATATGTACATATGCTAGATGGATGACCAACAATTTACACAAGTACTGTAGTGCATGGATGAATGATTATCTGAAAGAAAACATATGTGTCACTTACACATACCCCGGTATCAAACTTAACGTCCATGTTACTACTTGCTGACAATAGCGTTGGCAAACGCTTGGCACACCTGTCTGTACTTGTGCTACCATCACCATAACGTTGGAACAGTCACTGTGGGCTCTGAGAGCCTTCACTACCAGTTATATCAACGCATATAACTAACCATTCACCCAAGAATCAAAGTCCCAAATGATTCCGCTGTTCCTCGCAGAGCTAAACAGCAGGGTTAACGACGCAACCAACTGCTACCACAGACCTCTTTAGCTGCTCCACTTGCTTAGCATAGTGGCGAAAGAATACCCTGGAAGACTTCCAGCCAGTGTATGAACGAAGGTGTTCAAAATCCATAAAGTTAAAGAAGTTTAAGGATGAAGCAACTTTCCTCGGATCATGACCTGCGGGTGAACTGTCAGGATCCGCTCTGCGAATAAAATATGTAATTTTCGCCCTAAGCTGATTTAAAGATAAATTCGAGCCCGATGTTTCTCCTCTGAATAGTTGGCCCCCATGGAAGTCTGAAGTTCTACGAAGATAGACCTTAAGGCATTCTACGGGACATAGAGATGCATCTTCTTTCAGAGGGCAGATTCTCCAGGGACCCCACCTGTTGGTGGGCAACTCGTTCTTAGCGAGAAACGTAGGGTCCGGAAACGGGTTCAGTTCTCCCCCATCCAGGAACTGAACTCGGCCCTCCTCTCTCGAGAGGGCCACAATCTCACTAACTCTGGCCCCAGAAGCAAGGGCAAAAAGGAAGATCACTTTTTGAGTCAGGTCCTTCAACGCATTCCTCATTATCTAGTAATGAGGCAAAATGAAGGACTTTGTCTAACGACCACGAAATAGGCTTTGGAGGAGCTGATGGTCTAAGCCTAGCACAGGCCTTTGGGATCTTATTAAACATCTCGTTAGCGAGGTCTACCTGGAAGGCATATAGAATGGGTCTTGTTAGAGCTGACTTACATGTAGAAATTGTGTTCGCCGCCAGCCCCTGTCCGTGGAGGTGAATGAAGAAGGATAGGCAGAACTCCGTAGAGATCTCGTGCGGGTTCTTATCTTTGACAAAGGCTACCCATTTCTTCCACGCAGATTCGTACTGCCTCCTAGTAGACTTACACTTGTATTCTTCCAGGAAGTCGATGCTATCTTTCGAGATTCCGAACCGTTTCTTCACCGCTAGGGAGAGAAAATCATGAGCTGCAGGGTTCGGGTTTTCTGTAATGAAGCGAAGACAGTCGACTTCTGGACTTGCTGGGACAGAACTGGGTCCGGGAGTGGTAGAAACCTCAGTCGTAGTTCCAGAGCTAGAGGGAACCATACACTGTTCGGCCACTTGTGGGCCACTATTGCTGCTACTCCCTTGAAGGATCTCAGTTTGTTGAGGACCCTCAACATCAGATTGTGAGGGGGAAACAGGTAGATCCTGGACCATCTGTTCCAATCGAGGGACATCGCATCTATTGCTTCTGCCGAGGGGTCCACGTATGGGGACACATATTTCGGCAGCTTCTTGTTGTCCTTCGTCGCGAAGAGGTCTATCTGCAGTTCTGGGACTTGTCTCAAGATGAAAGAGAATGATCCTGCGTCTAGGGACCATTCTGACTCTATCGGTGTAACCCTGGATAGAGCGTCCGCGGTCACATTCCGGACTCCTTGAAGGTGAACTGCTGACAGGTGCCACTTCTTCTTCTCCGCCAGTCGGAATAGGGCTAACATTACCTGGTTGAGAGGTTGGGATCTCGATCCCCGCCGATTCAGACATTTCACAACCACCTCGCTGTCCAGTACCAACCTTACGTGGATCGAGTGACGTGGGGATACTTTCTTCAGGGTAAGAAGTACTGCCATAGCTTCTAGAAAGTTTATGTGAAAGGTCCCAAATAGCTTGGACCAGATCCCTTGCACTTTTTTCCGATGGGAGTGACCCCCCCACCCTACCTTTGAGGCGTCTGTGTGGATTGTCACTGACGGGGGGGGTGGCTGAAGAGGTAGAGACCTCTTTAGACGACTGGCTTGAGACCACGGTCTGAGAAGAGAACGTAGTCGAAGTGGGACCGGTCTCTTCAAGTCCCTTCGCTCTTTCGATGCAAAGGTTCTCCATACTCCCGCTGCATCTTTTAACTGTGCTCTTAGCACTGGGTCTGTTACTGATGCAAACTGAAGAGAGCCCAAAACCCTCTCTTGTTCGCGTCTTGATATCCTCTCGGAACCTAGAAGTCTCCTGACAGACCCCGCTATTTCCTTCCTCTTTGACATCGGGATGGAAAGACGGTGTGACACTAGATCCCAGTGAATTCCCAACCACTGGAACCTCTGAGCTGGAGAAAGACGAGACTTCTTTCTGTTGATCATGAAGCCTAGATATTTCAGGAACTGAATCACTTGTAGGGAAGCTTGCAAGCATTCTGCTCTGGATGCTGCCCACACCAACCAATCGTCCAGGTAGGCTACTACCTGGAACCCTTTTAGGCGTAACTGTTTGAGAGCTGCGCTCGCAAGCTTCGTAAAGATCCTTGGGGCTATGTTTAGTCCGAAGGGCATCGCCCTGAAAGCGTAAAGTTTTTGTTGTAGCTTGAATCCTAGGTAGGGGGAGAGACGACGACTTATTGGAACGTGCCAATATGCGTCTGACAAATCGATGGAGACGGTATATGCCCTCTTGGGCAGTAAGGCCCTTATGTGTTGTAACGTTAACATCTTGAACTTGTGGTTCACTATGAACTTGTTGAGTGGTGACAAGTCCAGAATGACTCTGAGTTTCCCCGAGTCTTTCTTGGGAACACAAAACAGCCTCCCTTGGAACTTGATGGACTTTACCCTCCTGATCACCTTTTTCTCCAACAGATCTTGGATGTACTCCTCCAAAACGGGGGTGGAGTGTTGGAAAAATTGAGGGCACTGGGGCGGAGTACTGTACCAACTCCAACCCAGTCCATTTTTGAGAAGGCTGTGGGCCCAGGGATCGAAGGTCCAGCGATCCCGGAAATACTGAAGTCTCCCACCTACCGGCGACACTTCACTTTGACTGCCCTGCAGTCTTGCCTCCCTGGCCGCGACCACCTCTGAATCCTCGTCCCCTAGAGGGGCGTCTTGATGACCCTCTAGCTGCTCCTCTGGGTCTTGCACGAAACGTGGTCGACTGTCCCTCGAACACGGGATTGAATGCCGGGGAAGCTGATGACATGGCTTGGGGAACCCATTGGAAGGTGGTCGGGGTCTGGGCTACCAGTTGTGGAACCGGAGGCAAAGCTGGCTGCTGCTGCTGTTGTCTTTGCGGTTTGAAGGACTTGGCTGGACGGGAGGAAAACCTTGACTTCTTCGCCTTTCCTTTCGGCTGAGGGCCCTCATCCGGAGAAGACTTCCTCTTAAGGGACAGGCCCCACTTCAGGAGAAGATTGCGGTTCTCAGTGGCTGCCTTGTCCACGATCTCTTTGACCACGTCCTTGGGAAAGAGATCTTTACCCCAGATGCTGGATGAAATTAGCCTCTTGGGTTCATGCCTCACTGTGGCCGAGGCGAACACAAACTCCCTACAGGCCCTCCTTGCTTTAACAAAGCAATAGAGGTCCTTGGTTACTGTGGCCAGATGGATTTTGGCCATAACCATGAACATCTCTGGCATCTTGGGGTCGCTAGCCATCGTCTCCATGTTGGTCTGGAGAGACATCGAGGCTGCCAGGCGCTCCTTTGTGTCCAATTCCCTCCGTAGAAGGAATTCCGACAACTTGGGAAGGTTTTCGCCGAACTGCTGACCTGCAATGTCGGCGTCCAGCTTCCCAACCGAGAAAGTAAGGTGCACCTCCTTCCAGTCCTTATTGTCCATTGGCAATGCCAACGATAGAGGTTTACATTCCTCCAAAGACGGACACGGCTTGCCAGCTTCAACCGCCTTCATGACGGCCGCAAACCCCTTTTGCATAAAGGGGAAGGCCCTAGCCGGGGAGGATACAAAGGAGGGGTGCTTCTTACTTAAAGCGGCAACTTTTGAGTTTGAGAACCCCCTCTCCTTTAAAGCAGCTGTTAAAGTGGCTTGAGCCTTGGAGTGATCCAGGATAATCACCTCCTTTGGTTCCGTCTGCTCCTTCGAAGCCGGCTCCTTCTTCAAACGGACATAGCAGTCCGGGTAGGCCCCTCTACTGGGCCAGAATTCCACCTCCTCAAGGGGAACTGAGCCCAGTTTCTCCGACATGACGATCTTCCCAATCGTCATCGGCATGTGCTCGGCATATCTCCACGGGTTGGCATCCGAGCACAGAGGAAGGTCCTTAACGTTGAGCTTCTTTGGAGGTCCACGTGATGCTGTGATCTTCTGCATCTGGAGCTCCAAAGTAGCAGCCTTCTGATTATTCTCCCTCTGCATCTGTTGGATCATACCAACGATGGAAGAGAGAGCCTGTCCAAGCTCTGCTGGAAGAGCGGACGAGGTAGAGGGGATAGGTTCAGAGACCTGAACCGGCACGTCTGATGATACGGGAACCTCTTCCTCCACGGCAATAGGATCTCGATCCTCCTCCTCGCCCTCTGCGAGGAGATCCTGCTCCGCACGATCGGACAAGTCGGACATCTTGTCGTCCAACTGGATGTCCTGCATGGCGTCAGCGACATCCTCCTCCACTGGAATCTGGATCAGAGGGATCTCCGGCCGAGGCTGGGGAACAACAGCATCAGGGGAAGCCTTGGGAAAAAGGTATGCCCTCATCTTCTCGTTAGGAAGATAAGGTCCAGTGGTGTTTTTCTGAAAACCCCTTACCCATAAGCGAAGCCTCTCCCTCGCTGCATCTCTTGACTCCGCCGACCTAGGGGATTCAAAAGCCTCTGATAGCAGGTTAGTACATACAGCACATACCTGCGGATCCCAGTAACGATGGTCATCATTGGAGGCTGCACAAGCCGCGTGCCTCCTACACGAGGCATGTCCGCAAAAGTTCTTACTGCGGACATTGCAGAAGACACTATCACACTTCGGATGCTCCTCCTGTAAAAGAAGAAAAATTTCCATGAATATCAAGTGAATTTCAATTCACATGTAACAAATGAGTATTCAACAAGAATAAGGGAAAGACACCTACTTGTGAAACCCACACAAACACCTGTGGAAGCCCACCAGCCAAGTCACATAGTTAGTCTTTACTAGAATAACCAGAGAACATATTTCCAAAGGAAATTAGGTGTAGCTCACACCTAAGGTAAAATATTACCATTCCGGCCAGGGATAAAAGAATTATCTTTTATCCTTGTAAGGCGACACCAAATGATTGTACCAGTAACACAAGTAAGATAGAAAAGACAGTGTTGTAACCTACTACATCATGAACTCCCTTGGTTGAATATACCACCAAGAGAGGACTGATACAGAACCTGAGGGTGGTGTGCCAGCCGGCTATTGCCGGTCAGCACCCCCCCCCCCCCCCCCCCCCGTTTTTCGAAAGGTAGATCTCAAGTACACAACATCAGATCACCCTTATTGGGGAGAACTCCAGATCCCATGCCTGAACCGGCCGGCAGTGGTTGCCGGACCGCAGCCACCCGGTTTGCACTGCGTTGCCGGCCATCATTCTTAGTGGCCGGCTGACTGGGCAGTGTCGCAGGCCGGCCGGCAGCAGTAAACAAACCCTGCCGGCTGGCCCCCCACACTAGGCAGCGCTCGGCTGCCGGCCCCACTTGTAGTGGCCGGCAGATGAGCAAGAGACCGGCCGGCAGATGAGCAAGAGACCGGCCGGCAAAGGTATACACCCAACGCCGACCGACAGCAAGAGAACTGGAGAACACCCCTCCCCACCGACGGCCGGCCTGTAGGCCGGCAGACGGCAAGGACAACACATACTAAGACAATAGAATGAGTGCCGGGTTAAGAGACTATGAGTCTCTGAGCCCGGCACCCGAAAGAGTGCCGAAAGGAAGGGGAGACACTAAGTCAAGCTTCCTAACCACTGCATACTGAATCTACAGACGGCAGCGATGGAGGGACCAAGAAAGGACCGGGCAGCACTCGAAGTAATGGTCTCTGCCGGTCGGCACACTCTGCCGGCCGACAGGAGACCACGTCAGTTCCTCATCCCAACCTAGGCTAGGCAAGGATGCAGACGACTGACACAAGGAACGGAAAAAAGAAGGGAAGGACAGAGGGTCCTATCCAACCTTACCTTGGTTAAGGGTCATTCCCAACTAAGATAGTTCATCTCAGTTAGAGAAAGACCCGAGAGGGAGGCCGGCACTACTGGCTGCCTCCCATGAACCACGGCAAGGAAGGAATTGCCCTTCCAGAAAAGGGAACATATCCCGAGACCGGAACGGCAATAGGACAGTCTGATGAGTCACCGAGTAAAGGGATCACTACTGGAACCCAACAAGGTGGACCAAGGGGATCACCCTTAATGCCCGAGTCAATCAGCAAGGGAGACTCTGCCCCATGCCAGACAAACCGGGCTCAGACTAAACACTGTTGTACTGTCCCCCTCTGAACCAATTCAGTTGGAACGGGAAGGTACAGTACTACTCCAGCATAGATATATTTGAAGATTAATTCAAATAAACCACCAGAGTTAAGCCTAAGGCTTAAACAGAGGGAAAGGGTTTGCCCCTTCCCCGAAGAGAAGGGAGCAAACGGGGAACAGATAATATTATAATGACCTAAGACAACCTAGCCTAGGCACTAAGAGAATTGATTACCTAATTCACCGAAACTCACACCAATACTATCTTGGAAGGTACTCGAAAAGGACTTATATGTATAACGTTGCCTAACGCTTAAAGCAATAAATTCACATTTGGAAGACTAATTATCATGCAGGAAGTACATAGGCTAACAGCTAGCCTACGAAGACTAGTGTTGGCAGCCTTGGCAAAACTTCGCCAGGCACACTACTATCGCATCATAACAGAATTCCTAAATAAGCTAAGTAGCTAATATTTAAGCGCAAAGGGGCTGGGAACGTCGCTCTTGCTAACAAATAAATCCTATTCTAGCGAGCGACAGCATCCATGATGCCTCCAGCAGGCAACAGCTCTTGTATCAAAGATAACTCTTTTAATTACTTTAATTTTAACCAAGAGCCTACATTTATACATAAAAGAAATAGTACTCAACTTATCCGAGGCAGAAGAAGTTGGAGAAAGCATTATTAAGCGAGAAAATTCCAAGATTGGGTAGAAAACAGGGAAAACACACCGAGTCGTAGAGCTACGCAAAAAGGAATACAGATGGCGCCGTGAGCGGCGCAGGGCACGCTTTCGAAACGGGGAGGAGAGATGCCTTATGAACGGCTCCCCCCTTTCTTATCGCTTTCGTTTTCTTGCCATTTGACCCCTACGAAGTGTTAACTCTATTCGGGGTATAGATTGCTATGAGGCGTGTCAAGAATACGTCCACTGATATTTACGATATCCCTAAGGTCTTTTTAGGGATACTCGCTCCAGGAGTTAGAATTCTGGGTACCTGAAGGTAAATTCTCTGGGAATATCGCCGTAGTTGTAATATACCCTAGGAAGCTGCCTTTAAGGAACTTCCATCAGGACGACATGGCTTGAGCCCAAAAATATATATATATATAGTATATATATATAGTATATATAAATTATATATATATATATATATATATATATATATATATATATATATACTGTATATATATATAATATATATATTATACATATAGACCCTATGAATGCATAAGCAGCAGAAGAGTTCCAGCCGATTCATTTTTAAGAGCCAATGTCAGCCAGCCCTCTCCTCTTAAGTGCGATTAGTGTTTTACTGTCAAACGTGATTAGCAATTTCTATCCAACATATATCATGAATAGTGTGTTCAAACGTTGATGAAACTATTGAAACTTAATTCAAGTGTAGTGTGTTAATTAAGTATAGTTTAACATAAGTGTTTGTAACTGGCCCAGTGAGATTTAGGTATTTATTTTGCATTACTGTTCAGTAACCTCATGTGAACCAAAAGACGTAAGTGTAACAATTACATAAATGTAAATTTCATCTTTGTTTAAACATTAGTGTTAGAGTGTTAACTATTTTCATTAACCCTCCAAATATAATATTTTCATAGATTAATTCCATTGAAATAAGTGATTGTATAATTTTTATAAAGTAACATTTTCTTGTCTTAGTCTAAGGTCTTATTCACATTTAATATTTTAAGTTATTTATTTTTGGTGTTAATTCTTTCGAAGTATTATGACTATTTATAGAATATATTTATTTTCGTTAAGTGTGTATTACTTCGATCACCAATATTTCCTATCAGTACTTTGCTCGTAATCCCTGACTAAGAACCAAAGTAAGAGTTTGTTTTTTGAATATTTCTTATAAAGTTAAGTATTTAACCAATTTTGATTTGAGTGTAACATAAGAGACCTTTGGATATTCAGTGTTTTTATATATTGCTGTCTGAGAGTTGCATATATTCTCAGAGCTTGGGTATTATTTTCCAAGTGTAACTGATTCATGTAATATAAATAGGTGAGTTTGGAGCTCGGGAGTTTATGTAATTCGCCAGCCGTAATAATATATTCAAGTAATTTGCTTAACCTAAAGATACTACCGAGTGATGCAAAACATTTGGAAGTTATGAGGTGGAACCTTCTTATTTCCTTCCAGGATATGCTAACTTGAACATAACATTAAGACATGTCTTCACGGTAACTAAAAATAAAATTACTGAAGCTTTATCATCAAAGTACCACTTACATCAAGTTACAGTTCATAAACACAATAATAACCCCACTTATGGATATTATATTATCTGATTCTGTTCTTTTTACTATAAATAAGATAACATATTTTTCCAAGACAACCTTTTCTAAACAAACAAATCTCTCCTACCACATCTTCTCTATGAAGATCACTAATTCTGTTACTCCTATGCCTAAAAATATTGCGATATACATAAGAATCTATATTTTCAGACCGGGTTGGTTGTTTTCAAAGACTTGGTGCAATATACTTGTGATACTTGATATCCCTCAAAAAATAATTATGACAATTGATACAATATGACGTAAATCTTTAAAACTATTTTCACACTCTTAAGAGTATTTTGTCAATGTGAGTTTGTCTGTACTATAATTCAGCAGATTAAATTATGGGAGATTTGACGAAGGAAAACCCTTCTTTTGGGGAGGAGCTGTGTGCTCTTCTCTATGAAGATTACTAATTCTGTTACTCCTGTACCTAAAAATATTGCAATTTACATAATAATCTATATTCTATGACTGAGATTGTTGTCTTCAAAGATTTGGTGCAATATCCTTGTGATACTTGGTATTCCTTGATAAACAATCACGATAATTGATACTATATGACTTAAAGTTTTATAACTATTTTCACATTCTTAAGAGTATTTTATCCACGTGAGTTTGTCTGTACTATCCTTAAGCAGATTGAATTATGGGAGATGTGACGATGAAAAGCCCTATTTTTGGGGAAGTGCTGTATGCTCTTCAAGGACTTTCCTGTAAAAGCTAGAACAGGGAGTCTAAATGACAAGATGTAACAAAGAAATATTAACTTATTTGTCCTGTGCCAATGTATAACATGCAAGGCACAGATTTAAGAGTGTATAAGGGAGGCACACAGGTTGAGGTTCTATTGGACCCATCACAGTACTTCCAATGCTGAATTAGTCTGCTAACTGAAGACACATTGTCCACAAAAAATTATTAACCATTAATAATGCTGGAGATAATGCTTACCAAAGTATTGTTAATTTTTTCTCATTATTTATTTACTTCCTTATTTCCTTTCCTCACTAGGCTAGTTTTCCCTGTTGGAGACCTTGGACTTATAGCATCTTGCTTTTCCAATTAGGGTTGTAGCTTGGCTAGTAATAATAATAATAATAATAATAATAATAATAATAATAATAAAAAGTTCTTGTCAGGCAACTATCTTTTCAGTATGTCTTAGATATGTCCCACTTTCCTTTATTATTATCATTATTACTATCCAAGCTACAACCCTAGTTGGAAAAGCAAGATGCTATAAGCCCAGGGGCTCCAACAAGGAAAAATAGCCCAGTGAGGAAAGGAAATAAGGAAATAAATAAATGAAGAGAACAAATTAACAATAAATCATTCTAAAAAAAGTAACAACGTCAAAACAGACATGTCATATATAAACTATTAACAACATAAAAAACAAATATGTCATAAATAAACTATAAAAAGACTCATGTTCGCCTGGTCAACAAAAAAGCATTTGCACCAACTTTGAACTTTTGAAGTTCTACTGATTCAACTACCCGATTAGGAAGATCATTCCACAACTTGGTAACAGCTGGAATAAAACTTCTAGAGTACTGCGTAGTATTGAGCCTCATGATGGAGAAGGCCTGGCTATTAGAATTAACTGCCTGCCTAGTATTATGAACAGGATAGAATTGTCCAGGGAGATCTGAATGTACGAAAAATCTTATGCAACATGCATAATGAACTAATTGAACGACGGTGCCAGAGATTAATATCTAGATCAGGAATAAGAAATTTAATAGACCGTAAGTTTCTGTCCAATAAATTAAGATGAGAATCAGCAGCTGAAGACCAGACAGGCGAACAATACTCAAAACAAGATAGAATGAAAGAATTAAAACACTTCTTCAGAATAGATTGATCACCGAAAATCTTGAAAGACTTTCTCAATAAGCCTATTTTTTGTACAATTGAAGAAGACACAGACCTTGTATGTTTCTCAAAAGTAAATTTGCTGTCGAGAATCACACCTAAAATTTTGAAAGTCATACAAATTCAAAGAAACATTATCAA
>NC_090726.1:88009994-88062494 GCF_036898095.1 Palaemon carinicauda | reverse complement strand
AATACTCTTTCCTGATAGCTGCTAGGACCGTCCTGGCCATTTCCATCTTGAACGAGGTCATGGCAACAAAACGGTTGAGGACTGAAAGATCTATGACTGGGCGCCATCCACCTGAGACCTTCTCCACCAGGGACAGGTGGCTGAAGAAGCTCGGCTGGTCAGGGGGTGTCACCTGGATGGCCCTTTACATGAGCAGGTCCTGAACCTCTCTCTCTAAGGCTCTCTGATGTGTTTCTTTCATGGGGTGTGGGGGGGAGACCTCGAGTCCCGAAATCCAAGGAGGCGTGGGGCCCTTGAAAAGGATACGGGCGAAGCTGACGAAGATGCTAAAGTCCTGTGGAGCCTCATGTCGTGCCTCTCTTTCCTCTATTTGTCCAGTGACTCTTCCACCATGTCCTCTGAAGAGAGCCTCCCTGACGATAGGGGCATCCCTCAGAGCCCTCAGTTCCCAGACCTGGAGTTGCTTTGGCAACCTATAGAGGACGACGTCCCTCCTCCACAGGATCCAATTCGATGCCGCAGTGTAAAAGTGCCCTGCCAAGAAGGTAACGGCCATCAACCCCAAGACTGCCAACTCCAGAAACTGTTCTCTTGCTTGGCCGCTCCTTACGTCATTTTCTAGGGCAAAGGAAACTAGTGCCATGGCCTAGAGGTCCAGCCACAAAGCCGTATCACCAGCAGCCAAGAGGTCCAGCCACAAAGCCGCGTCCCCAGCGACCACTTCCATGACTGTCGCCTCCTGGACTGTGAAACCTACGGCCCCGCCCGACAGTCTATCCTTTGTGGGGCTGGGAACCAGGGCAGCCAAGTTCCTTTCCTAAGGCTGATGTCCCTGGGAGGTCCCTTCCGGAGTGTAGAAGCGCCTGTGCTTCACCTCCGGAAAGGGTAAAAGATTCGGTGCCCCATACGGCCTGTTAGGCCCTTTCGGCTCCACTGTGGCAGCGGTGATTCCCCTGAGCTACTGTCCGATGTCCGGCGAGAGAGGACCAGGGAGGGCCGTGCCTCCCTAAGGGCTTCAAGCCGGCATACCAGGCCGGTGTCGTGAGGTCAAACCTGCATCGGAGGGGGTTCGGGCAGATCGTTGAATCTTCTAATCAGACCCAACACCCTCCCTCCGGAAGGATGACACTTTCTCTACCACATCGTTCTCCTGGTGGTCTCGAGACCCTGTCTCCAAAAATCCCTTACTGGCCACGTGAGTCCCACTCAAGGCACCCTGCCATGGGTCCGGGGATCGTTCATCCCTGAGATCCAATCTCCCTTCCGAGAGAGTTCTGTGCCGCTCCCCTTCTCTTCGGCTCCTCTTCGGCGCTCGAGTGGGGTGCATATGCGGAGTCGTAAGAGCGGGTCCTAGAAGGGTGGTAGCTCTTCACAAGGTCCTCTGGTCCTCCCTAGAGCTCGGCGCCCATGGGAGGGAAAACGGTGCCGTCTAACGTGTAAAGGTCCTCCCAAGGGGTCTGGAGATCCAGGTCTGAGGTTTACACCCAGGGAAAAGATCCCTTAGCTTGGAACTGAATGGTGTTCTAGGGGTGCCTGAAAAGGCCTCTTGCTCCCACGAGGTCAGATCGGCTGCTGAGCGCCGCTGAGCTGAGTATGATGCTGCCACCCCCGAGAGCCGAGAACGGCTCCTCCACCCGCGGAGGGGCCAATGAACCGGTCATTGGCGAAGGATAATAGGCTGTAAAGCCGCGCCGTGAAGAGGGTTGGAGGCTCTGAAGACCTACTGGGTCTGAAGGCCCTTGCCACGCCATTGGCGGAGTGGCGAATCGGGCCACGTGGCTACCATGAGGAGCCTCTGAGCGGGTATAAGGGTCATCCGCTGGCCGAGCCACGCAACTTTAGAGCAAGCGCTCGCAGTTAGATATTACCGCCTGTAATGTTCCCACAACCTTCTCTATGGACCTTCCCAAGCACTCGCAGTTACATATTACCGCCTGTAATGTTCCCACAACCTTCTCTGTGGACCTCCCAAGCGATGGGAAGGTCAAGAAGATGGTTCAGCAGTCTGCCCTGGAAGGGGAGCGACTCCTGGCCCTGGGGGGCGAAACGCGAGCACCTTTCTCTGATCTGGCAGGAATTTCCTCCGCTACCATGGGTAACACAGGGGACAGAGAGGGATGTGCAACGCTCGGCACGGAAGAGAACCACTGCTTCCTCGAGGGTAAATTGTCTCACTTGGCCTTCTTCTTTCTCGCGGCCGTATTGGCCCACTGGGCATCGCTCCAGCCCGCACACTCATTACGTGTCGTTACGAGAGCACACACGGCCCCGACACGAGGTATACGACACGTGAGGATCGACCTCCATGAGGGACAAAAAAGCAAGCGAGATGTGTGCTCATGGGCACGAGCAGAGTAAGAATGGTTCATGGCAACTGGAAGGTCGACGGTAGCATCCCTCTAGAGCATGCTGGGAAACAAGAGAGGTCAGGGTCGCACAGGTGAGAAGTGGGGGATGGGCGGGCCAGTGGGGAGGGGAAATGTCTGGTCAGCAGCTTGAAGTGATAGAGTAATCTCCTATTTATTGGGACGTGGGAGATATTCATCCCGGAACAAAAATACTTTCACTACCACATCAAATAACAATAAATTATATTTCACTAACAGTGATGAATAAATAAATATACTGTAAGTAAAACAAAATTAAGAGCACTATGTCAATCTGAAGAAAAGAAAATCTACTAATTAGAAAAGTTACATGAAGAGGAAATCAAGCATATGAGCATTGAAAGTCCACATCAGACAAGCATCTGACAAGAAACAGGGTTCCTAAGTGGGAGATATTTTAACCTTTGTTTTGCTCTCTTGAGGGGTCATTCTAAACCCTGTTTGCCCACATTCAACAAGACAAAGTAAGTAAAATCAAAAGGGTTTGTAATCCCCCTTAAAGCATAACAATTTTGTCTTCAACATATATCCTTTTTATGAGAGCATCAGGCACCTTGTCTACAGAGGTATATAATATCTCATTCATAATTCGTTAATTGCATAAACTTTTGGTAGCAAACTGTATCTATTAAATATAAACAATGAGCTAAGGATACCCAAAACCTTTCCATTTTTAAATCCCATTTCATTAAACAATTTAAATGAACTTCTAAAAACTAAATGTTATAAATAAAATACTTAAGATTCCCTCAGTAGCACTGCATACAATATTTTGAAAGGAAATTAGGTAAACAATTTATGTCCCTAACCAAATGCTTCCTGAAAATTGTGAGAAAAATATAATAATATATCACCTATTTTAGGAGGTTTTCAGTATAAGTATATTTTCTAACCATTGCCAAGTTTTGAAAAACAAGTATATGATAAAATGATAGAGCAGAGGCAGAGAGGGGTATATAATAATGTATAATGAAACTATTTCACATAAAAAAGCAGTGTTACTACTACTTAGCCAAAATAATGATAAATGACATTCTATTGGAATAGGTTGCAACCTAATATCGAAGCATGTTGAAAAAGCTGCACTGTGGATCTTTTATGCACATTTAAAGGTAAAACTTCAAGAAAATTGGTTCAGGACATAGACCTACCATTTCAACCTACAATTTCTGCAGATTTATTAACATTTTTGAAACAACTGAATGCCATTCAAAACATATAACAAAATTCAAAATGGTAGGTAAGACCATAATACCATGATTAACTAGTATCTGCGACACCAAAGACTTTCTACATTTCTATATTCAACAATGCAGGTGAATAAAGTTTAGCATGTTTTTTAAGTACTCAAAACATATCATGCATGTCATATGTCCCAGATTGAATGTACAGTTAAGAAAGTAATTTTAATCTGTTTGTGTTGCAATAAATAGTTTAACTGCAGTTCAATAAATAATAAAAGCATATTTGCACAAGACTTCCCTGCTTTTAATACAGCAGGCGCTCGATACACTATCAAGAGCATTCAACCAAAATACATCTAAAAGAGGTTATAGCTAAGAATTATTGGAAAAAACACACAAAACCACAACTGTATATCAATACATTACTAAACCCTAAATAAGTATTTAGTATAAAGCAGCAACTGACATATTTTTTCAAGTTATTTTAACTTCATCTAAATACTGTATTTTTTACATTTAGCTTCCCATTGGAATCTTCTTTCCTTTCTTAATGTGGGACACACCCATACATCTTTCAACCCTCATAACTATTTTCCTACCTGCAAAATAACATACAAGTTTGAGTGTCTTTACCATTCAGACAGCCTATCAACTTTCATAAATTACATTCTCATAGATTAACAGAAAAAATCCATCTTGAACTCTTTATAAGTCTGTAATTATCATTATTAATATCTGTTTGACATAATGTTTCTACAATGTACATTTACTTTAACCAGATCTAAAGAACTCAAAAGCATATATATAAACGGACAGTATTTTTACAATAGAATCCATTACTTCCATACTTACTTTTGAATTATGAGCTATTAACTCTAAAGTGCCAATTTCACAACCACAAAAAATTAATTATGCAATTTTCTTTTTCTTTCATTTCATGTAAACATCCCCCCCCCCTTGAGATGGCTATTTCCCCCCCCCCTCCCCACCACCACCACCTAGCCATATCCTGAGAGCCAAGTAGAGGAAAATAGGTCCTATAGCAGACCAAAATAGTTTCCTGACATATAACTTGCATTAAGGTTGGAAGGAGGGAGGAAACTAATATTCAAAGAAAAGTACAGATATTAAATTTCAGTTTTAAAATGAGTCTTATAATCACTCTTAAACATGCAGAATACATGTCCACAACATGTTAGTTCTCAACTCTCCCATCTAATTCATATTAATGTTTTAATACATTAAAAATTATATAACTCCCTTCTCTAAATACTCTTATCCACATCATTTTGAACTATGATAAAATACACTTTATCTATATATATATATATATATATATATATATATATATATATATATATATATATATATATATATATATATATATATACACACACACACACATACATACACACGGGCATACCTCACCTTACGTTGGTAATTGGTTACAGGTGAGGCGACTTAAGTTGAAAAACGACTTACGACTTAAGTCAAATTTACTTATCTCTGACTTCACTTGTCACTAGGCTAAACCACAAATAACCGTTCCAGTTCTGTATTTTATCTATAAATGCAATCTGAATAATATATGGTTAATAAGAATCTATTTAAGCTTACAAACAAATAAATTCTTGTAAATTAAGATGTTTACAATTTAGCATGTTCACAGTACATCGCGGCTCTTTATTTGTGAATGTGGTTTCCTCTAAGATAGTATAAAATAGAGACTTTGTAAGGTTACATAAATCAAGTTATAATAATTTAGCAATAGTATAAAATAAACTTGTTACATTTATTGATATTTACGTTCAATATCTTTATTTTTCATTGCGTAGCCTGTGTAGATGACTGCAAATTGTCATTCGCCAGCGTCAACAGCTGATTGATTGTTGTTTGATTCGTATTCTAATAAACTGGTCAAGAGTTTGTTGAACTGTACTTCACTTGTCTTTTCAAGGATTACGTGATAGCTAAAACATATCAACAATACTCTGTTAACTACATGTGAGCATAATTGTAATACCGTCGTGACCTTAAAAACAGCCGGCACAAAGCCACAATAAAAAATCGGTAAATGCTGTAGTCAAAATACACATTAAATTGATAATAGTAAAGAACAAAAATTATTAAACAAAGTTCAGATAACATAAACCAGGATTATTGTAGAAAAATTATGCTGTCGACTAAATCTACAGATTAGCTAACGAAATAGAATGACATTTAAATCCCAGTCTACAATCAAACATAGATTTAAGCCAAGTGAAAGTTTATATTATGTGTAGTACTTACCCGACGATTTCTAAGGAAGAGAGAGAGAGAGAGAGAGAGAGAGAGAGAGAGAGAGAGAGAGAGAGAGAGAGAGAGAGAGAGAGAGAGAGAGAGAGAGAGAGAGAGAGAGAGAGTTATTCGCAATAGTCTTGAGATCAGGTAAATAAAAAAGTAATTGCTGATTGTTAAGTTGCACTTGAAATTCAGAAAATAGTATACAAAAATGTAATTTCAAGTGATTTAATAAACTTTTATTCGTATTTATTATACAATACTGTAATATGATTTTATGTGCTTTTATGCTTCAAATGGTAGATAGTTGAACTATCATAGAAAATGTCACTGTTAGGCTCTTAAAAACCAACAATTCATATAAAAATTGTCGCAACTGTTTTCACAGTTTATTCGCTAGGATTTATGTCAATTATGTGAACGTTTATGTTGGATTAAGTATTTTGAAATGATTTTATATACAGTACTTTAATTCTTATTTATAGTAAATTAACATGTTTTGTGTGCTTTTAACACTCTTCCAGTGACATTAAGATTTTGATACTTGTGGCGGACAGACGGAAAGTCAAACAAAATGACACAAAACTGGATTTTTATTTTCCCATGTATTGTTTTTGACAACTGACGTAAATTCGAAATCAACTTAACTCGAAACGACGCATTTCGAGGTACTGTATACCTGTGTGTGTGTGTGTGTGTGTGTGTGTATGTATGTATATACACACACATATATATATATATATATATATATATATATATATATATATATATATATATATATATATATATATATATATATATATACAGTATGTGTATATATATATATATATATATATATATATATATATATATATATATATATATATATATATATATATATATATATATATATATATATATATATATATATATATATATATATATATATATATATATATATATATATATTTGGGCTCGAACCATGCCATCCTGATGGAAGTTTCTCTAGGCAGCTTTCTACTTGGGATATTTACTGCGAGTGATATACCAGAGAATTTTACCTGTAGAGGTATCACGGGCTTATGACTCAAGGAGTGAATATCCTTTAAGATATCGTGTATGTAACAGGGACATGTTTAAAACAACCACAGCTATTCTTCCCCTAATAAAGTTAACCTTGTCTTGACGGATATGGGATAGGATTGGTTACGTGGGTGAACCGTTATAACTCCAATACCAGTATGTTACTGTAATCATGTTCGCTGGTTCGCCATTTTCCTTTTAGCAGCTGCCATATTGTTACAAACTTGGGAGTTTCTCTGCTTTGTTTTTCAAAGTTTTCGGTACTTTTTTGGATATGGATGCCTATGCTTCTTCATCATCAGTCAAGTTTAGTACAATCTTTGTTTTTAGTGGAGAATTTCACATCTCCCACTCATTTTTCCCAATGTGTCTGTTTCTAGTTCGTTAGCGCCACATGTTCTAAGCCGGTTGCTTAAATGTCTAAGTACCTCAGTGTTTTATATGGATTTCTTAGCTAGCCCTCTTTAAGTATGTTGCTTATATGCTTTTACGGGTATTTTATTATTCTAGGTTAGACATTTGCTTTATTGCATGCTTGCCTTACCTAGCCGATGGCCTAGATTAGCCATTACCACTATCCTATGGCTCAGGCTAGCTATTACCCTACCCCATCCATCCCTTCTTGCCACCTAACCACATGGTTTGTGTGGCTGTTGGCCATCCTCCCTTTCTATTGATATGTCATAGTGGGGAGCTGCCTTCATGAAGAGTTATAGATTGATGGACACAGCCGGCTTAGGTTGACAGTTTCCTCTTTCTACCTAGCCCTGTTCCCTTTGCCTATTTACTGTTGTTTCCCTTGGAACACGACTAATTCTGTTCTAACATCAACAAGTAGGCCTTCCTTACCTGCCGTCTTATCCTTCTCCTAGGCTATTACCCTTAGTTTGGCTATGCAGCAGCTGGTTGGGAGACTGGTTCTCTGTGCCTACTTACTGTAGATCCCTTAGAATGACTTCATATTGTTTTAATACTTCAATTGGGCCTCCCTTTCCTGCTGCCTTACTAGACTCTGGGGTCCCTTACTCCCTCTACCTGTTAGACTTCTTTCTTCTTGGCCATGGAACTTCAGTTCCTTTGCCTAGTCTTACCTTCCCTGGCCTTCGAGAAACCTCAATTGCTATATATCTAGACTAGGGGTTCCCAACCGGTGGGTCGCGGCGAAGCCTTGGCAGGGGGTCGCGGAGCCTTGTTAGAAGTAGCTTGGGATAGCATTAATTTCATTTCATCTTGCTCTGTATCATCGTCTCCATTGAAAAGTAAGTGATGATTATTATTCTCTTGTTTATCATGTTTAAAAATTTCTTTTTTTTTCTTATGTTTGTGTATTTTGTTTGACGTTTTTTATGTTGTTTCTTAAACGATGGATTAGATTTTTTCCGCCATTTACGGAGTGGATTATTTCACTTTCCCACTTGTGACTTGAATATTGAAGACAAACTTGATTAATCTGACAGTTTTAGTTTTCTCTTTAATTTGTAAGTGGCTACGATTTACTATAAATTTGATGCCTATCTTTATGTGAGTTATTGTTATTTTAGTTCTTGTATGATTTTCTGTTTTTTTGTTAGACAAAATTCATAAAAAGAAGTTATTCCTGCAAAACCTTCGAATAACAATCTTTTAATGTAGAGCTGTTAGCAAAAGTAAGAGCAAAGTTATCAAGAGATAGATGAAAAAGCTGTCTGAATTTTCTATATTTTTTGGTGGACATAACTACTGAAATTTATAGAAAAGAACTTATTCCTGCAAAACCTTCGAGTAACAACCTTTTGCTGATTACACTTCTTTTTCGCTCTTCTGACAATATGTTTCACGTGTATCTATTTGTTTTTAGTCATGCTTTTTTTTTTATTATTATTATTTACGTGTCTATCGTATGCATTAAGAAATTTATGCCCGGCTCGTAAATTACTTACCACCAGTCAGTGTTCCAAAGCGTGCATTATTCAACATTTTTACTTTATTTTAACAAGGAGATAAGTTAGCAGTAGAGGTGAGTTGTGTCTGGCAAGCATGCTGTTGTGATATGACATTTTGATTGGAAACATGTTTTTATTTAAGTTTCTTGTTTATTTTCTAATTGAATATATTCCTAATATCATTTTTATTCTATTCACGGCATTGAGAAACCACAGTGTGTTTTGTGCCATACTATCCTAAGTGCAGAGTCATTGAAACCATCAAAACTCGAGCGTCATCTCGAGACGAAACATCCAAAACACGCAAAGAAGGATTTGGATTTCTTCAAACGGCATGAACGGTGTCTTAAAAGCCAAAGACTCGATAGAAGTGGGTCGTTTCACCAGCAGAGTGCAACCGTATTGGAAGCCTCATATGAGATTGCATTCGAAATTGCTTAACAAAAAAAGCCTCACACGATTGGAGAAACACTTATTAAACCCTGCACGATGAAAGCAGTAAATCTTATTCTTGGAGAAGCCAGTGCAAAAAAGATGCAACAAGTATCCCTGTCAAATAATACTATACAGAGGCGCATTTCTAAAATGTCTATGGATGTGAAGGAACAGGTTTTGACTGAAATTAAGGGTTCCCCTTTGTTTTCCTTTCAGCTCGATGAGTCAACAGATGTAAGTTCATGTTCTCAGTTGCTTGTCTTCGTGAGATACATTAATTCAGGTGACATTAAAGACGAATTCTCATTCTGCAGTGCACTTGAAACCACAACAAAAGCTGAGGATGTCATGGAAAAAGTTTCAACTTTTTTCCAAGAGGAAGATCTTCAATGGGAAAACGTGTGTGGGGTTTGTACGGATGGGGCACCGGCTATGCTGGGATCGAAATCAGGATTCCAATCGAGATTGAAAAAGCTAGCACCTCAAGCAAAGGGCATCCACTGCATGATTCACCGATATGCTCTCACCAGTAAGACTCTCCCTGCTTCTCTGCAGGAAGTGCTTGAATCTTTAATCAAAATTGTAAATTATATCAAGACTAAAGCACTCAACACTCGCCTATTCAAAGAACTATGCAAAGACATGAATGCTGACCTCTTCCACACAGCAGTACGTTGGTTGTCGAAAGGAAACGTTATTAATCGTGTCTTTGAAATGAAAGATGAAATAAAGCTATTCCTGGAGACTCAAGAAAGGAAAGATCTTGTTGTCCACTTCGAAGATGAAGCATGGAATAAAAGGGTTGCGTACCTAGCCGACATTTTTGACCAACAACAAGCTCAATTTGAAGCTTCAAGGAAGGGAAACACATGTTCTCCTTTTACAAGATAGTTTTCGGGCCTTTGTTTCCAAACTGCAAAACTGGCGTCGGAAAACCAATCTTGGAAACATCGCTATGTTTGAAAAACTTTGTGGAGTGATGGATGAGTCTCACATCCAACTGGATCAGTTCCTCAAGGATGAGATTACCAAACATCTTCAGTCTCTAGAAAAGGAAGTTAAACGTTACTTCCATGAGCTTTCACAGGAACAGGAGGCCCTGGTAAGGAACCCATTTTGTACTGAACTTGATGTATTCAGCATCCCAGATGAAATCCAAGATGAATATCTGGATCTAAGCAATGACTCTTCAGCTCGTGATCTCTTCAAGGTGAAATCCGTGACTCAGTTCTGGTGCGGTATGTATCAGTCATACTCCAAAATCAGCATGATAGCTTTACTTGTCCTTGTTCCATTTGCTTCTACCTACTTGTGTGAAGCAGGATTTTCCGCTCTTGTCAATATGAAAAAAAACAATAGGAACAGATTGGAATTGGATGTTGGAGATGACATGAGACTGGCTCTAACAAACGTTCGGCCACGAATTTCAAAGCTTGCTGCTCAAATGCAACATCAGGCATCCCACTAGCTGGGTTGGATAGCTGTTCAAACCTATGTTAATATTATTTTAAGAAATATATGTTCTCTTTGTGAATTCAGGTTGGACCAATGTGATTTAATTTGCAAATAGATAATTACAGCAATTTTAAATGTTTTCTTCGATGTTTCTTTCCCTCTCCTTAACTTAACAGAAAATAAAAGGAAAATTAAGCTGATGATAGTAAGCCTAAGTAGGGGGTCGCATGGGTTTCAGATTTTTAGCAAAGGGGTCGCGAGTGCAAAAAGGTTTGGAACCCCTGATCTAGACAGACCGGCTTGGGGTGACTGCTAGTCTATTCTCGGGTTTGCATGAGTAATCCTAGATTGGGTTAGATCTCTCTGCCGAGGCGGCCTCCTCCTGGTAGGCGTGCTGCCGCTTCCCCTTCCTAATTAGCCTATTTGATCTTCCTGGCTGTGGAACTATAGTTCCTTTGCCTAGTCTAGTTTTCCCAGGCATCTGAGGATCTCTCAACTCCTATATGTCTAGACTGATCAGCCTATTCCTAAATAGGCCAAGGGATCTGATCATAAATAGGGATCATCTCTCTTGCCGCCTTAGCAGTCGTATTGGGTTAGGTATACGGCTCCCTCCTCTCGGCTATTTTTTCTTGCTGTGGAACTTTGGTTCCTTTGCTCGGTCGGATTTCCCTGGCTTTAGTGTCCACCACTTTGCCATATTCTCTAGACCTGCCGGCTTGAGTGTTTTTAGCACTAGATGTGAGTAGACTGGGATCTTTTTTTCGTTTATTAAAAGATGAGAATGCTTCCCTTGCCGTCTTAGCCATAGCCTTACACTTGTCGGCTGCATCTACATCCTTCCCTTCACCTCCCTCTAGATCTGGCCTCCTGGGTTCTTGGGACGCTTAACCCGAATGGTTACTTCGGCCATATACAGTACATCACCCTAGCCTAGATCTTTTCCTTGTGGGTAACTTGCCCTAAGGATCTAGTATCCTTCTTACTTTATCAAGTGACCTTAGACTACAGGCTCATTAGCTTGGTGTCTACACAAGGAATTTGCCTTCCCTTTCCTATGAATAATTGGCAAACTTCATAGTATAGCTGGAATAGTTAAAGGATCACAAATATCTTTAAATCTCCCTAGCATATATTAAGCGATCGTTTTAATGATCTCTTTCATCATTTCTGAGGAACATAATCCTCTAAATTGATCGATAGGATATCTCCTAGTTGTCAGATTTTCATTGAATTTGCTAATTCCTTGTATCCTGGCCAATTCAAACGGATCTCTTTATTTTGCAATGGGTAAACTCCCTTGCCTTAATAAATTTAATGTGAACAACTAGGCTAGTGGTAGTCAGCCCTACCAGCTGACCATAAAATAACTGATCTATATCACTCCTTACCCTCAGACTATACCCTATGGGGAATGCCTCCCAGCTGTCGACTTAGCAATGCCTACTTACACTGTTGCGTCGACTCAATTGCCAAGTAGGGGAAGGTTAGACCATGGGCCTATGTTGGCTTTACACAGCTGTCTCCTTAGATCGAGTGGTCTCTGATTTCGCCACCATAGGTTGTCTGATCGACCGATTTTGGGGAAAAAGTGTTCTATTAGTATGAATCTTTTTCTTTCACTTCATTCTGCCACTAGTTAAGAATTCCTATAGAATCCTGAACTGTTTGGCATAAGCTTCCATGGTAGTGTAGCCTTAGCTGTAGGTAGTAGTAGGTAGACAATTTGAATTGGTGTATATATATCTGTATTAATGCCGAATCAATTGTTTTAAAAAATATTCTGCATACTTTTTATATTTTCAAGATATTGGAAATTTTTCTGTGACAACTTACTCATTTAAATTTTTCTTTTCTATCTTTACAGGTTGCTGCGGACCACCTGCCGAAAACAAGCAGACTCTCATGTTTCCAAGGGATCCTTTGCTATCTGGGAGACATCAAACTGCAGTATATGCAAGGATCTCCTTCTGCACTGGAATTGAAAGATCTCCTATTCCACAGGGCTGATGTGACCGCGGTGTACGGTCATCAGATACTGAGGGTTCAACTTCCGATGGTACCTCTAGTTCCTGCAGATGTAGTCCGGGACGCGCTTCAGGACATGAATCTGGATGCCGACAATATGTCAACAACCTCTTCAGTTACATCGGAAAAAGAAAGGCTATTGCTGACGACAAAAGCCTCAGATGACTCGCTCGACAGTCAGCAGGTAAGTACTGTTCCTAGTACTTCTTTTTTACCCATTCCTGTCCCTGCATCTGATACACCTGCCTCATCTTCCAACTCCAACTGCCCTTTGCTCCCTGGTCAATTGGAGTTCATGGCATCCATGAAAGCATTGAAAGATTTCCATGCAGAGCATAAGAAGGCTCAAGCATCCTTAGAGGCAAAGATAGAGGCGCTTCAACAGGCACCAAAGACCAAGGCTCCACCAGTCTTGAATCTTCCAGACTGTTCAGCAAAAAACCCTTGGTGTTACACAGAACATATGGTTCTGAGTAAGGGGTACCTTCATATTGGTGATGGCATGGGCTATAAACAGGTTTCGAACTTAGCATTTTACTCCTCAATCAAGAATTTCCCTTTCTGTTATGTAAGGTTAAATTCTGAAGAGTCTTTTTGGGATGATGTGATTCCCAAGGAAACCACCACCTTAGACTATGGTAAGGCTCAAACCCAGTTGTTCAAAGAGCTCAAGTCAGCTGAGTTCGCTATCACTCAACTTTCTGCTTTCGGCAGAAAGCAAGCTACTTTCGTAGCTCCCAAGGATACTGTCTTTCTCTTTGCCTCAAAGAGTCTGGAGGCTGTTAGAAAGGCAGTAGTGGAAGATAGACTCCTGTCAGTGCTTAAGGAGTTCAAGCCTGTTTTTCTTGCTCTCCCATGTGACTCTGACAGTTGGCAAACTGGATAGAGATATTTGAGGTAAGCAGTTTAATGATAGACTGCCCAGAATTCCTGACTTCCTACTAAAAGCAGAATTGGAGGCCAAAGAGAAAGATTGGCTGCTTCTTAGTTGCACCAGTCTTATCTCGAAATGCTTATTGGGAACTATACTAAATCTGAACTCTTCCTGGTTTTGGCCAAGACCCATTTAGCTCCCTTCCATCGTGACCTGCATGCGTTCTTTTTAGCCTGGAGTGCATGCAGGAAGCACGTCCTAGCAGCAGCAACTATCAAGCATGAGCCTAAAAAGTTGATTGACTCTAACATCTAAGGGAAATATCTTTTTCCCAAAAGGTGGTGAAAGAAGTCATGGATAGGGCAGTTCACGAGAACAAGAGCCTTATGTAGAAATGGGGCATGTCTGCTAAGAGGAAATTTAACTCTGGTGAAGGACCACAACCTAAAAGCAAAAAGGCTGGGAGACCCTTTAAGGGCAAGAAATCATTTACTGCAGCAACTGCTACAGTTGCCACTATCCGCCAGATGATGTACACGGTTCCCCAGCAGTATGTTACACAGTCCCCAACTTTCAATCCTATTTATGAACGGGTCGCTACCATATTTCGCTCCATTGGAGCTCAAGGGAGAAGTGGGAGTGGAAAGGGAAAATCTGGAAGAGGTGGCCAATCTAAGGGCTGAAGAAACAGAGGCAGGTCGCTTAAAGGAGCAGGTCCTTCCAAACAACAATAAAGACCTTTCAGTAGGGGGAAGAGACCGTCGCTTCAAGGATCAAAGGGAGTTCAATCCTTGGGCACACAGCATAGTCATGAAAGGAATAGGCTGGAAATGTAGACAGAAACCACCACAGTTCAAGAGATTCTTCCAACCCACAACATTCCTGGAAGAATATGTACAAGATCTCTTCCAAAAGGGAGTTATCCATTGTACAAAATCCATGAACTTTCAAGGATATATTATCAGGGAAATTTGCAAATTTAATGTTAATGGAGTCCTATCAATTGAATTTCCAGTGAACAGTGGAGTACTCCAAAGGAGTGTGTTGTCACCTATGTTATTTATCCTCCTCATGGATTTTGTAATGCATAGAACAGTTGGGGATGGTGGAGATGGATTGCACTGGATTGCTAACAGGAAATTAGCTGACTTGGAGTATTTTGATGCCGCTGTCCTTAATAGCAGAGCATCACAGGAATTGCACAGCTTGCTTGCAAGAATGCATGAAATACCACATGAGGTTGGACTTAAGATAAATAGAAGAAAGAGAGAGATGATGAGAATGGAATATGCAATGGAAGATGAAATATCATTGGAAGGAGAAAGGATTAGTGAGGAGGAATCATTTAAATATTTAGGAACTATATCTAATACAGGATCTTTAGAATTTGAGTTTAATGAAAGATTGGAAAAAGCAAATCAAACAATAGCTAGATTAAGTAAAATTTGGAAATCAAACTGCCTAAAATAACATATAAAAATCTGGCAAAATATTAGTTTAGTGAGATAGGTGTTACTGTATTGACATATATCTTGGTATGACAATGAAACAATATCCAACAGATTTTGTAGATTTGAGAGCAAAGCCCTTAGAAGAATATTGGGAGTTAAACGGCAGGATAAGATTAGGAATGAAACTATAAAGAGAATTTACTCACATGTCATATGTGAATGAGATCATGGTGAGGTGCAGATGGAGATGGTTTGATCATGCTCTTTACACTCCCCGAGAGAGATTAGTTTACCAAACTTACAGCTGGGCTCCACAAGGCACTAGAAGAGCTGGAAGACCCAGTCCTACATGTGTGAGGACTATGGAGCGTGAAGTAGGAGATGATGAATGGAGAAGTATTGACTTAAAAGCTCAAGATAGAGATGACTGGCAAAATCTATCCGAGGCCCTTTGCGTTAATAGGCATAGGAGGAGATGATGATGATTATGGGAATCAAAAGCAGCAGCTTTGACTAGGTGTCTATTTGTGATGACTTTTTATCAGAAGTACTGAATAAAATATGAATACATTTATTTTTTTTTGCAAGACTTTTTAGATATGTTATTCTTTGTAGATATCTATCAGATACATTTTTTTAAAAAGAAGTTGACGATTGTATGACATTGGAGGGTACTGCACCTTCTTTAATCTGACATAATTATGGAATCCAATTAAAATTACATTATCTGGTTATTAATATTTTTTTATATCAGGAATTTTTTACTATAAAATGTTCGATGGTTGATTGTTATTGTACAATATTCCATTAAATAAATCTTTGTAAAGAAAATATCAGCTAACAGAATTAATTGAGCTGGAGTAAAATGAACATTATATTCATTACATTTCCCAGAACCAAATTGGCAAAAAATGAAAATACCCTCTACTCCCGTGTATTTATATAAGTGTTGGAGAACAGGTACGTTCTAATTATGATTTTTTTCATTCCCTTGCTGTTGTTCTTTTAAAATTTTTCTTCTTCATTATTTTATATCATATTTCAAATGCACTAGTCCACATTGGATTGAAATTATTTTGTGATGATTCATCCAAAAGCTTTCATACCTAGGATTTTGCATGCAATCTCCACAGACATATGATTCTACTTTGGCAGGCAATATTTTAAACAATTCTTGCCAATATGAATAAACTCTTGGTTTTTAAATAAACGGTGTGAAGATCACAGCATAAGCATTCAAATTCCATCACAAGTTTGCTTATATCACAAAATTTTACTGTTTTCATCAATCATAGTAGTTTAATTGAAAGACAATAGTATCAACTCTTCTTCACCCCAGGGGTTAACTACTGCAATGTACTGTAATTGTTTAGTGGCTACTTTCCTCTTAATTTAGTATGGGTAGAAAAGACACTTTAGCTATGGTAAGCAGCTCTTCTAGGAGAAAGACACTCCAAAATCAAACCATTGTTCTCTAGTCTTGGGTAGTGCCATAGCCTCTGTACCATGGTCTTCCACAGTCTTGGGGTAGAGTTCTCTTGCTTGAGGGTACACTCGGGCACACTATTCTATCTTATTTCTCTTCCTCTTGCTTGGTTAAGTTTTTATAATTTATATAGAAAATATTTATTCTCAGGTTACAGTTCTTGAAATATTTTATTTTTACTTGTTTCCGTTCCTCACAGGGCTATTTTCTGTTGGGGCCCCTGGGCTTACAGCATCCTGCTTTTCCAACTAGGGTTGTAGCTTAGCAAGTAATAATAATAATAATAATAATAATAATAATAATAATAATAATAAAGGGATTTTGACGAAGGAAAAATCTATTTCTGGGGAGAGATCTGTGGCGCCCGGTGAAAAGGGGTCCTTCTAATACACTTTTCTGATAAAATCTTCCAATTATACCAGAGAAAGATAAAAGCATGGAATGCAGAGGTTACTACCCTCGCGCGAGCACCTTGTGGGTGTCGTGTATAAAGCAAAGGCGCGTGGAATCCACTATTCACAGGTTGTCTTCCATTTAGTTAATTCCTTCGTCAAAGGGATGGGCCGATACAGAGGCCCCAGCCAACCTACCAGAGCCACGCCACCCACGCCCGACGCGAGCGCCATCTGAACAACATCCTTCTTTTTGGACTGCTACAATTGTGGGATATTTTGTGGTGCTCTCGGCTATTTTCACACTCGTGGATTTATTTCGTCATGACCGAAGCTCCATCTTCACCCATTCCAATGTTAAGTACCATAGTTTGTTTTGACAGCTTTTTGTAGTACCGGGCTTTTGTTTTATATCCAGTATAGTCTGTTTTATCATTCCCGTCTGGCCCGTCCACGGCGGCCATTGTTTGTTCTCTTGTCTTGGGGAATTCATTTTAGTCTGCCCGTTTAGTACTCTGTCACTTAGGTTCTTGGTTAAGTCCCTGGCCTTATGCCTTTTGAACCGTTATTATTTTTATCGGTATTATGCTCATGGTACTTTTTGCTAGCAAGTCCAGTCTACGAACAAGATTAGCGTTCTAGCTTTATTATTGTTTAGTACGCGCCCCACCGGGGCGCTCGTCACTCGACTTTTCTATTTAATTTGGGTTTTAGCAGACGCTATTCTTCGTTCGTAGTCTTATCTTGATGTTACAATTTTATTTTATACGTTTATAATAGTGTTGTGTGCTTATTAGTCCTGATTTTGTGTCCAAGGGAGCGAGAGCTTGGAGTTCCCGTTTTCTGTTCGCAGTCACGAGTTACCCCTTTCTCTCGTTTTCTTTCTTATCTCAGGTGGGTGAGCGGATTTCCCGTTTTCCGTTTTGAGCGTTCAACGGGTTCTCCCTCCCTCACCTCTCTCCATACGGGTGTATGATAACTTACGGAGTTATTTAATTTTGGTTTCTTTTCAATAGTTAGCGTTATTTATTAGGTCCGAGTTCCGTCCTCTCCCCGTTACGGCTTGGGAGTAGTTCTGAACATTTTTCCACTCCGCCTTGAGTTCTACTCCGCCATGAGGGATTCTCAATGACTTTAGAACTATTGTTATATATATATTGTTTGCTTACAACCCTCTGGGACGGGCTTCATATTGTTTAGATACGACCCTCCGGTGGCCCTTACTACGGTCTCAGGCCACGGCCATATCCACACAATAGCCATTGTTATTACAATTGAGTTATTATTCACAATATAATTATTCAGGACCTTTCATCTCCCTCCGGCTTCACCGGAGATCGTAAATACGCTAATAATATTGATATGTGGAAAAGCTTCAAAGTTATATGACTATTGGTTTTCAATTTGATGGTCTATTAGTTTCATCCAGTATTGAAAAAATACCATTATAAATTTATTTTGCTTTTATTAGCCCACTCCAGTGTTTTAATCTGAAACCTCTATTTGAATGGAAAGAAATAAAAAAGCTTTTAGTAAAATGTTCTATGGGTCAAATGAAGTGCATGGGCAACCCTTTAATCGATGTTATGTCTAAGATTCCTACGATAAGATATGTATGAAGGAAGGGAAGGAACGTTTCCCTTTCGTACTCCACTTTGAGCTTACTTTTCTTAAAACCTATTTTACTGAATGATGAAAAAGTGCTATATACAAGTCAATATTTCTAACCTGACTACAATCTTACTACTGTCTGTACTAATAAAAACATTCAAAATGCAGCAATTATTGATAACAATCTATAATAACTTACGAGAGTAAACACTGCCTTGCGATGCTACTGATGACATGCAGCACCAATTTTCAGAATTCAATTATGCCACACTCAATCACTAGGTATCATCTGCAAACTGCAGTTTGTATATCGAGCATCTGCTGTATCTTACCTCAATTACTTTCTACTAATTGAAAGTCACATGTCAGGGCTACTCCAATTTATGATAAATTTTCATGCTTGATGCCAATGCTTCTCATGAACTGGAGTAAAAGCCAGTTACCCATTAACTTACCAAATACTGTAACATATTCTTTTCTTTATAACCAAAAACAGGGGTTTTAAAATATAAACTATTATTTCTATATACCTTTGGAAAGTGAACTACTATTAATTCAGAAGTACCAAATTCATGAACTCAGAATAAAAGCAAAAAACCATACAAATTTTCCTCTCGTGCTCCAATGCAACCCATCTCCTGATCTGACAGTGAAAGATAATGAGTGGTGAGTTAATATCATATCAAAGAGTGTTAATTTAGATTGGTGAATTTGTGACACCTAACGTAACATATTACCTTGACTAAAGAGGGGAGGAGAGCAGTTAACTATTATTTTTCAAAAGTTATGTATGGAAAAGGAAGATAAGTTTCAAAATACTGTTTATTTCCATAAATCTTAAATTTGAAAAGTAGGCTGCCATATTACAAAGTTTCCTTTTAAAGTTACAAAACAAATAGAGAAGAAAGATTCATTATGTAAGATCTCACCTTTAAAGTAACCCAATGCCACAAACCCTTCAACATTCCTTTCTCCTTTTCTTTACTTCCCCCACACCAAACGAACCTTAAACTTTCGGATTTCCAAAAAAATTAACGTGTGCATTATCTGCCAATATTCAATGGATGATATATAAGTTAAGGATCTCTATAAACAGCAGAATAACTCTGGTGGTTCCATTTTGACCACAAACAGAAGGGTTTATAGATCTGTGGCCTCAGTTGTCAGACTGCCTGAGGAGGTTGCCATACAACACCAATCTTCTCAGACAACTGGTTTTGAGGACAATTCATGAATTTTGGATGGGATTCATCCAAATTCATATGTGCTGTATCTAATAGCATGGGGATTGTCCACTGTATTCTCAGAAACAGGTTTTTGAGGTCCTCTAGATTGTCTATCTTAGGTTCTAAAAGACAGTGTGCTGTACTAATAATCTGTATTAAAGACAGTGGAGTGTTCATTTTTATTGTAACAATAATATTCTTTATTTCTATAATCACCTTTTTTCATGTTGCTTCTCTCGAAGCTTGGCTTATATCAACGTTTACCGAAAACTTTTTTTTTAAAGTTCACTAATGTGTTTACCTGACGTCAAAGCCAACAAGAAAATTCTTAGCCATGAGATTGTTAAACAAAAGATTTTTCCAAAAGTTCAAAACTTGAACCTTTTAAAAATTGTAATGCTAAAGCTAAACTTCACAAAATTTATCTGACTACTAAAGGTCTTTCAATATTAAAAGATCTAAATATACAGTATATACAATGATAACTCAAGACTATAAATCCAATACTTGATGCTTGAGTGCAATACTAAATTTGGATCTTTAACCCTTAGTAGCTGAAATGAACAATTTCTTCTCATGAAAAAAAAATAAAAAAAATTAACTATCATTAAAACTAGTTCTAGTCACCGGTACATGTCTTGACTTGCACCAATAAAAATGAACATTCCACTGTCTTTAATACAGATTTTTAGTACAGCACACTGTCTTTTAGAACCTAAGATAGACAATCTAGAGGACCTCAAAAACCTGTTTCTGAGAATACAGTGGACAATCCCCATGCTATTAGATGCAGCACATATGAATTTGGATGAATCTCATCCAAAATTCATGAATTGTCCTCAAAACCAGTTGTCTGAGAAGATTGGTGTTGTATGGCAACCACCTCAGGCAATCTGACAACTGAGGCCACAGATCTATAAACCCTTCTGTCTGTGGTCAAAATAGAACCACCAGAGTTATTCTGCTGTTTATAGAGATCCTTAACTTATATATCATCCGTTGAATATTGGCAAATAATGGAAAGGGGTACAGGTCCAGATTCAACCAGTCTTGTAACAGGGCATCCACTATCCATGTTAACGGATCTGGAACTGGTGAACAAAACATCTCTATCTTTTTGTTTATGGATGTTCAAAACATGTCCACTTATGGTTGTCCCTGACAATTCCAAATTACTATAAACACTGAAGCCATTAGTTTGGAAGACTGGGTTTTCCTGCTTAACTGATCTGCAAGACATTAAATTCTGTGGAATAAACCAAAAAGGAAAATTTCTCTCAATGTCCTGACAAGCCAAAACACTATCTCAACTATCAGTATCAGGATTCTGACCTTGTTCTGCCTTGCTTCAACATACAGTAGAGTAAAAGCAAATGCTATCATATTGTCTGAAAACACTGCCATGTACTTTACTACTATCAGTAGTTCTTGGTCCTGAAGGGCCTTAATACTGCTTAAAATTCCATGCAATTAATATGGAAAGTTGATTCTTGCATCATCCATTTTCCTGACAGATGAATGAGATATACAGTTGTTCACCATCATTCCTGTGAAGCAGCCATGAAGAGAGAGGTCGGATCTCCATTTCCTAGGAAACTCCCTGGGATAATCAATGATGATCACCCCCACTTACTCAGTAATTGAAGATGGTCTGTCACCATTGGAATGGAGACTGTCTTGATCAAATATTGTTTTAATTTCAATAGAGATGATATTGTAAAACTCTTATTTTAGGCATCCCATTGGAACAAATTTCTCTAAAGAAGTCATGGTCCTTAGTTTTCTCATCAACATTCGAACTAACAGACTTCCTCCTTTTGAACTTTTCCAGCAAAAGAAAAAAATAAATAAAATTTTCTATTGGAAAAGCCTGAATAGGAAATGTTGCCATTATCATTCTTAAATGTAAAATCCTCAGGGTGGGATAAGAAGAGTTTTTTTCCCAGTTGACCGGGATACCCACAGTTCCAGCAACCTAAACAACCCCACTTAATAAACTGAAATACTTTCATACAAACCATCTTCCAGGTATAAAAGTACCTTGATTCTCATTGGGAAATGGAAGCCATCATCCTATTGAAGACTTATGGGGCTCTCCTGAGACAAAAACACAGTGGCTTTAATTGATATACCTTTGAACTGTTCATAAACTGAAGGTATTTTCTCAAATTCAGATGAATGGGAATGTGAAAGTAGACATCTGTATGGTCTTTGGAAACATCCAATCTTGTTCTTTAGAGGACCCAGGAATGTCAAGAGCATTTCAATTGAAAATTTAGTTAAAACTGTAAACTTATTGAGGTTCAAAACACAGAACTAGTCCAAAACCCCTTGGGATAACCTGTTGTAAAAACATAGATTGTTTCAAAATATCAACAATTATCTTTACCTAGACACAAAAAGAAATGTACAAACTTCATTCATCTCAGAGCAGCATCTCTAGCCTGTGGTAACACAAGAAAGACCTACGCTACTGTAGTGAAAGTGCTTAAATGGATCAAAGCATGAAGGTAACTAAAACAGTTTGAAAGAAAAATAGTTTGAAAGAAAAATGGTCAGACTAAATAAATTTCACTTATGAACAGAATAACTTTAACAAATACAGTCAAGATTTAAGAAAATATAAAAAAAAATATGCATGCATATGAAAGAGAGAGAGAGAGAGAGAGAGAGAGAGAGAGAGAGAGAGAGAGAGAGAGAGAGAGAGAGAGAGAGAGAGAATTGTGTTTGCATTAGTGGAAATTGTAATAAAAATTACCTCTTTCAAACCTTTTGTTATTTAATTTAGTTATGATAAGTAATACATAGGTTTTTTTTACAAAAGCTCCAATAAAATTAGCATTTTGTAATCTTTAAGTCTACTTTGTCTAAAATGTTTCTTGTTAATTTTACATCATGGCTTAACCTATTGCTATTTTCATCTTGATAATATGTAAAACAGTATTGTATCAGCCACTAAAATATCAAGGAATTACATATGCACAAACATTCTTAGAGTTGTGTTGTGCATGAACTAAATAAAAGTGAATGTATTAGACTGCTTTAGCTTTTAATTTTGGCTGAGTATTATGGTTGGGGATGATTTAGATCTTTTCTAATGGTTCATTGAACGGAAATAAAAAATAACTACATTAATATGTAATATATATCTCAGTATTATAATTACACAATTTCAAGCGTTTCCCAATACAGCAGGATTAAACAAGGTGCCAGATTATTGATGGTGGACCTATAGTTAAGTTACCATCCAGCTGCTTATAATTATGATTCTGCTTTTCAATTACTGTTTATCTGAAAACAGAGTATGGAATTTGGTAAACACATACTCCTGTACAATATTTACTGAGATATATTAGTATATACTGAAGGAATTAAAACCTGATTCATTAAGGGTATATCCTTTAAAAAATTTATGAAGTAAATACCCCAAAAGAGAAACATCTTTCTAATCACTACCAACCTCTGTACCCAATTCAAAATCATTATATAAAAAGTCTTGTTGACTTCATCCTTGTCACTAATCTGTTCCAAAGTACTGGGACCAACTGGACCATTTCAAAAATGTTTACTTTCCATTTCCTCTAAAATATTTATAAAACACAAATGATGATAATACATCATATGGTTAGAGTCCTATGAGGAACTAACTACCAAAGAGGTACTATAACTGCTAACTATCAAATTCCTTAATATGGCTAAAACTCTACAAAGAGTTAGCTACCAAGGATATACTAGCTTTCATATTTCACTCCATGTAATTAGAAATTTTTTCATCCTTACCATGAGGGACAGTAAGAACTTGCTTTCCTGTGAATCCGAGTTTAGAGAATATGCAAATAAATAATTTGGCTTCCCTTCACTTTAACCGAGACTAAAATGAATGAAAGTGGAGAATACTTAATGGCCACAGTTGCCATGATTCCATTAGATAACTTTAGTAAAGATACAGTGGTATAATCAGACAATTCAAAATAGCCTTTCCTTATGTAGAATACTTTGATCACCCTTCATATTTTAGTAAATAGTGACTGGCATATGGACTTTAAGAAATCTGTCTGTTGGTCTGACATGGTCTTGATATATGATGCCTGTTTCAGACATGGAGGTACAGGGATGGAAAATTGACAATTCGCCAACTAAATTAAAACCCTTTCCTTTAGGCAAACTCACAAGACCTGTCATTAATAGCATAAAAACTGCATCTGTTTGTGTTACCAAGTCTGATGTACATTATAAAATCGAAGCTCCTCACGATGGGATATGACAGTCTGTACTACTTCACCAAGACAAGACCGTTACTCTTGTTTTGGGGAGAGAGGGAAGAGAGATGGATATTGTTCTAATAAATTCACATCTTATGCTGTGGCATGAAACAAATCAAAGGAAACCCTTAATTGGTTTAAAACCAGGAACTATATTAATATTAGCAAAGCATAACTAATATCTACTATATAAAAAGTTAGGCAAGTACCTACAGTATATCAGTAACTTCTGCCAATAATGCCAAGAAAATTTGGAAAAACCTTGCAAAAAAAATTAATTAAATTATCAATCAAATAGAAGTAATACTGAGCTCATTTGGCTGAAAATGTTGAAAAATCTAAATTGCATTATAGGCTACAGCATTATTAACAACTTCCTCAACAGACACTTCATCAACACTTGCAGAAAGACATCATCAAAAAAATTAGAATAAATCTACTGATTCTATCCGGATGTCTCTTCTAGCATTTGCATCTCATTTTCTTGGCATAGCCCAATAAATTAAAAGAAAATAATTCATTTGCCATTGTTTGAGACTACTCAATGATGGCACAGAAAGACAAAAGTAACAATCATTATTCCAGCATTAAGCGTGCACAGGGTATTGGCCAATCTATTTGCCTGAATTTGAAATATTTCCGTAAACAACCAAAGGAGATATACATGTTTAAGATTGAAACATAAATACACAATAAGACATCAGATAATTAATGAAAACAAGAAATAAGGAGGATGTACATGTGAACACGGGGGACAACTTCGCTAATTTGAATCCCAATTTTTTTTTATGGTACTTACTCAGCACTTTTTATCCTCTCCACTGTCTGTTTAAGACATGGCAGGTGAAAGGGAGTACGGTATTACAATGTCTTGGATGGAGGTGCAAAGCAGCAAGAGAGGACTAATTCTATTATTTTCTTAAGTTTATTCATTAAGTTGGTTCTTCTGAATCAATAACATTTTACTTTTCAAAGGTAAAATTCATGGAAATATTACTTTTACGCATTTCTTTCGCCCTGGCCAAGATGGAGAGACAATGACAAATTACAAGTTTTACCATGTGGAATAGTAGTTGGAAAATATGAGACACTTCACCCAATAAGGAGAGTACCGGCCTAACTTGCTGAGTTTCAATTTCTCTCCTCTTTCTGCAGAGTAAATCAAAAGAGTAGTAAAGAAGCAACATATTCTTTATAATTGTGTGTGGATGTATGTGCACTAGTCACTGATTTGCATCCCGGTTCACTACTTCCTGGTAATTGAGTTATTGATCTTTTATGGATGATTTACTGCTATATATATCTCTGAATGCTGAGAATTTATAAAAAAAAAATGTGGCAACAAACCCTTTTTACTAAACTCCTAACTATAACGTTTTGGTTAGATGCAAGACTGGTTGGATGATGTGAAGATCATGGAAATATAAAGTTATTATATCATAATGAGCTATGTGCCAAACAACCACAAATTCAATTATGAATCTACAGTAACTAAAAATCAGTCAATTAATTTCTCCAATAACTTCGGCTTAACTAAATACTTAAACAGTTCAAGAGAGTCATCTATTGCAAATGAAAGAAAGAAATTATAAAAGCAATTTTCAAGTCATCAAGAATTGCTGGGTTCCAAAGTTCCAAATATATTTGATCAAATTAATACAGATTGGAGTAGAAGCTATAAGAACACTATGTTAGTGTGATCACAACGATCAAAAAAAAACTTCACGAGAAAGTGAAATATTGCTGATCATGAAAGTTTGGTCTTCTGAAAAAAAAAAAAACTGCTTAAGCTGCTTGTCCATAACATGTAAATCTCAGATACCACTTCCTTTACCTAGAATAAGTTTAAGCACAGAAATCTCCCTCATATCTTAACTAATAGATCCAAGGAAGGACTGAAGAAATTAAAATTATAGGCATAGGCTGCTAGTCTGGGATGGGTTACTCCAAAATAATAACATAATAATGTCTAGCATATGCAATCATACACTCAGGTTAAAACTAATGACTAGAATCCAAAGTAATAAGAATTATTCATCATTAAAGTTTTGTATAAAAAAAAACAATCACAATTGTACCCCAAAACACTGCACATTACAAGAATTTTACAGTAAAGCACTAAATAGTTTACTATAAAGACATGTTAACGTAAGAATACTGTATATGGCACTGTATATATCTATGTGTATGCTTAATGACTTCTATGTATAACAGATACATATAAATATAAAATTTTTTACCATTCCAAAACGTAAGCACAATCTTGATCAAGAACTGAATGCCCTCTTACAATATCTTCAAATACTTATTTTTCCAGTTGCCCTTTTCTATGGGATCCTCCATAGGTCAGCAATTCACACTTTGCTAACTCAGTGGAGGTAAAGAACAATACTGGCTAAAAGTTTATTGTTAAAGGTGAGTACAGATACACAACTGATTACTTTACAGAAATTAAAGATCTTACTGTATGCTGTCTTGGATCTCTGCAGATATGAATGTGGGATAGACACTGGATAGAGGTTTCCATCCCCCTACAGTAAAGATGTGCTATAAAGAAGATCCTGTCTCTGAAGAGGCTTTTCATTCTTGGCAAAAAAGCAGGAGACTCAAAGCCAATGGTAATGGTGATAATCTCCTTATCTCTACATTAATCTGCAAGCTTACTGAATTTTGCTCCCATACCTAATGCTATCAGAAAAATAGCCTTCTGGAATAACTTTTTAAAGAAAATAGTAGAATTACCTAATTTTGCCAAAAACTCAAACATTCTTACCATGAGACCAGGGCATTAAACGAGTTAGTAGGGATGGTCGTTGTAAAGCTAAGGACTGCATACTCTTGTGGAACATGTACGAGTCTAGGTCCCCATCAAAATCCCACCTAATAGGTTCTGTCAATGCAAATATGCATGACTAGATTGTTGGTGGCTTAGGCTTTCTGTCTTCAAAGAGATGGACCATAAAGGAAGCCAAGGAGTCCCACTATTATCTAGCACAAAGAACTATCCCTGAAAAAGACTATTCATGCCTGTCACATTATATGATTCTCTTCTGTATATACAGGAAAGAAAATGCATGCTTGAAGGTTGTGGGTCAGAAAAGAGGGAGAGAAGACATTCAGACTCCCTGCTCTCTGATACAGCTATGCTGACCAGAAAGGTTGTGACCTCGGTCCCAGTCAATAAATCAGTTGAAGCCCTGGCCTGTTTTGGCCACAAGCACAACTGTCTCTGAGAAGTCCAGAAAGATCTTCAAAAGCTACAAAATCATAGTCATTGGTGGAAACTGATAAATCCAGGTTGAAGGCATCTCTTGTAAGTGCCTGAGAATCCAAATTTGAACATAGTACAAAAGCTTGTGATTCCCTTACTTCCTAAACAGGTCTACTTGAAGATCAAATATAATCTCTAGGATTTCTTTGAAGGAGCTCAGATCCTAGGTCAATTCTATGTGCAGGGTTATCTGTCATGGAAGGGCCTCCACTCTCATATTGAGAAAGCTTAGAATGTGAATAAGAAAGAGGAACAGATCCCTCTTCTAAAGGACCTTTATAATTAGGAAAATCTCTGCTTTGAGAGCTCTTAAGCAAGAATCTCCTTTCCAGATATAATAGACTGCTGCCTGGTTGTCAATAAAAATCTTGATATGAATTTCTTTATAATTTGAACTTTTCTAACATCAGGAAATGTTACATCAGTTCCAACACACTTAAAGAAATGTTGCAAACTAAGGGGGCCCATTTCTTAACACATAAGAGTACTTTAAATGAACTCATCAAAACAACTTGGTTCTGTCTGTATGAATAAACATGGATATCGAGTTAAGGACCAACTGGACTAGCATGGAGAGGGCCTTTAGTGCAGTCCAAGGACTGGGAATTCTTTTGTAGCAACTAGGTAACTGGGATTGTTTGTCTTCAAACCTCTTCCAAGCTGCTCTCTTCTACAGCTAATTGAGGTCTTTTAACCTGGTCTTTAAAACTGGGTTGACTATTGAAGCAGCAACTTGAAGATGGCGCCTGGAGGAGAAACAACTCTGAAGAGAGGAATTGATTCTGCATAAGGTTCTGTTCTGAAATGCCCTTAGAAGCTTTGGAGTGACCTTTGACATGTTTCAATGCAGACTTAGCCATTAGAATATTTTTTCTTTTTAGGAACTAGTCTTGATTTCTTTAAATTCACCAAAAAACCTAGGTCTAGAACTTGCAGGACCAGAGGCATAGTTCTTTCATCTCTACCCAGACTTGCCAGTTGTCCAAATAGGCTGACCTGAACTTCCTGCAACCAAAGAAGTGTGATAATTAAATTTTCTAGGTTTTTAATACCCTTGGACCTTGGGGATATATTAAGGGCAAAAGGCATGACTTTGAACCTGCATGAATCACTCCTGAGCCGAAACCCTAAATAAGATGAAAGGCTATAGAAATGTGATAAGTAACTTTTAGATCTATAATACAGGTCCAAGACCATTAGTGTAATAATGTGTTGCATCTGATGTGATTGTTGAAGGAAGATAGGTCGAGGATCACTCTTCTCTGGGCCAAGTCTTTCTTCAATACAATGAATAGTCTACCATAGAATCTTATAAACTTGCATTTTTCTATGGTTCCCTTTCCCCAGCATTTTGGTGACAAAGGATTCGAGTTCCAAGGTTTGTGTAAAAAAGGATTGATATCATAAAGGTGGTTTAGAAATTACCAACCAATCCAGATCTTTTGAAACTATGCTCTGTTCCCACCAAGTAAAGACCCAGCAGTCTTGAAAACGATGAACAAACCCTGACCTGACGGCATTCATTGTTGGGATCCTTTACTCAGGAGAGACAGACCAGAACCTGGGCTTCACTTGTCTGCTTCTCATTGCTCATTTAACTTTGAAAAAGGATTACATTATTTGGCTTTAAGTTCCCTTTTAGCAACATATCCCTCTTAGATTCCAATTACATCTTGACCATTTTGGCCTGACACTGTCCTCCCACACATGCCTCTAAAAGGCATGGATCAAGGAGCTACCCTACCCCCTTCAGAAACTGCATCTAAGGCTAACCCCCCTTCAGAGACTGCATCTAACACATTGTTAAGGGCAGACTTGTGTATTATGAGTAAAACCTCCTATAGAATATACAGGGGCATGCCCTACGGGATGATTCTTTATTATGCCAACATGTTTGACTCGTGCCAAATAGCATATCAATTGACAGATTACAAAAGGTTTCCCACTAGGCCCCATTCCTCAACACCCATAGCAGAAACTATCCCAACCATCACCAAACCCATTAGTCTCGGGTGAGGAGATTCCACTCCCAAATGATTTTCTCCTGAACCTGAAAACCCAATGGTGCAAGCACATCAAGGTCCCCAGCCTGGGAGGAGCAAAGAATAGGAGGAATACAAGAACTTCAAGAAAGTAGGTCCTTGGATAAGTCCATCAGAGAGGGAGCAAATTGATGACTTAACTATTTGGCAATAACTCAGGAATCCACGGGAGTCACAAACTTGCTGATGTCAGGAGAAATAATAACCTGCCTTAAAAACCTGAGTCAGCCCTGATTAGAGAAAGCTGACCAAGCCCAGGGGGCACCCAATGGTTACCTCCCACTAGGGGAAAAACTCTCTCATCATCTGACTCAAAATCTATTTCTTGATTGCGGGCTTGGTCCACCAGAGCCCCATTACCAAAAGCTTTTGCTGCTGAATCCAAATCTGATTGGCAAATGAAATCTCACAGTTCCTTACCGGGGAAATTCTCCATGGAATCAAGGATCTTAACAAAACTTTTCACCCATACTGAAAGAAGAAATATAGCAATATCTCTCAAACCTGCTTCTAAAGGATTCCTTATTTGTGGCAGAAAGAATCCATTACACATAGATAGGGCAATTTTTAGGGTACAACAGTCACTATGATGGCGACACTGTGGATGACATCAACTTGGGTTAACGGGACTACTGCACCCAGCCAGGTTACTTAACTTTGATTTCACCCATTTGTAATACGAAATTCTTAATTGAAAACATGAATTTATTAGTATCCCAAGGAGGGGAGCCTACCTTCACCCATCCCGGGGACTCCCTAACCACTTAAGTATTTATATAGGAAATTAAAAGACTAAGAGGAGACTAGTCCCTTCCACAAACTATCAAGTAGATAGTTGGGCACCTTTGATAAATCGAAGGGTAGAAAAGAAGGCTAAAACTAGGTTGTGGTATAACCTCTTTTCCCAAATTACATAGTAGTAGAAATCTGTGACTTAAAAAAGCTGACGGGTATGAAAATAGAAATTGCATATTATTACAATTATTATTATTATTATTATTATTATCATCATTACTATGTAGGCTACAACCCTAGTTGGAAAAGCAGGATACTGTAAACCCAAGGGATCCAACAGGGAAAAATATCCCATGCAAAGTTGAATTCAGTAGCCTTTCCTGCCTAATATCTATTCCATAAAAGATATGGGAAGGTTGAGACACCAATTAAAATAAAGAATACTGACCCTTAGTGCTTCTCCCCCCCCCCCTAAAACAAAACCCTTTTTTGGGAAGGGGAGTACAGTATATCTCTACTCAGATTAGGTTAGTACATCCACACACAGTATGTATCATGAAAAAACAATAACATTAGACTAATGAATATATATTGGCTAGTCAATTGACCATATCTCTACTATATGAGTTATAACTACAATATACCAAATAATGTCTAGTATGGGCTTCAGAAACTAAAATAATTCTACACTCCCTACCTAATGCAACTCAGGTTGAAACAATTTTCAACCAAAAATGTGTATGTAATGTAAATATACATATATACACACACACACATATATATATATATATATATATATATATATATATATATATACACATATATATAGATATATAATATATATTTATAATATATATATATATATATATATATATATACACACACACACACACAAACACAAACACACACACGCACAGTATGGTCCCGAATTATGCGTGTACAATTTGTGCGATTCCCCATTCATGCAATCGCTAGTTTTCAAAAATAAATTTTCTGTATCTACAAAGCTGTTCAAAGTCTGCGAGTTAAGCACTACTAAATATATCAAATCTATTGTCTTTTTAATTATATTGGTAGCCCTTATTACGATGCCTGATAATAAATGTAACCGAATGATATTTACCTTACATTTTATCTATAATTTCCTAATAAATAGCCTATATACGGAAAAATTCCCTAACAACAATGAAATCTTTTAACCATGCAAGTCCAGCTGACAAAATGTAAACAGAATTGTGGTTACGTTCTTGGCAATCTTTATCTATCACTAACTTTTCGATAATTTTAATGGTAGTGTTATCAATGGTATATTAAAGAATAATTTTTGTTTAGTACCATATATTTAAAAGCTTTTTTTTTCCCTGTGGGTGTTCAAAGTTTTCACACGTAGGCTCGGTTTGTTTATCGGCAGTGAATAGCCTAACTTTTGGTAACGAGTAGGAAATATTTTGTTCCATATCTTAAACAGTATAGATTTGCTTTACACAGATTTGTTTTGTGTAGTACACGGTATATGAAAATCTCTCTCTCTCTCTCTCTCTCTCTCTCTCTCTCTCTCTCTCTCTCTCTCTCTCTCTCTCTTTGTGTGAGTAACAAATACAATCTTAGTTCACATTTGGTAAACTGAGTTTAAGAATGAAATTAATGTGACTATTGTCAGTTGTGGTGAGCAATTTCTCGCTTCAGGTGGTACAAGAAACAAAACCACATCATTCAATTACAACAGCTGATATTCTCTCTCTCTCTCTCTCTCTCTCTCTCTCTCTCTCTCTCTCTCTCTCTCTCTCTCTCTCTCTCTCTCTCTCTCTCTCTCTCTCTCTCTCTATGATTATACAATACTTACGTATAGATGATGTCCTTAAGAAGTGTCAATTAAATATGACACAAAAAATATACCGTGTATAAATCCATTTCAATCATAGCTTAAAATACGGCATCAGATTTCGTCAGTAAACCACTATTTTTTAGGAAACATCATTTGATTCTAGAAGATTACTACTATTTAAATAGTTAATTGTGCTTTAAGAAAACATTTATGTACTTTGTTTTAAATTTCGTGGGTATTTTAACAATCGACTATTGTTGACTTCTTTTTGTTTTACTTTTGGCTGTGATCAGATCAGCTGATGTCTAGCTTCCGCTCTCAAGAATATGCGCGTAAGAATACAGTAACAAAGTATTGTTTATACTATTTCTTAACTTATTCAAAACATCTATATAGTTATTATTACATAAGCACCTATGGGTTATAACCTATCATACCGCTATTTTTCGTTTAGTACATTTATAACTTTTACCGCTATTTTTCGTTTAGTACATCTCTCTCTCTCTCTCTCTCTCTCTCTCTCTCTCTCTCTCTCTCTCTCTCTCTCTCTCTCTCTCTCACTACGCTACCTTCGGTTCTTTTATTTCTTACCTCTCTATCAAATGAAATCTTTGTTTCTTCACAAAGTTGGTTATATCAAAAATCATTCATGATACAAATATTCCTTACTTTCTCCAGTCTTGCATCATCTCTCTCACATTAAACGTTATAGTGGTAACGCAATTGTTTGATGACTTTAAAAACCGGCCTAATACTTTCTTCTCTTTTTTTTTTTGCAGATGGTTCAATAACTGAGGTTGGTACAAGTTTACTTATAACTAAAGTTTGGAAAAGTAATTAGGATATGGAATGGACAATAATCCTTCGTAACAGTTTAGAATTATCGTATATTATCATGCTGTCATTAACGGCAGTTTACTATTGTTGATTAAACGCAAACAAAATGGTTTTCCTGTTTTGCTACATATGTAGGAATTTATATGGATAAGGTATGTAAAAGATTTGCAATAACATATTTACTAAAATCTCTTAAAATACTGTAATTAGTTATGACCTTGATCATTTGTGGTTAATGCATTCGTTTGTTCATTACAATCAACGATGAAGCGTACAGTAAACAAACGGAAGGTTTCTGTTTTAGGCGGCGTGTTTAGGAAAAACATTATATAAATCGCATTCATTTCATTTATTTCGAAGTTATAAGAAAAATTAAGTAACATAACATTAGTAATAACACAATGATTACATAATCAACACTTGGTAAATAAACTAAACACAAATGTGTAAATGGTTCGTTTCTTCGTTATGATCAGATATGAATGTAACCAAAACAATGGTTTCCATTTTATATTGTGCTTTTTGGCATGTTTAGGAAACGCATGATATATAATCATCTCTATTTCATTAATTTTGGATTTTCAATGATACAACAAAAGCTAGTCTATACAGTGATGATTTTGTTATTCATCGGTTATCTTTTACAATATTTATGACTTGAACTTATCAAAATTTGTCATAATGTTAGGTTGTATTGAAAGGGGAAATATACCGTATCTATACCCATCCTGGTTGCAATTTTAACCTTTTTCAAGTTATTAAAATTTCAAACCATTTTAAATGTTTGATTTATTTATAAGAACAGTTTAATATTAGAAAAAATACAGTATAGTGCATGGTAAGTATTGAAAATGGGTTGTAAACGCATTTGAATAGGCAAGTTGCTTTTGCCATAGCCCTAATGAAATTATTCCTGTTATATGTTTCAAAATATGTGATTTTCCATTCATGTGGGTCTCTGATCGACCAAATTTTCGCATAATTCGGGACCCTACTGTATGTGTGTGTGTGTGTGTGTGTGTGTATATATCTATATATATATATATATATATATATATATATATATATATATATATATATATATATATATATAAACAGATGCTATAAGCCCAAAGGCTTCAACAGGGAAATATAGCCCAGTGAGGATAGGAAACTAGGAAACTTGGAAACATAAACTACAAGAGAAGCAATGTGCAATTAAAACAAATTTTCCTAAGAACAGTAACAACATTAAATTAGATCTTTCATATGTAAACTATAAAAGGTTCAAAATCAAGAGGAAGAAAAATAAAAAAGAATAGTGTACCTGAGTGTACCCTAAAGCAAGAGAATACTACCCCAAGACTGAAAGACAACAGTACAGTGGGTATGGCATTACCAAAGACTAGAGAACAATAATATATAATTTTGGCCTACCCAGGTATAATGCAAAAGCTAACTACCATAAGTCTAAGTATACAATATCCATGCTGTGATTTACCTATGGGGCAAAATACTTTAGTATATCATGGCTAAATATACACTAATAACACTAAGGCTTCTCTAGCGTAAAACTTACCTCAAACGGGTCAGCAACTTAAGCTAGCCTAACAAACCATATAAAACCAGATTAAACTAAAAAAGGTAAAGAGGTGAAAAATTACTTTATTCTAAAAATAAAATCCCAAGCCGTCATGAAAGTCACAGCTGTGATAGCGTTATAAGCCAGTAACCGTAAACAACTCTGATCTATGTTACCCTAAAAATTTACCCCATGGGATCGAGACTTAGACAAGATTAATAGTCTATAATAAAGAAGTAAAAAAAAAATCATAAAAATTGAAGTGATGATAGAATACAAAATCTTGAATACTCCCATGCTAACCTGAAAGCCGGGAGGGATTGGCATTCACAGAATAAACAATTCAAAACAAACCAACAAAAGCCATCTTGATCAGTCAAATAGACACTTCTATGATGTTAAAACTACTAGTAACGAACAATAGTGAATAACTAAAACAGATACTAATTACTATTATCTAACTTTTAAGTGGATGCAGAGCACACATATAATAGTGCTCAAAAAACGATGTTGGTTGAACCGAACTAATATTGTCTTTAGTATTGGTATTTGTTTTCAGTCATGATATACTATATGTTGTTAGATGGTGTGATGGGTTGAATAGAGTCTGAACATGTGGTTCTCCCTTATACACATTGAATACATGCCAGTCCTTGATACTTGTGGAGGTGTAAACCAAAATTATATTTTTCCTTTGTTTTTTATTACATACAGCTGATTTCATAGATCCAATGTAGTCTGTTATTTTTTGTAAGTTAGCAAGAAATTCTTTCAGCATTTGTTGGAGAATTGGTAATTTTACTCCATTATGGTAATGTGTTTGTGATAGCATTAGCCCAGCTGATTACCGACCAATTTCTATAGTTTTGAATGTTTTTTGGCAAAACATATAAATAAATATGCAGAAGGTAATAATTTGCTCCCAAGTTTGCAATTTTGTTTTTGCAAAGGCCTTGGAGCATGTGATGCCCATCTCACAATTTCTGATGCTCTACAGAAATTCCTTGATTGTGGTCAAAATGTTTGTAAAATTTGCAGTGATTTTAGTGGTGCCTTTGACAGTGTTAATTACAAGTGCCTTGTTTTCAAACTTAAACAGATCTTTATTTGCATCATTAAATGAATTTTTTATTCATTGATATGCACCACAGTGAATATAGTTATCTAATATCAGGCATTCCTCAGGGTAGTATTCTCAGCACATTACTTTTCATATGATATAAGCCAGATATGTTGTTTGGCCTTAAAAACAAGCTCATTAGATATGCAAATGATACTACTTTCTATGCATCAATTCCATCTCCTGAATGTACATAGACCTATGGTTACTGAATCTGTTAATAGAGATATAGCTAAAATTAGTGCATGGTGAATATTATGAGGATGAAATTGAACCCTAACAATACTCTAAGTACAATTCCCAGTAGGCTGTGGACAGTGGCTCCTCAACATCCAGATCTTTACATTGACAATATCTTTTTAATTACAGTATATACAACTCATTTAAAATTCTAGGTGTGATTCTTGATTGCATGTTTAGTTATGAAAAGCACATTCAGCCTGTTTCTCCTTCAATTGCACAAAAACTTGGCTTATTAAGAAAGTTCTTTAAGATTTTCTGTGATCATTTGTCTCCTGTCTAAATTTTAGATGCTGACTCTTATCTTGATTTGTTAGATAAAAGCATGTTGGTTATTAAATTAGTTATTACTAATCTGGATATTAATATCTTTTAACGTCTTCCATTTAGTTGCACAGGATTTTACGAAATTATGACCATCCTTTGCAATTGGATCTTCGCAGACCGTACCTTGCTGTATATAGTATTATGTAAGCAATTACTTTTAACAGTCTTGCCTTCGCCATCATATTGCTTAATACTACATAATATTCTAGAAGTTTTATTTCAACTGTGGCCTACTTGTGGAATGATCTTCCTAATCTAGTTGTTGAATATCTGGAATTTTGGAAGTTCAAACAGGTTGCAAAAGCTTTTCTGTGTAACAGGTTGACAGAAGTCTTTTCATAGTAAATGACACATTTAATCTAACATTATTGATCTTAACCCTGGATAGGTACGGTGGGTCGTTTGCGACCCCGAGCGTCAAAAAAAAACAGGTTTTTCTCACGTGACTCACCCCTGTGACTGAATTTGTGGGTGATCGACCTGCAGGAGGTGTCTCCCCTACACGCTCTAGTAGTGTCCAGATGTGCATTGCTGTAGCTGTACTCCTTCCCCGATTTCTGAGACGCATCGGGGTCGTTCGCGTCCGAGTTTACCCTTCTGAGGTAGTTTGCATAATTATCAAAGTTATTACGTATTATGAAATTGTCGTAGAATGGTGCAACTTGTATAGGTTATCAGTTGTGGAAAGTCTTGGTGGATTGTTTGGCTACCATGTGCATGTTTTTTTTTTTAGTTAAAATGTCGTTCATCACCACGAGGACCATTTTACCGCGAGTGCCCCTTTTTCATTTTTTTTCATTTTTTTGCCAAGTCATTTTTCCGTAAGATATTGCCAAATAGTGTCGTAAAACTTTTGCTTGTTTAGTGTTGGAAAGTGTGTCTAGATGATCTGGCTACCCATGCATGACTTTGTTTTTGTCAGATACGACGTAGTTATTGGTATATTGGGTATTTAACTGCGGTTACCAATTTCTGTTTTTTTTCAATATTTGTAAAAATTACTACGTAGTAAGGAATTGCCGTATATTATTCATTTTTTTTTCATGTTTATGTGTTAGAAAGTGTGCCTTGATTGTTGGGCTAACACGTGCATGTCTTTTTTTTTATCTGAGATGTCGTATATTAGAATGTCGGGCATTTTACCGCGAGTGTCCCTTTTTCATTTTTTTTCATTTTTTTGCCAAGTCATTTTTCCGTAAGATATTGCGAAATAGTGTCGTAAAACTTTTGCTTTTTTAGTGTTGGAAAGTGTGTCTAGATGATCTGGCTACCCATGCGTGATTTTGTTTTTGTCAGATACGACGTAGTTATTGGTATATTGGGTATTTAACTGCAGTTGCCAATTTGTTTTTTTTTCAATATTTGTAAAAATTTACTACGTAGTAAGGAATTGCCGTATATTATTGATTTTTTTTTCATGTTTATGTGTTAGAAAGTGTGCCTTGATGGTTGGGCTAACACGTGCATGTCTTTTTTTTTATCTGAGATCCCGTATATTAGAATGTTGGGCATTTTTCCGCGAGTGCCCCTTATTATTTGTTTTGCATTTTTTTGCTTAGTCATGTTACCGTAAGGAATTGGCAAGTAGTGTCGCAAAACTTATATTTTTATAGTGTTGGAAAGTGTTTCTAGATGATCTGGCTACCCATGCCTATTTTTTTTTTAGCCAGATATGGCATATATATAAGTATGTGTTCGATTTTCCTGTGATTGCCATTTTTTCGTTTTTTCCCATTTCTTTCAAAATTACTACGTACTAAGGAACTATCACAGAGTAATATTTCATTTATATGTTTATTTGTCGGAAAATATGCCTTGATGGTTTGCCTAGCACGTGGCTGAAATTTTTTTTTTCTGAAATGCCGTATATTAGAATGGCCATTTTTCCACGAGTCCCCCTTTTTATTTGTTTTGCATTTTTTTGCTTAGTCATGTTACCGTAAGGAATTGGCAAGTAGTGTCGCAAAACTTATATTTTTATAGTGTTGGAAAGTGTTTTTAGATGATCTGGCTACCCATGCCTATCTTTTTTTTAGCCAGATATGGCGTATATATAGGTATGTGTTCGATTTTCCGGTGATTGCCATTTTTTCGTTTTTTCTCAATTCTTTCAAAATTACTACGTACTAAGGAACTATCACAGAGTAATGATTCCTCTAGATGTTTATTTGTCGGAAAATTTTGTTTACTTTTTTTTTGATTGAATATCATCAAATTTTTTTAGCTAAAATATTGTTTTACATTTTTTTTTTCGATTTTATTTCCCTTCAAAAAAATTTTTTTGGGTCAGAATTTTAATTTTATAAACGTAAAATAATCGACAATTATCCAGCAACCCACCATACAATTTTTATGCATATCCAATAATAATTAGATTAGTAAATAACACCTTGAAATTGACATACCCTTCCTACATTTCAAGTGGCAGATTAGGGAGTCTGAGTCAGTGTGGTTGGCGGCCATTTTGTGGACATATCCGAAGCGTAAGCTGCCCTATCTATATATATTCTTGTTCCCTATAGAATTTGTGATATTTTGGTATATTTTTACCTGCATAAATATCATATTATATATTAAATATATGTATTTTTTTACGAAATTTCCAAGTACTCAAAAAATTACCTTTAGATATGGCCCCTGATATAAATGTAATTTACAAAATAATGAAGATTTTTTTACATATTTCTATTTTAGGATAACATATGTTTATTCCCTAAAAAAATTAGCCACTTCCTATTTCATTTGGGTACCCAAAAAAATTCATGAAATTTGGACAATTTTTTTTGGCCAAAAAAAGTTACCCTTTTTTTCTCATTTCAGATCTTCACCTCCATGGGTCTGACTTCAACCAAAATACATCAAGATGTGTCCTAAACATTCAAGAATCAATTCCTAAAAGGATTTGTGTATATATGTATAAACTTTTTTTTTATGAATTTTTATGTCAGGTCTTTTTTTTTTCTACTTAATTTTTTAAAATATTTATAATAAATAGTTTTTCTGCAGATGAGTAGTATTTATCTTTACAGTTGTTTTAAGCATTCATTGAAGTTTTTTTTGGCAAAAGAAAAAAGGAGGTTACTGCAAAAACTGATTTTTCAAGAATTTTTTTTGGCGTCGGGGTCGTTCGCGTCCGAGTATACCCTTAAAGGGGTGTCCGAGGACCGTACCTATCCAGGGTTAAAATGATCTATATTCTTATTCATTACTTCTCATATATAGTTTATATGTCATTTCTTTATTTCCTTTCTTCTGGACTTGTAGCATCATGGTTTTCCAACAAGGTTTGTTGCTTGAATGCTATTAATTTGCATGTAGATACACTGGCATTGCAACAGGGAAAACAATATTTCTTCGAATTTCAAGCCATATTGGATTCCTTGGTTTATGAAAGTCCTTAGGGACAACCCAGCATGCTAAAACATTGTTAGTGAATGGTTAGAAACTGCTGAAAGAAAAAAATACACACACAAGATATGGTGGAGTTCAAGGCTACACATATGTAACAGTAATCCGAGTAAAGAAAAAGAGCTTTCAATTTGTCAAATTAAGCACCACACCTAGAAGTCTTCCCTATCTTCCAACTACTAATTTCATGTAAGTGTAATAGAAATTGTATACTGACAATTTGCCTTTCCACTTTGACCATCATAAGAGACAAGCAAAAGTAATGTTTGTAATCTATATAAAAAAATTATTTAAAAAGTAAGCATTGGTGGTCAGAAGTAACAAAGGGGCAAGTCTGCATCTTTACATTTGTTGGTTCTTTAAAAATTTTGACAATCAATATGAAACAAAATTTTATGACAGTATCAAATGTGAGAAAACATTTTAAATACCAGTATAGTTCAGTAAAATTAATTTACTGTTCTTAATATAATATAATCAGATATATTTTACAAATTTCAGTTTCATTATTACAAAACTCTTATTTCAACATGTGACTAATAGCCAGGTTAAGGACAGACAAATAAAAAGTTATTGTAAATAATAAGTATTAACACAAGTAATAGTAATTGGTGAAAATGTCTCCAACAGGGTAAAATCCTAATCTCACCAATGATTCTATCTTCTAACCAAAGATATGTACGTATTAAATGGATCAACTAGTAAGAGGAAACTCCTCTTCCTTTAAAAATAAAATGTAACTAGAAGGAAGCCACTATAGTCTTTAATTCTCTACCTATTCTTTCATCTTTCAGAGGGGTGAAAAGATAGATTAATTGGCCCTTGAGTAGTTCTGGTCAAGACATTTGTTTATAGACTAACACTAGAATGTCTTACCTTTGTCTTCATACCCAACCCATTTTCCATCTAAGGAAGACCACATTAGAGTTCACAGAATTGTCCAGCCTTTGGGGTATCTTTAAAAAACACTCTTTTCCTTACCTTTGGCTGGTCTACTCTGGCTTATTGTGAAGCCCAAACTTTCTGTTCAACCTACATGATTCCTTTTGACTCATTCTTATTCCTTTCTTTGTCGAACACAAGTTCCAACAAAAAGAGTAGTTCCCTCTATGCTATACCAGAACTAAGGAAAAGAAGAAAATCCTGACACATAATTCAATGATTTTCATAATCAAATTTGTTTGTACCTCTCAAATTTTCAGCCATATTTCTACTATCATGAAAATGAAAAAGGTTCTATGGCTCAGTTTAGATGTGGGATTCTCTCTCACTAAGGCTCAAATGCACAAGGTTCAAACCCTAGTTACTGTGATCCGCAACACGTTTCTTACCCTGCCTGACTAAAATTATGAGCAGTGACTTAAGAGAATAGTCAGAATACTCCTTTTCTAATAATATCAGTACAGAGTGGAACCTCTACATCCGAACGTATCTACATCCGAAGTAAAATTCGAGCAAATTTTTGACTCTACACCCGAATTTTATTTCGACACATGAAGTAAGCAATTTTCGTCGTACCGGTTGTATCCGAATTTTTCGACACGCGAAGTACAATTCGAACACGTTCCTACTCTACACCGGAATTTTTTTTTTCGACACCCGAAGTAAACAATACTCGTACGCGTAGTCGGTACTCAAGCGCCTGATGTGTTTTTTATTTCCGCCGATAGAAGGCAGCACTTCGACCTCGGAGGGACCCTCAATTAGCGCGGCTTGGGTCAGTCCTCTGTTCTCGTCGGCTTCTTGCGGTTGTGCCCTGTGCGTTCTGCTATTATTGTACTGTTTTAATCGTGATTTTTTACGTGCATCCTTTTACGGTAATTTACGTAAAGTATGGGTCCTAAAAGGCTTAGTTTTGCAAGTGGTAGTGGTGAGAAAAGGAAGAAGGAAATGCTTTCTTTAGACGTAAAGCAGGAAATTATTGAAAAACATGAGCGTGGCGTCCGCGTGAGTGAACTTGCTAAACAATATGGCTGTAATATGTCGACGATCTCGACAATCCTGAAACAGAAGGAAGCTATTAAAGCAGTGAAACCTTCTAAGGGGATCACCATTATTTCAAAACGCCGTAGCCCTATCATAGAAGAGATGGAACGACTCCTGCTGATCTGGATCAAGGACAGAGAGATTGTTGGCGACACCATCACCGAAACCATCATCTGCGAGAAGGCGCACGCCATCTTCACGGACTTGAAGGAGGAGAGCTCTGGGGGTGATGCTGGGGAGAGTTCAACCGAACCTTCCTCAGACGATTTCAAGGTATCTCGTGGCTGGTTTGAGAAATTTACGAAACGGTCCGGGATTCATTCAGTTGTTCGCCACAGAGAGGCTGCTAGTGCGGACACAAATGCTGCAGCTGACTTTGTCAAGAACTTTGAAAGGATCGTGCTGGAAGAAGGCTACGTAGAGCAGCAAGTGTTTAATTGTGATGAAACCGGGCTGTTTTGGAAGATGCCCAGTCAAACCTAATTCACCGCCAAAGAGAAGAAATTCTCTGGGCATAAGCTAATGAAGGATCGGTTGACTCTTGCCCTATGTGCCAACGCTAGCGGGGACTTTAAAGTCAAGCCCTTACTGGTTTACCATTCGGAGAACCCTAGGGCCTTTAAGGCACACAACGTCGATAAGGACCAGCTTCATGTTTTCTGGCGATCCAACTCGAAGGCCTGGGTCACTAGGCAGTTCTTTGTGCAATGGGTTAACCAAGTTTTCTGCCCTTCTGTGAAGAAGTATCTTCATGAACAGAAATTGCCTTTAAAGTGCCTGCTATGCCTTGACAATGCACCCGCTCAAACACCCCCCCCCCCCCACCCGACACCCAGCGTCATGCTCCAACATATGACAAAGACCATACTGGCGTCCCTCCGACATGCTGCTGTCGGAGAGACGCCAGTGAGCGTCGCGTCGGTCAGTTCTCTGTTCTCGTGCGCATCGTGTGGTTGTACTCTGTTCGGTCCGCTATTAACAGTGCTTATTGTCTTCCTTTTTTCACGTTTCATTTTTTATTTTACATATAATCATGGGTCCTAAGAAGCTTGGTTTCAGTACAGGTATTAGTAGTGGTGAGAAAAGGAAGAAGGCAATGCTTTCATTAGAATTGAAGCAAAAAATTATAGAACAACATGACCACGGTGTGCGTGTGATTGATCTGGCTAAACAATATGGCTGGAATATGTCTACGATCTCAACGATCATCAGGCAGAAGGCAGCCATTAAAGCAGTCAAATCATTGAAGCGGTCTAGTGATCGCGATGAAGAGAAAGAAAGTGAAGCAAAGAAAACTAAGATTGAAGTGAGTGAAAGTGATGAAAATAAAAAATAAAAATGTAGAAAAAATATAAAATATAAAAAATAAAAATAAATAAGCTAAGTTAGGTTAAAGTTCACGTAGTGAAGTTAGAGTAAGTTACGGTACGTTATCGCAGTCACTATCTCTATCTCCTTGCCGACCGTCTCCTCCTGCGTTGGCCTGTCTCTAAGGTAAAGTGACAGTAAAAACCCCTTTTTTATCTATAATTTCTTTACAATTATTCTTTTTTACATTTCTATTATATAATGCAATTGTATTATTGTTATGTGTAATTATGTGTGGTAATTTATTAAGGAGTTATCATAGGTTTTTGGGCTGTAGAACGAATTATACAAATTACAGTGTAGTCTTATGCGAATATTTGCTCCAACATACCATCGTTTTAACATATGAACCAGGTCACGGAACGAATTAAGACCGTATGTAGAGGTTCCACAGTATATCTTTCATATTTCTCTACACTATTACTCTGCAGCCACTCTTCAAATGCCCTCTTTTTCTCTTCACCTTTTATTTTCACTCTTTCATTCCACCATTCACTACCCTTCCTCATGCTGCCTTCAACAATCCTCTTGCCCCACACATCACTTGCAATCGCAACAAAATTTTATTTTACTAACTTCCACTCCTCTAAATTACCAGTTTCTCTCACTTTAACTCCGTCATATGCTATTTCCAACCTTTCTTGATATTCACTTTTTACTTCATGTATTATTAACTCTTCAACCTTCACTACCTCCCTTTTACATCCCTCCACTCCATTCTCCCCCCCCCCTCTTTTGCTACAACTAATTTTCCTTCCACAAAATAATTATCAGACATATTGTTAGCCATACCCATAAACATGTGCATGTCTTTCAATCTTCCAAAAATTCTTCTAGTTATCAACACATAATCCATTAATGCCCTTTCTACCACTCTTCCATTTGCCACTCTTACCCATGGATACTTGTTATTATCTTTCACCTGGTACACCATACTTCCCACTGACACCTTCTGCCTCTCCAGCGGCCACTCTAGCATTTAAGTCACCTATAGCAACTACATAATTCCTTCTACCCAGTCCTTCTACATACCTAGTTAATTCATTCCAGAAATCATTCCACTCTTCTTCCCTTTCCTCACAACCTGCCTCATACGCACTAATTAAAGCCTAACATTCCCTACCCAACCTAACCCTTACCCACATTAACGTAGATGATATCTCCTTCCATTCCACTACTTTACCTTTGCCTATAGGAGACTACTGTAAATATTTTTGCCTCAAATTCTCAAAAAAAAAGTAAATAAAAATGTACCACAGTCAGAAAAGTTGCGTAAGGGACTAAATGGGATTGCTCAAATAAAAAAAAAATAAAAAAAAAATTTAGCCTTAAAGCATATCACTTTCATTAAAAAAATACTATTTGAAACAGGGAATATAGACATTCTCCACACAAAATATGCAATAATCTGACTTTCCAAAATTCCAAGTAGAGGTTGTCAGTTGCACCCCTTAAATGTTGGCATAAACACTATTACCCTGAGAATAGCAGACATTCCCTTATGAGAGTAGGTAGGCGAGCTAATCTTCCTTTAATTTTTTTAATAAACAAGGAAATATGGTTGATACTTTGAGACTAAAAACCTTTGTATAGAACTTAAAATCTAATACTTAAATTTTTTCTCTACTCACTTGACTATACACTATACCTGCAAACAGGTATTTTTTTATGTAGAGTCTTTATTGAGAAGTTAATCATCTTTTTTATTTGATCTCAGAATAACTATATATTGGACTAGCAATAATGATTAAAAATAAAGAATAGTAATACAGTACTAAACAGTTTCTTAGCGACTCTACCAACAGGAAAGCTCTGAACTATGCTGACAATATATAAGACGTACCATTTTGATGACATTGCTGAATAATTCTTGCAAAAAAGTAACAAGACGCATAATACCATCCTGATGATGAATACGAAAAAAAGTTAAAATAGAAAAGATGAAGATAATTTAAAGAACACTTATTCTGTTATTTATTTAAAAGGTGAGATAGAGCACAACCTAAAGGGCTATGAGGAGTAGCATTAATTGAGAAACAATAAATACTCTATTTTAGCAACAATAGAGGATCTGGTATGTCTGCCCCTACCAGGTTGATTATGCATATGTAAAAATAAGAGGTCAGTCATTTGCTTAATTGTCATTTAATAATCACTATAATACTAAATACTTACAGCATAATGGATTGTTGTCATAAAATTCTTGTGAGAATTTTCTGACTACTGGCATTAACTTCAAATACAATATATCATCTTTATATAAACTAATCTTTTAAAAACTAAATCTTGTGTTCACCATTAAAGTTCTATTTTCTTTAAAATACCCATCAGAAGTGTGCATCAATGCAATTTGAAATGAGATGCAAACTATGAAAGATTCCAAAAAGCCACAAACACTGACTGAGAGAGAGTGGAATTTGCCTGAATGTCTTTACTCACAGGGTTCACCAGAGCCAGTCTGTTTTTGTGTGTCCGCTACATGAGAATATATTCCAATTCTGAGAACTCTGAGAATATTCACACTATGAACATGGGACAACAAATGATGTTAGATGACCTGGTAACTTAGACTAAGAGTATCAATGTAACAACAAATTATGTATAATGCTCAATAGTTATAGTATTAGTTTTCATAAAAAGAAGCAATAAATGTGTCAACACATTCACAAATACAATAAATATAGGCTAACAATGGTACATTAGGCAGACTATAATATAGTCAAGTTTTACCAAATGTGCAAGTGGAAATACACCATTTTTTGGCCCTAAACACTACAAAATCACTTGTTTTTAAATCAAGATATACAAAATAAAAGATGCCATACCTTTGACAGAGAATTCTTAACAATGGAGAAGTTTTTTTCTATGAAACGCTTCAGTTCACGTTCTCGCACACCTCTTTCATTCAGGGCACCAATCATATCTCGCAACTGCTCAATATCACTGAAGTGCCACCATCCGGTTTTGTACTCTATGGAAAAGAAAAGATGTTCCAACAAAGATGAAATATATATTATAACCATTTCACATCATGGCAGCAAATAGTATAATATCTAGACAAGTTAACTAAAAGAAACTTAATTCTTTCATTACAAATATTGCTACTGAAACAATTAATGCAATTTTAATAGTATTATACAATAGTAATACTGATTTACTCCATCTCAAAAAATATAATTTATCATCTCCAACCAAGGGAAAAAGAGAATACTAAGAACATTAAAGAATTAAAATAATTATCTTTCTCCCTCACTCCAATATCCTTCCGCATAACAACCTCTTATTTCATATGTAGATAGCATGGCATGTATGATTATCTTAGAACAAAATAGATCTGTTAAAGTTATGATAAAAACTGATCGGTTGCATCAAGTTTTGGATGGCAGTGATCATCATCTGTTCACAAGTCCAGCCACTAGTACAGTATATCACGGGTTTGATCTAACTGTAAATGTTGGGGCTAGTAGCTCAACTGATGAAACAAGTCCCTTAACAAAACAATGTGTATGGGTTCATATACAAAATAAACAGTGACAAAATAGGAAGACCAGTAAATAAAGTCTTCGAAAATCTTTCAAAACAGAAAGAAGATGATGAAGAAAACACAGAGGAAGAGTTCGACCCTGAGGAGGTATCTCCTTTCCAATCATTAAGGAAACCTATTTCTGAAAGGTATTCAAATAAGTTACTCAAGACAAGTTCCAATGCTACTTATTTTTCCAAGTTGTTGGAAATGGCTACTGTACTTCAAAGACAACTTATATACAGTACCTCAATTTTCCCAAGTAATTTTTGATAGAATTAATATATCATTATCCCATGTGCAAAGAAAGGTTGGTAATTCAAGTTCTTGTTTAGTGTTAAAGCATTCTATCCCACAGAATTATTCTGTTTTACATAAAACAAATCAATTAGCTAATATTGCTCTAAATTGTGATCTAATATTCTCCCCCTTGAGCCCCTCATTAATGCTAATGGATGCAAATTTTTAAATCCAGCTTTGCAAGCTGGTTTGTTAGATATATGATGTTTAAGGGGAATAGTGTGAGAAGCTTGAAACTCTCTCCTTTGCAGACTCTATAGTAGCAGTTATTTATAATCTTATAGAAGAGAAATTTGCATGAAATCAATATTTGAGGTTTTTTTTTTTTAAAGATAAAACTGTTTGAGCTGAGTTTTCTGAGGATGTAGCAACCTTTGTGTGTTTTCTTATTATAAGAGAACAGGTATGCACCTCTCTGGGTGGAACAGTGTCTCATGTGCAGAAAAATCGGTATTTAAAATCCAATGGTTTCGTATAGTAGAAATAGTAAACAATCAAGCACGTAAGCTAACTTAAAATGCAATAAACACTTATTGCAGTCTGGAAGGGGCAAGTCTTTACGAAGTCACTGCTATGGAGAAACTGAAGAATAGAAATCTATTTGTGTACTACCTAACATTGACTGAAAGATTTTCGCATCACTTTACTGGGGCATGTATCTTTTGAAAGGCAAGAAAACGGGAAAATATCTTATATAATTTTAGGGATAAACATCAATGAGGTTCTGGGAAAGAAACAATATGAACATCATGGGAGGTTCATAGAAATAGTATACAGTATAATTAATTGAAATGAAATCTGAATACTGTATACCTCTTGAAACTGATAAAATTTCTACTAAAAAGATCTGAAGCCACTATTAATCCCAGACAGAGAATTAACGGAGAAGGAATCAGGATAGACTTGAAATTTACTAAAATTTTTAAAAAGAATTTAATCTATCATCATTCCCTTATACAAAAACCAACTGAGAGTGAATTCAAAAAGATTTTTTAAAATTGACAAATATTTCTAGCTTTTATAAAAATTTCAATGTAACTTTCTTATCTTGGAGAAGGGCTCTCGATTGTTCTTTAGAGCTAACTACTCTTCTTAACAGATGCAATCTCTTTGCTACTCGGTTCTCACTTGTGAATACTTGAGGTTTTTAAATTGAAAAATTTTCATAAAAAATGAAAAACCTTCAACTTTTTCACGAATCTTGGCGAACTAGAAATGAAATGATAAAATTTGAAAAAATTTGTCATAGAGGTCAATTAAATATGCAAAACTTTCCTTTGAGCCTTCATTGAACTGACAAAGGTGTTTCTATGAAAACCAATCTAGAACCTAGAAATATCTAGAACTGTTATCCAACACTTGGTAACTTTCTGTACCAGAAATTTTCAATTAAAAAACTCTGGAGAAAAGACTAAACCTCTTCTACTGTTTCTTTCAATACAATAGACATTTCCTCTAGAATAATCTCTGCTGTCACTGTATTTTGCTGGCATTACAGTAAAGTTTTTGTCATGGTGGATAGGAGGGGATACAATTTGACAGGGAATTGTTAGCCCCTACTTAACACCCCTACAATCCCCTGGTCTGTCAGAGCTATACTCAAAATTGCAAGTAACCAATATAACATCTATGCTTTCAAACAATTTGTGTCTCGTCTATCAAGTCAATTTTCTGATCAAACCCCTTAAGCTTTTCATGAAAAGCAATTTATCCCTTCTTATTTCATCCTGGGTGATACAGGACACTTTATTATTCCTAGATGCAACTCACTTTATTTTCTAATAAGACTAGGTCACTATTTGTACTTCTAGGTGGGGGATATGAACCTCAGATAACAAATTTCATCAAAACGCATTGACCCATTACGCTATATGTACCATTGTTATGCATCTACACTGATTTTATTAATGAGTGATAAATGGTACACGGTCCAGGAAACTGATCAATATGTGAACGTTGGTACAAAGGCTGTAGAATGTGCAATGCTTTATGTGAATCGCTTTGTGTTCAAGAATTTGTTTGATTAGTTTCTTCACACAAAAGTTCTTATCCAAAAAAGAATACATACAATACTTTCTTACTTGACAAAGAACAAATTTGTTGTCTCCTAAGGACATCACTTACATAGTGCACAAAATAAAAATAAAATTTTTCCAAAATGTCACCTAAATCCTTCCACATCAAAATTTGTTACATTATAATTCTACTAATCACTTCTCTATACAACCTGATAGCAAAATCTTTTTTCTCTTATCAGAGGCTCACTCTGTAAAAAGAAAGACATTGAAATTCAAGTGTTATACTGTGCAGTTGTTTTCTTCTTAAATCAAATAAGTAGGTAACATCTGTACTCGTATATTTAAAAAGAGAAGATCCTGAACATTATCTTTAGATTGTAAAAACTGTTCAACTGATTAGTTTCTCATCATTAGTGGCGTTAGCCTATTTCCTTCTTTAGGTTAAGCTGGCCAGAATTACCAGTAAATTCCTATTTTTATGTTAGGCTGGTTACGCTAAACTAATTCCTGATCATCTACACATCCATATCAATAGCATTAATCTATTTCCCCTTTCAGATTAAGTGATAAACTTGCTTTATTTCTTTAGGCTAGGCAGTTAAATGGAATGAATTCTCTTCTTAAGGTTAGGCAGAATAAAGTGAAATTCCCTTTTTATTTTAGGCAGACTAAAATTAAAGTGCAGTTTTATGTTAGTGAAATTAAATTCCCATGTTTACATTAGGCAGAATGAAATGAAACTTTCTTCCTTCAGTTAGGCAAAATGAAATGAAACTTTCTTTTTTCAGTCAGACTGAAATAAAATTTCCTTCTTTAGGTTAGGCATATTCAATATGAGCCTGAATCTTGAGGTAAATCATTCACCTCAGGGATTATAACTAACCTTATATTTACATTAGAAAAATCTCTGCAGCAAGGCTCTATTCTTTGACATAAATAACTAGCCCTTAAGGACTATTGTGCTAATATCAATGTCCTTAGGACTTCATTGTCACCCTAAGAGTTTATTAGAGGGATACATGTTCTGGGTTAGGCTCATCAGTTTCTCTAACTGCATCTACTGCCCCTTTCTTTCCAAGTATGTAGAAGGATTAGTTCCAAGACCAGTTTGGAAGAACAGTAGTGTGAGAATCATGACAGTCAGGCCCACTGAAGGAGGTTAAGCTCATGAATATTTGAAATCTTTGCTACCTTTGGTGTTGATATATGAGGTTGAAGAGATTCAAACTTTCATTTATCATTACATAACCTGTTTCCAAACTCTACTGCATTTAACAAGTTTAAATCATTTAACTGGGCTACCTAAAATCCGGCAGAGGGAAAGGGATAGTGTGTTTTTGAGCCAATTAACACAACCTTCCAGTAACCTTTATTATTCTTCTATTTCTTTAGTACAAAAAGGATGTTTTAATTTTCAAATAAAAAAGTAAACCAGAATTTTCATGGTACTGTACCGTTACATTCAGTAACAAAAATTTGTTGACAAACTCAGACTGAAAGAGGAAATAATTCTAACAAAATTACCTTATGCACTTCAAAATTTATGAAGGCTCTTGAAATAGCAGCCATATTTTCTTTCTAAAACAAGAGTCAATAAAAAAAACACTCTACATTTCTAGTCAATAAAGTAAATAGATTACATTTCTTTTAAATCATGGGTACAGTCGGTTTCAGAAAAAAGCATGAAAAATCAAGATTGTGATGGCTTTGCTTATAAAATAGATATTTCTTTACCGTTTCTCAATTAAGGGGAACCCGCATTTAAAAAAAAATATTTATAAAAATTCTATTTTCATTTTTCTCAAGGCCAAGCTTTCTTTATTAAAAGAATGAACAGCACATGACTTCCAGGAAAGTATATTTGAAATACAGTAATTCATTTTAGATCATAACATTTTTTTCAGTTCAGAAGTCCCTAACCAATCTTTATATTGCACTTCAAATAATTACTGAAGTTTGAGAGGTAAATATAAAAACTTATTTTGGAAAAGTTTCTACTGCCCACCACATTTTCATCCATTCATTATGAAATAGAAATTATTCATTAAGGTTGCAAAATATGCTGACAAGTCTTCAAAAATGTATTATGAATAAAACCGTTATTTTATCCCATCAACGTCAAAGCTGATTTATAAGCTCCATGAGTTTAGTTTTGGACCTAATGCAGGAAAAATTAAGGAGTATCAAGGTTTCTGGTGAAAAAAAAATGAAACCTAATTAATGATTATCAGATTCCATGTCTAAATTTTGCTTAAATATCATAATTCTAATTTCACATAAATTTCAATATGCCAAACAAGTGCATTGTAACTTTTCAAGGTAGTGCACTTACTAAATATATAAAGAGCATATTTTAGCATCCATTGCTTAGTATTACCAAAATATTATCAAACATATACAGGTTATATATGGAGAACATGAATTACTAACATTGATCCTTGGATTTATATAAGCAACTCAAGAGATATATCCAATAATAAAAAAAAACTGTAGAATAAATCAAATACAGTATAGTATACACCTTACCCTAAACATAAGTCAACTAATAATAATAATAATAATAATAATAATAATAATAATAATATTAATAATAGGATAATCTAAAATGTATGAAATGAAAAAAAGACCTACAAATACAATAAAAATACTTACCATCTGGAACAGGAAGAGCTTCTGCTGTTTGGTGCAATCTCTCCAGTAATTCTTTATGAGAAAGACACTGAACACTGACTGTTGTACTAGATGGCAAACACATACCACCAGATGTTGAGGTATTTAACGAACAAATGTTGTTGTTAGAAACAGGAGTGCCCTGTATTGTTCCAGGTGTATTAACAGTTCCTGGAGTACTCGGGGCACTTGGTGTACTGAAGCATCCTGTTGTTCCTGGTGTAAGAGGAGTGTTGAACTGATGTTGAGAAATTCCTGAAGCAGGACTCTGAGGCCCACTATACCGTGAAAACGGAGAAGCTTCTCTTGGGGATCCCCTAGGTGTTCCTTGGGGTGTCTGTCCAGTAGGTAATGCTTCTAGCGATGACACGTCACAGGGAATACGAGGTAAAAGGCTAAAACTTAGTTTTTCTCGCTGTGCTACATGCTCAGGTCTAAGGTACTGTCCTGGAACCAAACCTAAACCAGTTGCCAAAAGGTTCTGGTCTATACCTTCAGTACTATTCGAGGAACTCCCTTCTTTCAAACCATTAACCATATATGGGTTTAACCCTGCATTAATTAAAGAGGAATAAACTTCATTAGCGGTTGTGTTTCCATTGGGTTGCTTATTTTCACTAACACCATTTTGAGTATCTACCACTTTCACCTCCTCTTTCTGTTTCACTTCCTCTTTACTTTTTTCAGTTCGCTTAGGGATATCAGGCACTTCAAAATCATCATCATCTTCCTCCTCCTTAACTTGCCCATTGAAAGGTTTCACATCTGTAATATTCTTACTATCCATATCACTACAATCCTCCTCTTTCTTTTCAACTTTTACTTCAGTTTCAGTTTTTACATCAATTTTCTCTTCCTTAATCAATTTTTCCTCTTTCACCTCATCAATTCCCTTCTTTTCCTCTTCTTCCTTTCTTTTTTCTTTCTCCAACTGAGATATCTTTAATTTCTCTTGTACTTCATCCAGACTAAGTCCAACTTTGGGCTCAGAAGGAGGTACAGATACCGGAAAGTGGTCACGACCTGTGTAGTCACAAGATGAAAGCCCTTCTAGGAAAGGCCCTCCTGCATGAGGAAGCACCCACATCGTACGCTATAAAGGGAATAAAATACTTAAGAGTTGATTCCTTGTGCTTAATTAAATTTTCTTATCAGTTTACATTTTCTCGCAGATGTAAAATACTCTAATATTGACCAAAACATTATTTGAAGAA
>NC_090726.1:88004994-88007494 GCF_036898095.1 Palaemon carinicauda | reverse complement strand
CATATCCACCAATGTGTTATGACCTATCATATTTTTCTGCTTAGTACATTTAAAACTATCATTCTCTCTCTCTCTCTCTCTCTCTCTCTCTCTCTCTCTCTCTCTCTCTCTCTCTCTCTCTCTCCAAGATATGACGCACTTCAACCCAAATATGCACAATTAGAGGCCAACTACAAAGAATGCCTCTATAATGCCAGAGGTTTGTGCAGATATGGGGATAATTGCAGGTATACACACAAAAATAAATATGAAGGCGAAAGACCAAATATAATAGAAAAGTTGGATTTTTTAATGGCAGAATTCCTGAAAATTAAGAAAAGAACATCATATCAGAACAGGAAGGAAGCATGGAAGAATCCATATTATTACCAATATCAAATAATGGGGATGAAACACAAACCATAATAGTGATTAATGCACAGGGTTTAGTCACGAGTAACTCTGAAGGGAAAATAGAGTCTTAGAAGAACTAACCCAAATTGAAAAACTAGATATGTTAAATATAAGTGAAACATGGTATTCCCAAGAGACTGGCAGTGACGACCAGATAAAGGGTTTCCAAACATATAGATCAGACAGAACAAATAGGAATCAAAGGGGAATCGTAATATATGGAAGAGACATAAATCAAGGAAAAGTCTGTGAAAAATACAGCAACACAGAATGTGAATTGATAGAGGTAGAATTTGAATATGAAAAATTAGTGAATATTGTAGTCTACAGACCCCCAAATAGTCAGGAGTTTGACATATTAATAGAAAAAATAGATGATATATGTAGAAACCATAAAGACTGGAATATACTCCTATCCGGAGATTTTAACTTTCCTTTCGTGGATTGGAAAGAACGGATATAAGAAAGTGGTTGTATATATACATATAAAAAAGAGAGTAATAGTAACACAGAAGATAAGAGACAGTTTGAAAGCTTCAAGATATGCTATTAGAACATAATATGCAACAAATAAACCACATTCCAACAAGAAAGGACAATGTCCTAGATTTAGTATTTGTGAAAGAGGTGAATTAGGTTAAAGAAATAGTGTATAACACGGGAATTTCAGACCACAGTGTCATAGAATTAATAGTCCATTCCAAAGCAAGTGAACGCAGAGAAAAACAAAGCACAAAATGATGGGAAAGGTATGGAAAATATAATTTCTATGGTAAGAATATAAAATGGTCAGAAATATATGAAGAATTGAACAAAAATTGGAAAAATGTATTAGTAAGTGATAATATGCAGGTAAATACAGATATATTATACAAAATACTGGAGAAAATTGTTGAAAAATATGTACCAAAAAAAAAAAATAAACATCTGACATGCATACCAAGAGACAGAAGGATCTTATTTCAAAAAATTAGAAAGTGGAAGAAAAATCTTGCAAAAGAAAAAAAATGTATGGAAAATGATGGAAATAAAACATAAGATAGAAAATGCAGAAAAAAGATTACAGAATAAAAAGAAAATGAAAAAATGGACTTAAAAGAAAGGACACTTCAAAATAACAAGAAAAACCCCAAAACACTTTACTCCTATGCAAAAATAACATATTAGCAGAAAAATATAAGAGTGTATTCACGCCAAGAATTGCGAATGAAAATAATGAAACAGAAATGAGAGAAGAAAATAGTGAATATCTAACGGATATAGATATTAATGAAGCAGATATTCTGCAGGCTATAAGTGAAATTGAAAATGGATCAGCGGCCGGGCCAGATGGAGTTCCAGCAATTTTGTTAATAAAAAACTGCACACACTATCGCGAAGCCGCTTGCAATACTGCTAAGACAAAGGGTAGATATGAGCGAGATACTGTATATGTTAAACATAAATTAGCATATAAGTATAACCCTTATTTTCAAAAGTGGATCAAGATTAGAGGCAAGCAATTATAGACCAGTTAGTCTAACATTACATATTATGAAAGTGTATGAAAGGGTAATAAAAAAGAAAATAATGAATCATTTGGTTAAAAATAATTTGTTTAATGTAGGTCAACACGGTTTTGTGCCCGGAAAAAGTACACAAACCCAACTGATAGCACACTATGAAAACATATATAAAAATATTATAAATGAAAAAGACAACAGATGTGGTATATCTAGATTTTGCAAAAGCCTTTGACAAGGTAGACCATAATATATTAGAAAGAAAAGGGGAAACCATAATATTAAGGGAAAAATAAGAAAATGGATAAAAGAATTTCTACAAAACAGAAAACAGATAGTGGTTGCAAATGACGAGAAATCAGATGAAGCTCAGGTAATATCTGGCGTACCACAAGGTACGGTATTAGCTGCACTGCTGTTTGTTATTATGATCTCAGACATAGACTGTAATGTTATAGAATCTGCAGTGAAAAGTTTTGCAGATGACACAAGAATAAGTAGAGAAATTACTTGTGATGAAGATAGGAACTCATTACAAAGAGATCTAAACAAAATATATGAATGTGCAGAGATAAATAGGATGGTATTTAACTCCGATAAGTTCG
>NC_090726.1:87997494-87999994 GCF_036898095.1 Palaemon carinicauda | reverse complement strand
ATCTTAAGAACTGGCTATTCACCTCTTCAATCCACAAATGAAAACATAAATAAAATACAGGAATGAACTACTTTATTTTACTCAACACTTGACCAGCTTCGTAAGAATACACACACACACACATATACATATATATATATATATATATATATATATATATATATATATATATATATATATATATATATATATATATATATATATATACTGTAAATATATATATATATATATATATATATATATATATATATATACTGTAAATATATATATATATATATATATATATATATATATATATATATATATATATATATATATATATTCTTCCGCTTTGCTAAAGAGAGGATAGCTAGAATCACATTGTTGATCTGAGGAGACCTGGAGCCTTGTCTGTTGACAAAGAGCACTATCGTCCTGCTGTCAATTACTAATTCGATGAGTGATTTCTTCTTTGGGTTCAGTCTCTTTAGAGTCAGAAACACTGTCATAGCTCCCAGAATGTTAATATGAAATTTTTGGAATGTAACTGACGACCAACCCTGTACTTGCTTGGAAAGGGAGTGTCCCCCACAACCTTGTTCCGAGGTGTCTGTGTAAATTGTCATGGACGAGGGAGGATACTGCATAGGGACGTGTGTCGATAAAGTCTTGGCAGTGGACCACAGCTTGGGCTGCTTTCGCAGTAAGACCGGGGTTTTGTGAACAAGATCTCTTAGTATTTGATGCACTTCTTCTACAGACTCTGTTGACATCTTTGAGTCTTGCTTTTAAGATTGGGTCCGTCACGGCAGCAAACTGCACTGAACCCAAGAATCTTTTCTGTTGTCACCTAGTGAGTACTCTTGAGTGCAGTAGGCACCTGACATACTGAGAGTTTTCCAATCTATCGCCTTTCTTTAGAGAGAGGGTGTGTGACTTTAGATTTTGGTGAGGTTCTAGCCACTGGAATTACTGAGCTGGAGACAGTCTGCACTTTTTGAGGTTGATTTGAAAGCCCAGAGACAGTAAGAATTTCATAAAAACTTGAGCTGTCAGAAGATATTCCGACTTTGTTGCAACCCAGACAAGCCAGTCATCCAGATAAACCATCATCTGGAGGCCTCTGTTCTGTGAATTTTGGACGTTGGCCTTGACTAGCTTCGTGAAAATCCTTGGAGCTATATTGAGCCCGAAGGGCATAGCTCTGAATACATAGGCCTTTCTTGCCAATCTGAAACCAACATACGGGGAGAAGCGCTAACCTATCGGAAGATGCCAATAAGTGTCTGTAAGATCTATGGTGACAGTGTAGGCCCCCGGGGGTAGTAGGGTCCATATTCGTGAGATAGCCAGCATCTGAAACTTGTCGTTCAGAATGAATTTGTTTAGTGGGTATAAGTCCAGAATAGTTTGAAGAGTGTTCGAATCTTTCTTGGGCACGCAGAATAGGCGCCCTTGAAAGTTCATGGATTCTGTGCAAAGGATGACTCCCTTCCAGAGAAGATCCTGTACATAATCCTCCAAGAATGGGGTTGTGGGTTGGAAGAACCTCTTCAAATGGGGTGGTTTCTGTCTCCACTTCCAGTCTAGTCCCTTTGAGACAAAGCTGTGAGCCTAGTGAGTGAACATCAATCAATCACTGAAAAGGTAAAGTCGTCCCCCTATCGGTAGCTCCTCATATTTGTTGTGAAGGACCTGCTTCTTTAACCGCCTTGCCTCTACTTCCTTGGCCTCTAAACTGACAGCTCCTTCCTCTGACATTAGCACTCTTCTTTTTGAGCTCTGACAAGGTGAAAATTTGTGGTGGCTCTCTCATACACAAGGTTGAAGGGTGGAGACTGTGATGCATGCTGATAGGGAACCGTGTACAGAGTCTGGGGGAGGGCAACAACTAAGGCTGTCATGACAGGAAAGGATTTCCTTCCTTCAAAGTGTCTTCTAGGCTTCTTGCCTCTAGGTTGAGGTCCTTCTCCAGGGGTAAATTTACTTTTAGAGGACATACCCCACTTTTGTATAAGGCTCTTATTTTCCTCAGCTGCTCTGTCCATGACTTCCTTGGGGAAGAGGGCTTTCCCCCAGATGTTGGAGTCAATCAGCTTCTTAGGCTTATGCCTGATAGCCACTGCGGCTAGGACATGTTCTCTACATGCTCTTCTGGCTAGGAAGAGAGCATAGAGATCTCTATGAAAACCAGCCAGGTAGGTTTTTGCCAAGACTGGGAAGAGATCAGATTTGGAATAGTTCCCAATTAGCATTTCCAAATAGGATTGAAGGATAAAGAAGCAGGTCAATTCTTCCTTCAATAGGGATTTGGGAATTCCAGGCAAATTTCCATTAAACTGCTTGCCTCCAATGTCCATATCTAGTTTTCCAACAGTAAAAGTGTGTTGGACATCTTCCCAACTGTCAGAGTTATAGGGAAGGGCTAGGGAGACAGGTTTGCACTCCTCTAGCACTGGCAATGGTCTACCCTCCACTACAGCTCTCCTCATGGCCTCTAAACTTTTAGAGGCGAAAGGAA